>NW_022631003.1:34809911-35409911 GCF_010015895.1 Lontra canadensis | reverse complement strand
AAAACAGTGTGTACAAAGGCACAAAGTTCCCAAACACCAGAGGTCAGTGCCAGTCCAGAACTATTTTTTCAACCGTCTCTGGTAAAATGAGGAAAATATAGGCAATGAATGAGGCTTTTATATTTTATTTTTAATTAGCAGCCCATTTTTTTTCTGTGCGCTTGTGTGCTTTCTACATTTTGAGGGAACATATAAAGTCTTCAGTGAAAAGTTGGTATTTTATTTATTTGCCAAAATATAAAATGATCAGAACTGTCCATTTATTAAGTTATTTGATGATTTTCTACCCCATTAAATCCTGAATCTGGGTAATCCTGAACACGATTAACAGAGCCACAAGTACTTGGCATGATTAGAAAGGCAGAATACATGTGGCAAATAAATATGTCATATTTTACACAGGAGATTAAGTTTGGAAAGTAGGCAAGGACCAGATTATGAAGGGCTTTACGTGGCTAGTTAAGAAGTTTAGACTTTAGGGGCACCTGGGTGGCTCAGTCGGTTAAAGTATCTGCCTTCAGCTCAGGTCATGATCCCAGGATCCCAGGATCAAGTCCTGCACTGGAGCAGGGAGCCTGCTTCTCCCTCTGCTCCTCCCCCTGCTTGTATGAGTGTGCCCCGCCCCTCCAAATAGATAAGTAAAATCTATTAAAAAAAAAAAAAAGAAGTTTAGACTTTATCCCATAGGCAAAAAGGCAGACAGTAACATTTTAAAAAGTGAGGAATTACCCAGTATGGTGCAGGGCAAGTCACTTACTCTCTTTCTCTGGTACTTGCTCATAAAATGCTGATGCTGATAAAGACCCCACACCTACTTCTGAGTACTTAAATGAAAATCAAGATGAGTTGAAATACTCCATAAATTACACTGTACACGCCAAAGATTAATGTTACTAAGACCCTCCCTTTCCTCTAAATACATAGGTAAACCACCCACTTTAAAATCTCCCCTCCTCCTCTATTTCCCTGATCGCTTCTGGCCAGGAATACTGGACCGACAGGTCCTACTAACAAGACATGAAGGGATGCTGACAGTCAGATGCTTCTTGAGTTATAACAGATGAACAGCACATCTCTTAAATTTTGATTTTGATTTGTAGTAAAGGACCACCTATGAACAATCTACAAAGTTCATTTTTTAAAGAATTATTAAAATTTATCATTCAAGAATTAGAATCATCACATTTTTAGAGCTTACCAAGGATATCACTCAACATTTTACAAAGAAGCCTGGCCGCTGTGCAACACTTGGCCATGTAACAATGCTTCCTTTGTGCCCAACACATGCAGTTTTGAAATTCCCACAATTGTTAGAAAAGACATGCTTTATCAGTGCATCATCAGTGTTGTGGGGAATTGGCTGTAATTTTCAATTGCCACTGCTCTTGTTTGTAAATATAAATTACCTTAGTCATTGCAGAATTAACCAAAAGGCAGACTATGTTTGTATTTGGCATATGCCAAACAAGTAAGGGGATCACAGAAATGGGGAAAAGAAGCACATTTAAAAAAAATAATTTGATATTTGAATTTCTCGAAAGCATTGTAGTCAATATGGGCAAATTCAAAAAACTCAACTAAACTAAGCATCCCATATTCTTTGCAATGTTTCTGTTCTCTTAAAGTCTTAATCAGAACTTTTGATTAATTTACCAATCAACTTTAGTTTATACTGCATTCTTGGACAAACCATTTGGCATGTAGAGATCAGTATTTACATCACAATATTTCATGCCATAATTTTTGAAAAATTTAATTTGAGACCTATCTGTATTACAATTCCAATATGACTCATCCATAATTGTGTTCATATAGTAAGAGCCCATGGTTAGTAACCTTTGAAAGCAAGCTAACCTGAATTTAAATTCTGGTGCTACCTCTTAATACATAAGAGAACTTGGATACATTCCCATAAACTCTCTAAGCCTCAGTTCTCTCAACTGGAAATAAGAGTAAAATAGTATCTGTCTCAAGGTTAGCAGAGAAAACTAAATAAGATCATGCATTTAAGTCCCTTTGCATGGAATGTGCCACATTGCTCAAAGTTAGCCATCATTATCATCATTATTGCTTGAATTCATCTTTCAACATAAAGTAATACTAGGTGATATAGAAGGACAACAAAACTCAGTGCATTAAAGTCACCAAATAAACACACTTGAGTTTGCCAACAAAGAAAATAAGAAAAGCACAGAACACATGCTGAAGGAGTTATTTCTGCACATAAAGCATCAGGGATAGAAATGGGATAATATCCAAGGGAGCTGAAAATAAGAAGCAAGAGAATGCTTGCCTGTGCCAAAGGGTTTGGGTAACCACTTGCCCATAAATGTCACCCTATTTCAGTGAGCCTGGACAACTAAGCCAAACACCCCTGATGTTTGACAACAAAACAGAATCACTGGACTATACACAAAATTGTACCAGAGCTGATTAATTGATGCATAAGCTCAATTTGATCATTTTTATGGTAAGTACACTTTAAACTTCTCACACAGGTGCTTTTAGATCTGGAATATGCTGGGATGTCCATGGAGCCAAAGGCATGTGGTGCCAATGGGAAGGGATCTTGGGCCATATGCGCTCATCAGTTGGTGGTCAGATACCTGGCACAAGTAGATATGCTCTGTTTATACCTTGGTAGTTGCTTGTAATGCAAATTTAGAGGTTTTCATTTTTTAAATGTTTGTTTATTGAGAAAGTATTTTGGTTGTATTTGCTCCATGTGTGTTGTGTCTATGTTTTGGTGTGTTGCAGGGCAAGGGGGACATCTAGAATAAGCCCTCTGTGGTCCTTAATGCATTGGGTTGGTTTATCTGAGGAAGAATAAAGGAAGAGAATATGCATGTCCGGGAGTATGCCTCTCCCAGCTATCCAGACCCCTGCTAGCTCAGTCCTACCAGGTACACAAACATCCATTGCAAAATGGGCTAAAACAGAGGAACTGACGAAGCAGCCTAGCCTTACACCCTCCGTTTCCCTCCACCATGCTCATTAGTACCAGCATTCATTACAGATCTTTAGTCACCAAAAAAAATCTCAAATATAGATATCTCCTGTTAAAGAAGAGAAGGAAGCTAGCCAGTGTGTTTTCTAACAGGCTTTTAACCTCTTCCTCTATTTATGCCATCATGCTTTTCACTCACTGGAGCATCTACTGGAGGACTGCTTGAAGATAACTCAACATATCTGACAAAAGTATTATGGGAACACACCAAGAATCCCATCTAACAACTGAGAAAAACTTTAAGGATGAAAAAATAAAATGGTAACTGTCAACTGACAGGAAAGAAAAAAAAAAGCCATTTAAGCCCAGATTCCGTGACTGATGGATGTATTCAGGATGAGAGTATATAGATAACGTCAAATTTGCCTGGCCAGTTTTGAATAATAGCACTTGAGGCTCAAGCCATATTTATTGTGTATCTTCCTTCTTTGTCATTAACTCTACTAAATCATTTTTTAATCTAGAGGGTTTTCTGCTAAGTCTCTTAGATCTGCCCATTCTATGCTAGTCCCATGGTCTGCACTGTCCATGGGCTCTTGGCATGACTGCCTCTGAACTCCTGTCTCTGCCTCTGCCAGTCTGCCCCATGCCACTACCAGATCTGTGCTTCTAATCACAGTTATCCAGTTACTTTCATACCAAAGAACTTCCAGTAGCTCACAAAGTTTTCTTGAACCTCATCCTAACTGCTCAAGATTTTCTTTCATTCTCACACCCACATAATTCTGCTGAAGCCAGCCATTCAGCACTAACTTACAAACAAAACCATTTCTCATGCTGTCTCTCCCAGGCTCAGAATGTGCCGTTACTATTTCTCTGCTGATTCAAACACCATTCATCCTTCAGGAATAAGTTCAGCACTCTTCTTACTCACAAGTACCATTACTTAGTTGTCTGACCCACTGGCTAAAAGCACCTAGAGATCAGGGACAATGCCTTACCCTCTCTTTGTATCCTCCCCTCAAAGCTATCATCATAGTAGGAATTCAACAATGATCTGTTGAATAAAAAGTATGTACTAAGTAGAGTTGTAAATCTATCACTTGCAAGTAAAAGGTTCCTATTTTTGTCATTTCTTCTACTCCTTATCCATCCCCATCACAACCACCCAACACAGACCTGTACCTCACTAACAAAAGACTTAGTTTAGAGCAACCAATCTTCCTCTGAAGTAAGATTCATGCAGAGAAAATATAGAAAATTTAACACATGCCAACTTTTTAAACCTATCACTGTTTCCTCTCTTCTGAAGAGAACTTCTGTTTTGCCTTTTGCTTTCCTTTTTTCCACAGAAATTTAAACTATTTTCCTTCCCTCCCTCCTGTGCTCCTTTCTAAAGTAATGATATTTCCAGAAACCAGAGTCATTTGATTTAAGCCTCTCACAGTGAGCTGTGTTTCCTGTCAAACTGAGGACCTCATGGTAGTGAAGGATAAGAGAATGTGCAAGAATTCTTGAAATACTGAAGAAATTATGAAGTGTGAACAATTTGGAAAAGATGAAAGTGGCTAGGGCAAACAAATAAACCAATTCAGGAAGCCCCTCACCTCCAAAAACTAAACCCTCTCATAGATAGGCAATGTTATATGATGATATCTTCTGTTCTGAAGGTCAGACATACATCATGCCTTGCTTCCAGTCACCATAATGGTATATCTAGAAGCAAATTTCCAACACAACTACTAAAACAGGATGCAGTCTGGGATGAGATTTGGTGACTAGATTTAGAGGATCCATAAACAATAAGCAGAGAAAGGAGGAGAGAGAGGGAAGGGATAAGGAGTGAAGGAGAAAGAGAAACAGAGAAGGAAGAAGAGGAGGGAGGTGGGGAAAAGGAAAGGTCAGAAGAGGGGAGGGGAGGAGGAGGGGAGGGAAGAGGAAGGGAAAGGAAGGGGGAGGGGAAGGAAGGGAAGGAGGGAGGAAGGGAATAAACAAAGAAAATGGATGAGTATGATCTCTGAAGCCAGAGACTCCTGAGTTTGCATCCTGGCTCAGCCACTCCCTAGTTCTCTAAGCTCCACTTTACATCAGGTCAGTAACTTGTCTAAGTCACAGAACTAGAAACTGATGAGAAGTAAGATTCAAAAGAAAAGAGACAGAGAAGAGGAAGGCAAAAGAAATCCAACATTGAATTCATTGAAAAAAAATGCTGAAAGCATGTGCATTAAAGAATACGAAGTAAATACTAGAAAAGAGAATAGATTATCATTATATACAAGTTAGATAAAAATAGAAGTACATATTTGGAAAACCCAAGAGGATAAACTGAAAAAAAAACAAACGAAGAAACTTAAATAAGGTGGCTTCCCATAAATAAATTTTAGTAACTTTCCTATATATAATCACAGAAATAATTATAAAAACAAGATATTTCTTAGTATGAAAGGAGAAGCATAAGAAACAAAATATCTAGGAGTAATCTCAGTAAGAAATGAGCAGAATCTAAAAGAAAAAAATTATATACTCTGCTTAGGGAAATAAAATAAGGATTGGATATGTAAGTAAATATATCTATTCTTGAATAGAAAGTCTCAATTTTGTAATGATGTATCAAATAATGAAACTCAAATAAAAAATATCAACAGAAATCATTTGAACTTGGAAAGCAATCTCAACTGTACCTAGGAGAAAAATATGAAAGAATTACAAAGAAAATTCTAGAAAAAAAAAATGGCTGGCCTTATGAGATATTAAAATATATGGTAAAGCTACAGTAATTGATACAGTATGGCTGTAGAATAGAACTAATCAGATAAAGCTATGGAAGAAAAGTGGGACTTCCAAAATGACCCACACAGATTAGATTATCTATCATGGATGAACCTGGCATTTCAGATGAGTGGAAGGAGGTAAAATTTTTGTTTTTGTGGTTGGGTAATAATGCTAGAAGACATACGGAAAATATATCTTCCTCATTATACTAAAATAAATCAGGTCAGAAATTTTAATGTAAACAATTAAATCATTAAAAAACTAGATGAAAATATCCTGGGCTGCAGGAATCATGACACAAAGGTTCAAAAGCCATAAAAGAAAAAACTGATGAAGTTGATTGCTAATTATTTTTAAAGCCTTCACACTCAAAAAAATGAAACATAAACATAGGACAAAAGACAAACTGGGAAAAATATGTACCACAGATATAACAAAGAGCTATAGTCCTTTAACAAAGGACACTTTGGGTATCAAAAAGGAAGAGATGAACAGCTCGAGAAGGAAATAGGCAAAAGACCTAAAAGTGCCCTCCACAGGAAAGGAACTCTTCAAGGATAATCATAAAAAAGTAAAATGAGGCTCAGTCTCATTAATTAAAATTATAATTTTTCACCTATATAATAACAAAACATTTTAAGGTTAATTATATTCCATATTGGAATGGCCAACAGCTCTTCGTCACAAAACAGATGACTTCAATTGGAAGACAATTCATTAAGTAACAATTTTAAAATTAAATGTGTTGTTTCATGACCCATTTCGCTTTAAGAAGCCATCCTATAGAGATAATTACAGAAGCAGAAAAACATATTCCAGGATGTTTGTAAAGCCATTTCTCATGAAAAAAAAAAAAAAAAAAAAAGAAAGAAAAATACCATAGTCAACCCTAAAATGGAATTTCATATTCTCTCCATCTTTTTTTAAAACATGAGATAATGTTGCTTTGTGTCACACATACTAAATGAGGTATCCACTGACCCATATGTTGTGGATAGCAAAAAGAGGATATTGTCAAAAACGATTTTATATGATTTGATTATTACTTAATATGTCAGTTATCCATTACTATACAACAAATTACTCCAAAATTCAGCAGCTTCAAACAACAAAGATTTACTTTCTAACAGTTTCTGAGGGTCAGGAATGTCTTAGCTAGTTCTAGCTCAGGATCTCTAGTGAACTTGCAGTGAGGCTATCGGCTGGCAGCTGCAGTCAAGGAAAGCTGAAGGGTCCACCTCTCAGTTCATTCATGTGGCTATTGGTGGCCTTGGTTCCTTGCTGGCTCTTGACCAAATACTTTAGTTTCTTACCACATGTTCTAGACCAGTGCCTTACCTCAGCTCCAAATTGCCTGAGTGTCCTCACAACATGGCAGCTGGCTTCTCCCAGAACAAGTGACCCAACAGAGAAAGCGAGCATGCAAAATGGAAGCCACCATCTTTATAAATCTAATCTCAGAACTGCCAAACCATCACTTCCACAGTATTCCATTCCATTCTAGAAGTAAGACACTGAATCGAGCCCACACTCAAAAGGAGGGACAACACAAGAACACCAGAAGGTGGGTATCATTAGGAGCCATTTTAGAAGCTATCACTATATGTAATATATATATGGAGTATTATTAGATGTTTCTATAGATAGGGATTTTTAAGAACTCATATATACAGGAGGGGAATTATATATCCTGGTTAGACTGAAATAGTCCTAGTTTACATCTACTGTCCTGGAATAATGATAGTATCAAAACACATTAACACTGTTCACTTCTCGGGAAAGAGACTGAGAAGACTTTTATGCTTGCTTAATATATACCTGTATAAAGTTTTAATGTTTACAATAAAAATGCATTACCTTATAAAGAATTTTCAAAAGACAAAAATTGCACTTCTAACAGAAATTAGACCTCTAAATTCTCTTTTGGAATAACTCAAAATATTGTCACATACATTCCATTTCAGAGACAGTGACTGAGTTTGAAAGAAAAGTTTCTAGGGATTTCAACAATGGAGAGAAGACAAAGAATAACTTCCTCTTTTAGGTAACATAGAAAAAGTTTCCATACAGTGGCTGTTCCACTCCTGTTTCTCACAGTTATGTAAATTTTTAGTTCCCCTGACTATGGCATAGTTTGTATGATTTCTTGGCATTCATCTCATAGATATAAATGGGAAATAACCAAGTGGGCTATGACAGCTAGATAGGAGAGCCCCCCCCCCGCAAAAAAAAACCCTAAAATTAAGCCACTGGGATGAATCCAAGATGTCAGGCAAAAAGAACAAGGAAAGAGACATCTTGCCCATGACTTGAGCCCACGCTTTATTTGTAGAATCCTTGAGGAGTAAGTAGCAAAAACAGTCTTGGATATTAAGAATAGTCAAATACCACAAGAATTAATTCACCTTCATAGACTTAAATTTTTCCATTTGAGATTCGTTCCTCTGTAATAACACAATATAAGGAGGTGTCAGGATTTAACTTGAAGCCCTGAATGTCAATGTTGACCTTACTTCAAAGGAGTAGTCTGGCATAGTAAGGGGCCCTAGAGCCCTAAAACCCATTTCCTAACTGCATAACTTTGAGTGAGGTCCTAAAGCTCCTTTTGTTTCAGTTTCTCCATCAGTAAAATAGGACTATCTTTGTCTTTTCAATAAATAGTGTTAAAACAACTGGACATCCACATACAAAAAAACAAACAAATAAAAAAATTAATCTAGACATAGACCTTACACCTTCACAAAAATTAACTCAAAATGGATCACAGACCTAAAGGTAAAATGCAGAACTACAAAACTCCCAAATGATAACATAGGAGAAAACCTAAATGACCTTGGGTATGGCAATGATATTTTAGATACAACACCAAAGGCATAATCTAAGAAAGAAATAATTGCTATACTAGACTCCGTTAAAATTTAAAACTCCTGCTTTGTGAAAGACAATATCTAAAGAACAAGAAGACAAACCACAGACTGGGAGAAAATATCTGCAAAGACAGAGCTGATAAAGAATTGTTTTTCAAAATATACAAAGAAGGGGCTCCTGGGTGGCTCAATCAGCTGAGTGTCTGACTTTGGCTCAGGTCATGATCCCAGGGTCCTGGGATCAAGCCCTTTCTCAGGCTCCCTGCTCAGCGGGGAGCCTGCTTCTCCCTCTGCCTCTGCCTGCTGCTCCCCCTGCTTGTTCTCTCTTTGTCAAATAAAAAAAATAAGATCTTGGAAAAAAAAAAAAAAACAGAAAAAGAACACTCAAGATTCCATAATAAGAAAACAACCCAATTTAAAAATGTCTCCCCCAAAAAGCCCCTAAACATACATACAGAGAACAGGCTGGTGGTTGCCTTAAGTGAGGGGTATAAAAAATGGGTGGAGATGATAAAAAGGAACAAACTTCCAGCCATCAAATAAATCAGTCCTGGGGATATAATGTACAACACCGTGACTGTAGTTCATAATAATGCATTGTACATTATAGTTGCTTAAAAAGTAAATCTGAAAGGTGTTCATCACAAGTTTAAAAAAAAATTGTAACTGTGTGGTGATGGATGATAACTGGACTTACTGTTGTGATCATTTTGCAATATATGTAAATATCAAATCATTATGTTGTACATCTGAAAATAAGATAACATTATATGACAATTACATCTCAAATTTTTTAATGGGCTAAAGACTTTAACAGATACCTCACCAGAAAGCAAATCAGCTGTGAAAATACGCTCCACATCATATGCCATCAGGGAAATGCAAATTAAAACAACACTAAGATATCACTACATATCTATTAGAGTGACCAGAATCAAGAACACTGACACCACCAAATACTGGCAAGGATGGGGAGCAACAGGAACTCTCATTCATTGCTGGTGAGAACGCAAAATGGTACAGTCACTATGAAAGACAGCTGGACAGTTGATTACAAACTTAAAGACACCATTACATATAACCCACAACCATGCTTCTCAGTATTTACTTACAGGAGGTTATTCACTTATATATTTACTTAGATAGACATCCAGCTCCTAAACATTTATTGAGACAGTATGTCAATGCCTTAAGTCTGTGAGGCCAACTTTGGAAGCAACCAAGACATCCTTCAGTGGGTGAATGGATAAGGAGACTGTGGTTGACTCTTCCATGCTAAAAAGAAGTGAGTTATCAAGCCATGAAAAGACACAGAAGACACATAAATGCTTATTACTGAGAGAAAAAAGCCAATCTGAAAAGGCTACATACTATATGATTCCAACTATATGGCATTCTGGAAAAGGCAAAACCCTGGAAACGCTAACAAGATCAGTGATTGCCCAGGGATGGGGAAGAAAGGAGGAATGAATAGGTGGAACACAGTGGATTTTCAGGGCAATGCAACCACTCTGTATGTTACTATAACGACAGATACATGTCCTTACATATTTGTCCAAACCCTCAGAATGAACAACACCGAGAGCAAACAGATGAACTATAGACTTTGGGTGATTGTACTACGTCAATATAGGTTCATCAATTGAGGTAGCTTTCTGGGGGAGGTATTGATAACGAGGGGTGGCTATGCATATGTGAGGCTAGGGGTATACAGGAAATCCCTGTACCTTCCTCTTAGTTTTGCTGTGAACCTAAACCTGCTCTAGAAAAATTAGGTCTTTAAAAAGAAAAAAAAGACCCGACTTGCTTTTGAAGACTTTTTAGAAGGAGGAAAGAATTCATGAGCCAAGAGATGAGGGTGGCCTCTAGAAGCTGAGACCAGCCTTCAGTTAGAGCCAGCCAGGAGATGGTCATGTCCATTGTACAACCACAAGGAGGTGAATTCTGCCAACAAGCGGGATGAGGAAGAAAACGGATCCTCTTCTAGAGCCTCCAGAAAGAAATGCAGCTTGCTGACACTGATTTTTCACCCACTGAGACTCATGTTAAACTTCTATCCTACAAAAAGATAAAATAATAAATTTGCGTGGTTTCAGCAGGCGCGGGGGAAGGGGAGACATTATCTTATAGGGCTGTTATCATGACATTAACATACATAAAGTATTTAAAAGAGGGCTGACACATAGTAAGCGCTCACTAAATGCTCGCTGTCAGCACCACCTACCATCTAAATGGCCTTAAAGAAATAATTACTCACAGCCTGATTCTTTGTAAAACAGGGATAATAATATCTCCCTCACAGAGTATTTGTGAATGCCAAATGATAACACTGTGTAAAGTGCTTAAAATAGTGCCTGGCATATGGCAGATACAAAATAAATAACAACTATACTACTAAAAATATCATCATTAATGCCTAAAAAATGGAGCTGATTTTAAAACCAAGAGTTAAATGGACTGATATTTTGCACATGAAAGCATCTAGCATAGTACTTGCACACAACTGGTGTTCAAATATTCACTAAATATGAACTTAGGTTTCCACAGATCATCTCTACTCTAAAAGCCCAAAGAGAATTTTTTTAGATTGCTTAGAAGTTTTCAGTCCTGAAATGTGATACTCTAGGAGCAATCTTCTGGCTTCTTTATTGGTGCTTTCCTCTTGTAGCAGGATGTTCAGTGGGAATTTATGCTGGAATCATGGTTCAAGTCCAAAGCTGGAGGCACAGTTGCTAAGTACCCTTTATGGAGTTGAGCAGGCAACTGGATATGTAGCAAGCCCCCTAGCTAAGTTTGGGGGGAGGTGCTCTAAATCCAGCCCCACCACACAACCACCCCCAACTGTGGTCAACATAAACAGAAATTAGGAGTGAGAGGAACCTGTTGAGGAGTGGCCTTTCCTCCCTTTCCTGAAGAAGAGGGATCACCCAAGAAAATCAAGACTGGGAGTGCGTGCCCAAGGGGATAATATTCCCCAGCTGCAGTATGCTTAGCCAGCATACTTGGCGGTCTGCCCCCAAGCTTCCTGAGCAGAAAGGAAAGGAAATGAGGAACAACTGGCAGTATAAGAGTGACTCTAAAAGGCATGGTGACATTTGGAGACATTTGTGGTAAGCCCCCTAAAATGGGGGCATGGGGGTCTTGAACGCCTTGTTTGTGATAAGAAACCTTGATCAACCTGCTCAATATGAAAGTGAACTGACCCAGTTGAACATTTCTCTATTTCTGGGGCCCACAGGGATCATTTAAGAAACAGTATGACTGAATTTTGTGAGAGTACACAAACGTACCCAGGAAATAAAAATAACAAAATATGAGGTTTTTCTCTCTATCTGGGAGTTATGGTCAGAAGCCAAAACTAAGACCAATATGTGCGAATTACCCTGTTTCTTAGGTTCAGAGAGCTGCCAGGGTTGGAGCCAGCCACCTCTCCACAGGTTCTGTAAGTGGTGCTAGACCGTGACGCAGTCCCATCTCCACACAGCTGATCCACATGGAGCAGGACCAGGAGAAAGGCACAGACTTGGGAGTGCCATGTTTTCTCATGAGGTTCGTACCTCTCCACCCCTGTAGAGCGAGTCCCCGAAGAGAGTTGGGGGATGTTCCAATAGAATCACTTGTAAAGACAAGGAGGGTCTACAGTAAAGAGAAACGGGTATTTTTTGCTTGGGCTGTTTGCTGTGCTGGCCTGTGCTATCTCCTGTGAAAATGAACCAAGGAAAACCTCACTACAATGGAGTCGGGAGGCCAGAAGGGGGAGCTCTCACACTGTACCACTCTACCTCAAGAAATTTAATTATAGACTACCCCCCTCCCAACAGAAGAACCAACAGGGAAGAGTCATCAGTTGCAATTCCCAACAAGAGAAGATGTACATTGCATCTCTTACAAGAAATTGACTACCCCTGCAACTCAGCCAATGGGAAACCATCATCACCCTGAACTCCTGCCTTTCTCCAATGGATTTTCCTTTAGAACAATCCCTCTCACCTTCTTCTCCATAAAATAATGTTCCTCTCCTTCGTTGGCCTAGCCTGTGGTATTAGCCATCCCTTGCAATTTTCCATTTTTTGCTAGTAAAGTAACTTTTATTTTTAAGGGCAATGCTAGAAAGAAGAAACAGAAATGGAAAGAGATGGGGAGGTGGTGGGCTATAAAAATGCCTTTGGGTGGCAAGAATGGGGAGCTGCCTGTGGATGGATTGCCTACTAGTATTCCACCCAAGAAGGCTGCTCATCAGGCCAGTTTGCCCTTAGAAGAGCTGGGCAGCCCATCAGGATTCACCTGAGAAGCCACAATCACTAAGAGAGAAAAAGGACTGAATATTCACGTCCTCCCTGCCCATGGGGGTAAGAGGTAGTTCCTAGAGGGAAACAGAACCTCAGAAAAGGCCCTTCCTACATTCTCCTGGAGGTTCAGGTAGAGCCAAAGCAGGCAGAGATGGTAGCTACAGGAGTTTTCATTGTGCTTTAAAATAAACTAAAACTGAGGGCCACCTGGTGGCACAGTCAGTTGTCCCACGTCTGCATTTCAGCTCAGGTCGTGATCTCAGGGTCATGAGATCAAGCTCCACATTGGGCTCCTTGCTGAGTGGGGATTCTGCTTCTCCCTCTCCCTCTGCCTCTCCCCACCACTCATGCTCTCTCTCTGTCAAATTAAAAAAAAAAAAATCTTTAGGACGTCTGGGTGGCTCAGTTGATTAAACAACTGCCTTTGGCTCAGGTCATGATCCTGGAGTCCCAGGATCAAGTCCCACACAGGGCTTCCTGCTCAGCAGGGAGTCTGCTTCTCCCTCTGACCCTTTCCCCTCTTGTGCTCTCTCTCTCAAATAAATAAATATAATCTTTAAAAAAAAAAATCTTTAAAACAGATTAGCTGCATACAAAGTAAATCCCCATCCAAGCCAGCCTGCCCTGGTCTCTTTCATTCTACCGGTAATTGGGCTTTGCTTTCCCCCATGTACTTGTGTGTGTATCTTTTAGCAATTTTTTGAAGGCCTTTTCCCTCCTTAATATTTCACACGTTGCATAGGTTAACCAGCATTAAAAGATATCATACCACTAAACTGTACAAAGGACTCTGGCTTCATGATCACAATGCAGGACAAAACCAGAGGGAATCAGAGGAGGGATTTTGGCCCAAACACAGACACAGCAAAATTCTAAAAGTGAAATTTTAAACCTGGACTTGTTTTTCCTCCACAAAAAGGAGTTGAGAGATTTTCTTGGAGAATATTACTGTTCTTTTTATAATGTAAGCTGTGTGCTTATCCGTTCTATGAGAGGAAGGCTCATGTCTTCTTGGTTAACTACTTGATTCTCAGCATCTAGCAAGAGTGCCCGGCACACAGAAGGCACCGAACAGTTAGATGCTGAAAAAAGGAATGAGTGAAGGAGTGAACAAATGAATTGGTAGTGAGTACTAATAGCATGGAATCTCAATATCAGGTAATAAATGAATCTATCCCTGAAAGATACTTAGACAGCTTTCTACAGGCCTTGCAGAAAATGGAATGTTTTCATTAGTAAAATAAGTACTTGTTAGTAAGACTGTGATGAATGATCAGAGGCAGACAAATAGAAACAAGACAACGCCGGACCCTAAAGCACCCAAGCAACAGTATGTATGGCTGCTTCAAACTGGTGCAAAGAAGAAGGACACAGGATAGAGATGATTAGCCCAGTGTTAACACAATCAATCACCAACACCCAACTTCCAAAAAACCAACCCAACAAAATATCATCATGGGATTTTTGTGTCTTTCTGCTGTACTCTCATCCTCCACACAGGTGGCTATGATCTGTTCTAGTTTCAAGCCCAAGATTTCCAATTCTATTTTTTTTTTCAAAGATTTTATTCATCCATTTGAGAGAGGGAGAGAGAGACAGAAAGAGCACAAGCAGGGGGGAGGGGCAGAAGGAAAAGCAGACTTCCCACTGAGCCCAGAGCCAAGATGGGGCTTGAAACCAGGACCCTGAGACCTAGACTTGAGCTGAAGGCAGAAGCTCAACTGACTGAGCCACCCAGACACGAACCCCCAAGATTTTCAATTTTAGTATATAGGAAAGTGACTCTTAAAATAATAGTCATCACATAATTTTTTTTTTAATTTAGGACATTAATCCTTGAAATCTCTACCTTGCTTGTCATGAGGAAAAGTAAACTTCTTTTTAAATTACAGTTTTTAATTGCTTAAATCCTAGAAAATAGTACAAATGGTCCCATAAAGGCATTTCTTTTTAAATAAAAAATGGAACACTTTTAATGTGTTTAATTACATTTTTAAATAAGAATGAAACAGTTATGAACTGTTCTGTAATGAAGAGAATAATCATGACAGACAAAGGCACATCTTCCAGGGAACTAAATAAATTCCTCATAGAAATGTCTCCACAATGCTCAAAGAGGGGACTGCTGCCGTACACATCCCATTGTATGGGAATCTTTCCTAGTTGCTTCCACCTCTTGAAAATTTCCAAAGGAGAATTTCATCATTTAGTGTTAACAATCATTGTATGTTTTCTATTTATGCAATCACTTTCTATACTGAAATGGAGAAAAACTCAAATCTGCCCTTAGCCAAAGTTGAAGATTTTCTATGAATAACCAAAGAAGCCAGTTATAAGAATTGATTGTAGAGGGGGAAAAAAATGTCAAGAAACTACTTTTAGAAATTTATACTAAGAAAATAAACAGATTAAATGTTTAAGATGTATATACAAAGATGTTCATCACAGTATCATTTACAAAGGTGAGAAACTGCAACAACATGAATACAGAATAATAGTGGATTAAATAAATCATTAACTATCCTAACAAACAAAAACCTATAGCCATTAAAAAGGGCTGAGGTATACAAATGGCCAAAAGACATATGAAAAAATGCTCAACATCGCTCAGCATCAGGGAAATACAAATCAAAACCACAATGAGATACCACCTCACACCAGTCAGAATGCCTATAATTAATAATTCAAGAAAAAACAGGTGTTGGCAAGGATCCAGAGAAAGGGGAACCCTCCTATACTGTTGATAGGAATGCAAGCTGGTGCAGTCACTCTGGAAAACAGTATGGAGGTTCCTCAAAAAGTTGAAAATAGAGCTACCCTACGATGCAGCAATCACACTACTGCGTATTTACCCCAAAGATACAAATGTAGTGATCTTAAGGGGTGCCTGCTCCCCAATGTCTATAGCAGCAATGTCCACAATAGCCAAACTATGGAAAGAGCCCAGATAGCCATCGACAGATGAATGGATAAAGAAAATGTGGTATATATATATAATGGAATATTATGCAACCATCAAAAAAAGAAAACTTGCCATTTACAACAACGTGGATGGAGCTAGAGGGTATTATGCTAAGTGAAATAAGTCAGATAAAGATAAATAGCATATGATTTCGCTTACATGTGGAATTTAATAAACAAAACAGATGAACATAGGGGAAGGGAAGGAAAAATAAAATAAGATGAAAATAGAGACAGAGGCAAACCATAAGAGACACTGAACTCTAGGAAACAAACTGAGGGTTGCTGGAGGGGTGGTGGGTGAGAGGATGGGGTTATTGGCATTAGGGAGGGCACTTGATGTAATGAGCACTGGGTGTTATATGTAAGTGATGAATCACTAAAATTCTACCCCTGAAACTAGTAACACAGTATATGTTAACTACACTGAATTTAAATAAAGAATTTTTTAAAAAATAAGAAGGAATGATACAGTTTTACATGTATTGTTACTAAAAATTTTAGGGGCCCCTGGGTGGCTCAGAGGGTTAAAGCCTTTCCCTTCAGCTCAGGTCATGATCCCAGGGTCCTGGGATCAAGCTCCGCATGGGGGTCTCTCCTTGGCGGGGAGCCTGCTTCCTCCTCTCTCTCTCTGCCTGCCTCTCTGCCTACTTGTGATCTCTCTCTGTTGAAATAATAAATAAAATCTTTTTAAAAAAAATTTTACAGTATACTGTCAAATTTCATTATATTTTTATTTTATAAACACACATAGAGGAAGCACTGAATGCTCTGGAAAACTATATGCCAAAATATTAGCAATGTTTGTCTCTAGGTGATTAAATGTCAATTACTTTTACGAAGTACTGCTCTTACCATTTAAATGCCAACTTCGAGAAAGCAGAACTCTTTCAAGAGGCTTTTTGATTTCCCATGCTCAGTATTTACCAAATATATGAAGAAATATTTAAAGAAAAAATCCAACATGCAAATATGATATCCTTTATAAGGATCCTTTGGAAGAAAGTAATTTGTTCCAAAGTGATAACATTTTAAAAATTCACAGTAAATAACATTTTTCCAAAATGAAAATCGTAAAGCATTTTATCACAAGCTTGGCAGTTAAAAATTATTTATTTATATGAGAAAATGTTAAAGATATAACACTGAGTGGATAAAAGAGAATATAGAACTAAATATACAAATATGCACCATTTAGGAATACACAGGCGCAAACCAATATGCACAAAAGAAACAGTGTTCACAATGAAATACTTCTGAGGGATAGAATTATGCATGGGTTTTTTTCTCCTTTTTACTACATTTAAGTTTTTTCTACAGCATCTATTACTTCTAAAATCAGACAAATAATGAACAGTATAGATTTTTTAAATAAGTACAAGGGACATAAAATCATGCATATATTTGTTGTATCAGTAACTGAAACAAGCAATTTGTTCCCCAAAAGCCCGTTCTCATTATACTCACTTAGAAATCTCTGGTAGCGTACCCTGTTACTTAAGCCCTGAATAACAGAGAATGTGTAACTCTGAATTCACTTCAGCTTCCTCCTGACACCTAATTAAAAGAGTGACACAGCTCCTCTGGTCTTGGCTGCTTCCCTTGCATGCAATGCCATAGCGAGAAGACAGTCCAACAGAGAAGGAAAAAATCAGTCACTCTGAAACTCCGCACAATTATCTGAAATAGACCAACCGTAGCCCTTAGAACACTACATTACTCAATTTCTTACTAAGTTACCTAATGACACTAGACCAGACTCTAAATTTTATAAAATCAGGAACCGTGTCTTAACTTTCACTGCTGTTTCCCAGCTCCTCCCTGGTGCAAAGAGGCAGTTAGTCAGTGTGGATAAACAGGTGACTTATGGCTCTTCCTTAAAATTCCACTGGCCATTTTACCCAACTTTAGTACTAGCGCTAGGGAAGAAGAGGGTGTGTCATAAGGGCACAGTTCATTAGCTATTCCATTACTGAAAGTACAAGTAATAGGCATCAGATGTGTCCCAGGAAGCCGCTTTTCCCATCATTACGGCTTAATCATCAGCAATAATTCAACACCTAATCCTCTTAAGGTAAGTACTGCCACCCACAGCTAAGGATCAGAGAGGCCAGGAAAAATTTTCAAGGTCACAAAGTTAATAAATGACACAACCAGGATCAAAACCTGACTCGCTGGGGCCCCAGAGTCAAAGCTCTTTCTAGGTGGGGACAAGCATCCTGTCATCTCACCAGTCAGGTGAGGACGGCTATGATTCTACAATAATTAGTTCAATTATCATCACAAACATATGAAGTGGGTTAGCATCCTACAGACCATTTTTCGGATAACCAAACAAAGGACTAGAGAGGTTAAACAGCTCGCACAAGATCACACAACTCCCAACAGAGCCAAAGTAGAATGAAAAGCTGAAAAGTACTGTATTTTACTAGAAATCTATTAACTCCATCAAAGAAACTGTATTAATTACACATACTTAGCATCAGTTCCAAGATGACTTATAACTGTGATGAGAAAAACAATTTTTAAGAAAAAATGACTTTTGTTTTTCTGAGTTGCTGCCTAAACATTTTACAGTGTGATAACCCTGCTTACACCCACAGTCTGGACATTTAGACAAGAACTTAAGTTTAGGATTTCCACCTTAAGTTCCTGCTGTACTTTTCCCGGGGAACCTTTTAAAATGATCACTTACAGTCAAGCTCAAAAAACGTTAGTGACCTCGGCTCCAACCACCTTACAAGTAATAGGTGCTCCCTACTCTACTCTCGAGCTCCTGCTCATTCATGACCCCGGGGCAGAGGCCTGCCCTTCCTCCAGCTCATTGCATGCCCTCAATTCTAGGATCTGATAAATCTTGGGACTCTACTTCCTTTGTGGGGGCTTATTGAAAACAGCGTCCTCAATCAAAATGACCCCATATGGGTTTCCTTCCCCAAAGTGAGACCTCCAATGCTGAGGGAACCACCTGCTTCCCCCCCACCCACCATCCCACATCCGCGTGAGCAGCTTGTACCTTCTCATTCAGTGGGTTATATTCTGTATGTTCTTAATTCACCAGCTCTGGCTTCCTAACACAACTTTATCAACAGACAAACTGGCCATACTCTACACAAATGTATAAAATTATTCAACTAATCCAATGAGCTCCTTAAGTAGTTCTCTCCAAAATGAAGACTAATAGAATTCCAAGTTGCAAAAAACCATCTCAATTTGCAAGGCAGAGGACAAAAGCACAAATGTATCTAAATATTTAAAAGTTACAATCAAATCAACAAACAGATAAGAAAAAAAATATGTTCCAACCTCCTACCCTTGTCCCTGAACAAATAAACCTGCATAATAAACTGGGATGCCACGTTCAAATTAAGGATTCTCAAACTTCAGGAAGTTTGATACAGGAACAGGGCAACATGGGGAGAGCATCCCCACATGTCCATGTGAACCCCCAGTCCCATATCCAAGTTCTTTCCACAGCCTCTGTCTCCCACAGAGAGCTGTTCCCTGGCCATCCCTTGGCTGAGGAGTGCACACAGCAATAGGAGAAGCCACTCTGGGGATGGGGGATCGGGGGAAACTCCCCATGCAGTCAGGCAGGCTGTAGAAGTGGGCGTGGGTCATTTGGGCAGGGAATTCCAGGGTCTACAAAGGTCCCAGTAGTGCCCTGTCCCTTTGCAAAGAGCTGAGACCAAGGGAGAAACAGAGTGAGGGCCCCCTGGATCCTTTTGCCAAGGTCTAAGTGGGACCCTGGTGAGAACCCTAGCCAGCTCTCACACAAGCTTTCAATAGAGACAGTTGCTTAAAGTAAATTTCCCAAAATGCATCTCCTCTTGCTACCTTTCTTTAACCAAGACCTGGCCATCTACCAAAGTATAATTCATCCACTCTTCTTCCAGTAGTCAAAGCATTTATGGTTTGTAGTTCCCAGATTTAGCTCTTCATGTCATATTTTCTGGGATTTTTTTTTCTTAAATCCCATCAGTTGGGTTGGTTTTGTTTCTCTAAAGCAGTGGTTCTCTACTGGGGGGGGGGGCAACTTTGCCCACTAGAAGACATTTTGCTAAATCTGGAGACATATCTATTTATTTCATTTAGTGGATGGAGGCCATGGATATTGCTAAATATTCTAAAATGTACAGACAGCCCTCCACAACAAAGAATTTTCCAGCCCGAAATGTTAGTAGTGCTGAGATGAAAAACTCTGCCCTAAAGTTAGAACTCTTTCAAAATAGAGAGGATGTCATTTCCTCCTTTGATGCCCACATGGCCAAGCAGAATATTGGACCTCATTAAGTATTTGTTGACGGACTGATTAGCTATCTGGTCCCATACCTTGCCAAAACGTTCTCACACAATAACTCAACAAAAATGACTGTGCCAGGAATTGTGCTCAGCTCTGGGAATGCAAATATGAATGAGCCAGCAAAAAAGACAGACAAATAAACTGATATTTTTAATACAGCATCATGAAAAATGCACCTGTCACGACCAGGTATTTGTATTTATATATTTATCTATTTATTATGTCTCCACTCATTAGCCCATGAACTTCAAGAAAGTAAATTTTAAGTTAACGGCTATAGTTCTAGCATCTTCTATGATAATAGTGGTAGATACATAGTAGTAAATGTTTTTTGATAATTAAAGAAATGCACATTAAAAAAGAGAGAGAGAGAGAGAGAGAGAGAGGAGAAGCTTCTAACACAGCCTGGGAAGGAAGAAAGGAGTAAGGGAGGCTGCCTTGATGAGAGAGAACATGGATTAAGCACTATTATATGCCAGAAGATTTTTCAGTGCATTATCTATTCTAATGCTCACAACAATCCTACAAGACGCCACATTAAAAATAAAAAGCAGCAGCAGCCACATTTTACAGATGAGGAAACAGACATTGAAGGCTGACTTGCTCAAGAACATAGCAAATGGTAGAATCACAACTAACTTTGGGACCTTTGCTCTTGACCAGTAAACGTGTTGTCAAGAGATGAGTAAGAATTGGCCAGGTGAATGGCAAGGGGTTGCAGCCTTGAAGGAAAGACATTTCAGGCAGACAGAATGACACAAGCCAAACCAACACAGCCTGGCTTGTTTCAGCAACTAGAACCCTCAACAGTATGACCATACCAAAAGAGGAATGCTGATGAAAGATGATGTTGGAGAAGTATTCATGGCCAGATCATAAGGGATATAGGCAGCTGTACCTCATTTATCTAAGATTATCAGGGAATAAGCATAAGGCTTAGAGTCAAAGAGCTCTGGGTTGGAAAAGTGACCCATCATTTCGTTAATGGATCTCTCTGAATCTCCATCTCCTCATCCATAAAACAAAGAACATACAAATACCTACTTTGTGAAGTAGCTATGAGAACAAGAGATAAGAAACAGAAGCACTGAGAAGAAGGACTGGTACATTTTATGTACCCAATCAGTGTTAATGATTTATTCTTGCTATTGTGGTTATTGCTTATGAAGTTTTTTCACATTTGTAAATCCACAACATAATTGAAGCTTATTTTCTTAAGCACCAAAATGTATTAACCTATCTTTTTCCCAAACTACTTTTTTTTAATTTTTTTAAAGATTTTATTTATTTATTTGACAGACATTGATCACAAGTAGGCAGAGAGGCAGGCAGAGAGAGGGGGGGTGGGAAGCAGGCTCCCTGCAGAGCAGAGAGCCGATGTGGGGCTCGATCCCAGGACCCTGGGATCATGACCTGAGCCGAAGGCAGAGGCTTTAACCCACTGAGCCACCCAGGTGCCCCTCCCAAACTACTTTTAAAGTGAATTCCATAAATCTCCACCTCACCAAACATAAGCCTTACATCCCATAGATACAGAGGGCTGCACCTGCCTTCCCTGCCACCCCCTCCAAGAGCCCTTTTGCAGCCACCAGGGCAGCTATGGAAATATCTGATGTTTCCGGGATCCACAGATTCAAAAATGTGGACAGAAACAAAGGCACATAAAGCTAGAAATGCTTAGAGTAGTATTTCATTCAGAATTTGGGAAAGGAAGGAGGAACATCATGGCTTAGAGTAATGGTTAGCACCCAGTGAATAAACAGAATTTTCCAAGCACTTTGGTATGTTATCTTCTACCCCCTAATTCAGTAACAGTGATGTGCCAACACTGCTGACAACTGACACATGGCCAGTACCCTTTGATACTTACTTGATGTTTGTTCATTTTGCACAAACAATACCCCAAGCCCATTCAGAGATTGTGACCTGGCCTCCATCTATCTCCCAGTCTGCCTTCCTACTACCTTCTCTGTGGGAGAATTAATACCTTTCCACGCAGGAGGCACATCAAGAATTTCTACACCTCCCTGCTTTTGCCTTTTCTCTTCTCCCTGCCTAGAATATCCTTCTGTCCTTACCTCTTACTACCACCCAATTTTACCATCTTTCAAGGCTTAGTGCAAACACTACCTCCTCTCTGATTTCTCTCCTTCCAGCAGAATTAAAAGCCATGTTCTGTGAACTTCCCTGGCACTTTGCTTGTGTTTCTCTCATTATAATGACATGCTTTGAACAGAAGTATGTAGCAAGCATCGTTCTAGGTGCTTTCTACATGCAGAAATTTATAGTGCATGTACTTTGCACTATAACTTGTAAGAAATTATTACACACCCCATTTTACAAATGGGGGGACCAAAGCTCTGAGGGTTGAACTTAGCAATGATCATACAACCAGAAAGGGGTACAGCTGGGATTCCAACCATGTTCTGACATCTCATGAGTCCATAAGTTCTTCTTTCTGCTATGCTCCTCTCTTTGATGGCCCTAGGTCCAGGTGGTTAGTTAATTATACACACATGCCTGTCCCTGGGATTATAGTAAATCCTTAATGGCAGGGACACGGGTATGTTCCTCTTTACAAATGTGGATGATAATGTGTCCACTTATACGAGGTTGTTAGGAGAATTACAGGAGACAGTACATGTAAAGCATTTAGCACAGTGTCACACACATTATAAGCTCCTAATCATTTGTCAGTTTTGTCGTTGTTATTGTTGTCATTGTTACTATGTCTGCTGCAAAGGATAAAGCCTTGAGCATAAACTGTGAGCTGAAGTTTCTTTCAAAGAAGCAAATGAAGTGGGTAAGGCCCTGGTGGAAGAGAGTAAGGCCCGTGCCACTCTGGTTCGGCATTTTCCCACACTACTTGACTACTCATTCAGAAGCAACAAGAGTTGCACAGAAACTCTCCAGTACTTCTGTGATACGGTCAATTGATTCTTTTATCCTTCTATTGCCATGTGGATGTTACAAAAACCTCCTCTAGTTCAAAACTCTTGCAGCTCTGTGACTTTCTTGCTGCTTCTCCTATGCAATTGGTCAAGGTTCCCCTCTGAGAAGTTGTATTTAGGTCTGAGCCAAGAGAAGGAGAAAAATCACAAAAGTAAATGAAAGCACAGAGGGCAAAATGTAATCTGAAATTCTAATGGTTATACACATAACGAAATACTTTCCTTTGTCTTCATAGCACTTAATGGCACTTTAAATCTTCTTATTGCTTTACTCCTTTGTTTTCGTCAGTCACTCCCCAGTAGGACGTAAGCTGTCTCAGAGAAAGCAATCTGTCCAAACTGTTCACTGCTATCTCCCAGGGCCTAACTTGTGTCTGGTGTATAATAGTCATTCATTAAATATTGGTTAATGAATGACTATTATACACCAGACACAAGTCAGGCACAGACACATGAAAAAAATGTTCATCATCATTAGCCATCAGGGAAATTCAAATCAAAAACACATGGAGATACCACCTTACATCAGTTAGAATGGCCAAAATTAACAAGACAGTAAACAACAAGTGTTGGAGAGGATGTGGAGAAAGGGGAACCCTCTTCCACTGTTGCTGGGAATGCAAGTTGGTGCAGCCACTTTGGAAAACAGTGCAGAGACTCCTTAAGAAATTAAAAATAGAGCTTTCCTATGACCCTGCAATTGCACTACTGGGTATTTACCCCAAGGATACAGATGTAGTGGAAAGGGCCATATTCACCCCAATGTTCATAGCCACAATGTCCACAATAGCCAAACTGTGGAAAGAGCCAAAATGTCCTTCAAGAGACAAATGGATAAAGAAGATATGGTCCATATATACAATGGAATATTATGCCTCCATCAGAAAGGATGAATACCCAACTTCTGTATCAGCATGGATGGGACTGGAGGAGATTATACTGAGTGAAATAAGTCAAGCAGAAAGAGTCAATTATCATATGGTTTCACTTACTTGTGGAGCATAAGGAATAACATGGAGGACATTAGGAGAAGGAAAGGAAAAATGAATTGGGGGAAATCGGAGGGAGAATTGAAACATGAGAGACCGTGGACTCTGAGAAACAAACTGAGGGTTTTGGAGAGGATGGGGGTGGGGGGTTGGGTGAGCCTGGTTGTGGGTATTAAAGAGGGCAGGTATTGCATGGAGCACTGGGTGTGGTGCATAAACAATGAATCTTGGAACACTAAAAAAAATAGGATTATTAAAAAAAATTGACTGATTGTAATTTGTATGTGTGTATATATGAATATGTGTATAAATTTACACATATTCATGGTGTCATTACAGTTTATGAATAAATGTACATTTATCTCCACCCATAAGTGCATATTGTGTATTTGTGTACATATATTTCTATTTGTGCAGAAGATATTTTAGAGTGGAAAACACAGCCATCTGTTTGCAAAAGTTGTGCCTTCTTAACATAATATAGACCTCTGGCTGACCTGTCTAATATTTTTAAAACATACAGTACTACCCACATACTAACAATCCACATGTGTAAAACAACAGATTTTATTACACCTGCAGAGTACCAAAAATTTTTGACTCAACAAAGCATAATACTTTCATCTTTTAAACCTCCTCATCCCTATTTATCAGGTACAGTGTAAAAAGCTGGGAGGTGGGGGAGTAGTATATTGACCAGTCATGTTGCTCTGCAAATTTGGCAGGCAAAATGTTCCAAATTCTTACAGGCTGCCCGAAGTCCTTATTTAAGCTGTAACATATACAGGAAATTATAATTCATGACAATTATAACAACACCGTTGACTGAGTAAATGTGTCAAACACCTGGAATCATTTTTTTTTAATTTAAATCTATACCAACCTTGCAAGGTAAATACTATTATCCCTAAGAAAAGAGGAAAAAGTGAAATAAGGTGATATCAGAGAGGGAGATAAACCATAAGAGACTCTTAATCTCGGGAAAAAAACTAAGGGTTGCTGGAGGGAAGAGGGGTGGGGGGATGGGCAACTGGGTGATGGACACTGGGGAGGGTATGTGTTATAATGAGCACTGGGTATTATATAAGACTGGTGAGTCACGGACCTGTACCCGTAAAACAAATAATGCATTATATGTTAATTGAATTTAGATTAAAAATAAATATATTATATATATATGTATATATATATAGAGAGAGAGAGAAAGAAATATGGAGAGAGAGAGAGACATAAGCAAACTAAGACTCAAAGAGATAGTATGGATTGCCAAAGTTATTCTGCTGCTTATCTATCTAGTCATGGCGCACACAGCCTAGAAAGTCTACTAGTCTAAAATTCTACTCCAAAGTCCAAACTCTTCAACAAGCAACGGTGCATCTTACACAATTTTATAGACACTAACTTTGAGGGATATGTGTGAGGCAGTTTTTTATAGTGTGTGGATTTTAAGTGGTAATTCTCTACACATAGAGACTAAACCAAGCGATAGCCAAACACACTGAAGATTACTCCATGCTACAGATAGCAAGGGACAAATGTGTCTCAGACATGATCAGCCTGTGTTTCTCAGAATATGAAGCCTTTTCCACTTGATTATGTCCTGCAAAAGAAATTTATGCTCTAAAGGAACTTCCTTAGTCCTCCTCCTATACAAAAAAAAAAAAAAAAAAGGACTCTTTCATCATAAACCAAAGGGAAGTTCTTAACTCATTTCCTTATATTACTTGGGATAAAAGTGCTTTCTGCCTTTAGAGAAAAGAATTGCTGGATGCTACGGCTTTTGAGTGCTTTTGAGTCCAACAATCAATACTGTGAAGGTGAGAGAAAATTAGCCCTTATATACTTTTAAGGGGTATGGGGTTATTTTTAAACTTAATGATAGCTGAATTTGAAAGAAAAAGAGAGAAGGAAAGTCTTCCCTCCCAGTTCAAAGAATTCATCTGCTCTCCCCTGCAAGAACTGGTATTATCTCTTTGACCATCTTCCCAAAAGCAGGCCCAAGGAGAAGGAACACATATGTTTAAAAAGTTTTTTGAAATTTACAGATAACATCTATACATCTATCTGAACATCCGTAACCAACGGTAGTGAAAATGTTCAGGCTGGCTCTCAGCTGCCCATATATACTGCTTGGAAAGATCCTAGCAGAGCAAAGGAACGCACTATAGTCTCAGGAAGGGCCAACTGCAGCATCTTTAGCCCCAGGGACTGAAGGGGAAAAGGGCACCTGGCCCTCGTGGAAGCCCCTGTGCGTCCCCCTGAACATGCCCAGGAGAGTGGAGAGGAAGGGGAAGCAGCACTGCATTCCCTCCAGTCTAGCTACACAACCCCCGCTGCCAAGAACTTATTTTTAGACACTTAAGCTGAAATTCCCGGAAAGGAAAGGAAACTACAATCTCTGAGCTATCCTCAGCATTCTAATATCCAACCTGAGTTTTTTTTGTTTGTTTTCTGATGTCAAGTCTCTACCTAAAGCCCATCTCCCATCCTCCAGAAGGCATCCACAACCTAAGCCAAAAAAAAAAAAAAAAAAAAAAAAGAGCTGGGAGCTATAGAGCTTTACCTGATCACAGTGTCAGCTCCCACACTTCAAAGGGACATGTCATGACCTCAGGGAAAGAATTCCTCCTTCTGGAGACTCAGTTTGTGGTTGGTCAGATGGGAATAATATCTATTATTGGAAAGTTGTTGAGTCTTCAATAAAAATCACACAGTACCCGGCTCTGAGGGGACCAGTAAGTGTTCTGTGTTTTGTCATGGGCACTCTGCACAAAGCAGCGGGATCCTAGCTAGGTGTCCATGTTTTTCCTGCCCAAGATTTGCCCATCACTCCGTCATAAGTGATTTATGTTACCAACCACTCACCTAACCTCAGGAAGATGCCTCTGACCTTCTAGTTCTCTATAGCTTCAAACATCTGCAGAGCCCAAGAGATAAATTCTCTTTATGTGAAAAGGACAAAGTTAGCCTGGATTCTCCTTCCCACCAGTTATTAACGAATCACGGACTGTAACTCAGGCTGGGGAAGAAATGCTTACAGGCTTTAGGTGGGTAAAGCAGGTGTCTGCACATCTCTTGGTGTAAGGGGTGGGGAAGGACCCCCGACTAAAGTCTTCAGGCTTAGAAATTGCAGAGAAAGGAAGTAGGACAAGAAGCACTGCAAGAAAGAGATGTCTCTGCAAGGCGGTCCTAGCCAGTGACCCTGTCCTCGGCGCACTGGGAGAAAAGGACACGAGCTGGGAGGAGCCGCGAGGGGGGGTACCTGAAGACTCTCGCCGCCGTCTGGTTCCTTCTCCACGCCGTGCCCTGTTGCAGCACCCCTTGCACGATCTCCTTCTCGTTGGGTAGCCGGTAGACCGGGAAAATGTAGAGCCAACAGAGGACCACGACGCAAAGGGCACTGGCTCCCACTGGTAGCCGGGTCCGCGGGAACTTCCACGCCAGGACTGCCATGGCCCCTCTGGACGTGTGTCGCCGGGCCCGCCTGCAGGGGCTCATCACAGCCCCGGGGTCCCGGGGGGCGGCCTCAGCACAGCGTTAGGCAGAGTGGCAGCGGAGGGTCCCCCCACCGCCGGCCCCCCATGCACACACACCTTTCGCTTTCTTGTTTGCACTCGCACGCACGTTTCTTCAGCCCCTACGGCCCCAAAGGTCAGCGCAAGGATTTTTTTTTTAATGCAACTTTTTCAAGGGTTTCTTTCTAGGGGAAGTGGCCAGGGGGCAAGTCACGGGCTCTGGTCATGGTCGCTTCCCCTGCAGAGGGCAGGCGCTGGGGTCTCCGAGAGCGCAGAGAGCGGCCGCGGCTAGTCGCTCCCGCCGGTTCTGCAGCATCACTGTCGCCCTCCGCGCGGTCCGGGGAGAGGCTCGGCTCCCTCCCAGACAACTGGTCCGCGGCGTCCCCTTCCGAGAGATGCTCCTGCGCCCTTCGCCGCCTCTCCCCGCCTCTCGCACTGCTGCACAGCCAGGCACCCCCAGACGCGCTCTCCGCGCCGCGCCAAGTCCTTGGAAATTTCCACAGCGGCCCGGGACCGCTATCCTGCCCCGGGCTTCTCCTCCTTGCCCGCCAGGACCCTCGCTCCCCACCCCTCCCGGAGAAGAAAAGAACTCGCTCTCATCAGTTAATTCAGCGGCGCGCCGCAGCCTTCCGCTGCGCCCCGGACTTCGCAGACAAACGCCCGGGGATTGGTGGAAATCAAGGTCTCCCCCGCCCTCCCCCACCCGCAAATTTGCCTCCTTCGACCCGTTCAGATCCGCGACGCTCGCCTGGAGCGCGCGCCTCTCCCTCCCGCCCTTGTTCTCTGGAGATAGAGGCAAACAATAAAAAATAACCTCCCACCCACAATGGTTGCATATATTGGAGTGTGGCAGAGACCGGCTTGATAACCTGAGCCTTCCACACGCAACCGGCCTGCCGGGACTGTCACCCTGCCGCCGTCACCCCCGTCTCTCTATAACTGGTTGGTTATTAACCCGCAATGAGGCGCGAGGAGGCCAGCGGAGATTTATTCCTTCCTGGGCCCCCACCCCCATTACCCGATCCCAGAGCCGCGGCTCCAGCCGACACTCGTGAGCGCGCACGCGCACACAGATACACACACTCGGATGCTCACGGACCCGCACGCGCGCGCACGAGGAGGTGCGTGCACACCGGGATCGTCCGCTTCGACTCCGCCCTGCGGGGAAAGGCGCCGCTGCATCCAGATGTGCAGCCCAGCTGGTGCCCAAGCTCGCAGACCTCGGGACGAGATAATGGCTTGGAGGCGCCTTCACCTCCTCCGCCCTTTCAATTAAAGGGCCGTTTGTTCTTAGACCTTTTCCTCGCTCCACACACAAGCTAATCGCAACCCCGACCTTGGATAAGCGCCACCAGCCTGTACCCGCGGAGCTGAGGGACCCACAGTTAGCCATTTCTGCTCGCCCCGCGGTCGACGCAAAGCTCGGGTACCTCCTAGCGGTTGTCTCTTCCATGTGCTTAAGCATCTCATCAAGCAGAAAGTGTGCAGGGACAAAGAAACCCAGCAGCCTACTAACCGGGTTAGCTTAGTCATCACGAAACCAAAATCCAGGGCCATAGCTCCATCTGCTCAGCTGACCAGTCTGCAGCGTCCCAGCGCCATCTCTGCAGACTGCTAAGAGGCCTGGTATCTTTCTCCAGCATCTTTCTCCACTGACAGGTGAAACTTGAGAACTTGATGGAAAGTTATTTACCAAAAATGACTGGAAGGACCACCATAGTCTCAATACTCCAACACTGCTAAGGCTTCTTAGGAGAATGACCCACTGCACTCCATTACCAGGCATGCCCCAGAAATCTCTCCTATTTAGGTAAATCCTTAGAGACAGGAACTGTGAAATTCCAAAGTTATATCTTAGCACAGTGGAGCCTAGTAAAGATGTTTGAAATGAAGATCACCTGAAGTCCTGCAAAGTAACCAACCCACCCTCTCCTGTTGTGGAAAGGCCAGGGATCTCTCCCATAGTTGCCAGAGCGGTGGATAAATCACCTGCCATATATTTCCTTACAATATAAATAGAACAAAAACCATTCCAATTTCTCTTTTCTTCCCCAAGTAAAAGAGATACTTGCAGAGCAAATAGCAAATAAATAAACCATCAACCAAAAATAAGACACTGCAGTTCTGAAGGGGCTATGTAAATGTATCCACATATAACATCATAAAAATGCATCAAAGTCGTATCTTATATTGAGATACTTCTCAAATTCAATGTGCTGTTTTCCTTCTTCTGAAAACTAAGGTTCTTTTACTTTTTTTTGCCTCATCCTACAATCCAACCTCCCTGCTTTTCCTTAGGATGCACATCAAATCTAGACAGGACTTGCCCTCATCTTTCCAAGTCACACAGGCTTCATTTTGGCACTGTATTTTGGGGTCCACCTTCATCTTGCATGGGATGTATTTTTTTCTCCCTCCATACAAATCCAATGCATCATTAAAGGCCAACCCAAGTGTCTAGAAATTCCCCCTTCAATGTATTCCCAAACCACCTAAAATACAGGGGTCACGGGATAGGAATTCAGTAAATGTTTGTGGTTTTTCCTCCTATTCCCTTTGACTTCCTGCTCTGAATGTCTATAGTATTTGCTGACTCCAACAAATAAGACACTCAGATGTGTTGTGTTGTTTTGTTGGCATTTTTCATATGTAACTTTGTCATAGCAACTGGGCAATAAGAGTATTTGGTCTTACATATCAAATGGTAAGCCTGGGCTTTTGATCCAAACAACTTTTAGTAGGTAGCTTAGGTATTATTTTCTATGCTTGCATCTGAGTACACAATAAGGTTTTTGCTCAGGAACTAAACAACTTTTAAAATTCTATAAATGTTTGTTTATTGAACCAGTAAACATGATGTGCAAAGCTATTTTATGCCATAAGTAAACTTGATGGGGGACAATTTTGTGACATCAGCATTGTAGTAGAAGCCAGTATAAGGGACAAAACCACTACAGAATTGAAGCCATGGAGATAAGAGGAAAAAGAGAAACTCTCTTTGAGAAGTCAAGAGAGAACAAGATGTAGAAAGATGATCACAGTAAATGGGACACAATTTACAAGGCAGCTTGGATGCTAATGGGTGTGAAGACAAATATTAATAGTCACATAGAAATCTTTCATTAAAAGACTAAGTAAAATGCGGCCCCTGCGTGGCTTGTTTGGTTAAGCATCTGCCTTTGGCTCAGGTCATCATCTCAGGGTCCTGGGATCGAGCCCCACATAGGGCTCCCTGCTTAGAGGGGAGCCTGCTTCTCCCTCTCCCTCTGCCCACTGCTCCCCCTACTTGTGTGTGCTCTCTCTCTCTCTGTCAAATAAATAAATAAAATCTTAAAAAAAAAAAAAGAAAAGCATATAGAAAGCTCTGAGCCTTCAAGTGATGGTGTGTGTGTGTGTGTGTGTGTGTGTGTGTTTGTATGCTAGCACAGAATGGGGGAGTATGGACAGAAGTTAACAAGAATCAAGCTAATTTGCTATATAGTAATCTTGAAAGGCTTAGAAGTTAGAGGAACCTAGTACTCCTGAGGCAGACATGATAGATGAAACCAAATAAGAGATTTATTAGAAGGTCTTTAAAAGGAGCAGTGAAGCCTTTTGATCTTGTTCTCCAAATTAGCTTAAAACACAAGGTTACCTCTCTAGAGAAATTGAACAGCACCAGTAAGGAGACTTACAGATTCTGATATGTGCAGCTCTCCAATCGGACAGCAATATCCCTGACCAACACCCTATGGGGAAGCCCACCACTAGATAAGTTATATTCACAGAACTTCTTTTCTGAGTTTCATTCTTAGACATGAGTAGACAGCCAGGATCTCCAGACATTTGAAGGGAATCTCCAACATGACCAGAGAGACAAAATAAATAAGAAATACACACAAGAAAACCCAGAAGGGGGAAAGATTATGCAGAAAACAGAAGGAATCTTCAATAAAAGCTGAAATTAATACTTTCACAGAAATAAGAGACAATCCATGAAGAACAAAAGGAATACTCAGATAACCAAAAATAAAGTCTTTTAAAATGAAAAATATGGTAAACACACAAATACACAATTCATGGAGAGTCGAAATACAAAATTGAAGAAGTATCCCAGAAAGTAGGCAAATAAGATAAAAGAGGGTTTTTAAAAGATAATAAATTATAGACTCAAACAGAAAAATAAACATCCAATTAAAAGGAATCCAATAGGGGAAAAAGACAGAAAGGGGAAAATTTTCAAAGTCATACTTAAAAAAAAAAAATCCTAAAATTAAAGAGTCCACTAAGGACCCAATAAAATGAATTTAAAAGGCCACTAACAAAGTATAGAGTGGTGAGATTTTAGAAAAAAAAAATTGTGAAAGTTTTTTTAAACACACACAAGTACCTAATGATGTTAGGCCTCATCAAAAACAACATTGGAAACTAGAAGAAAATAGGGTTAGGCCACCAAAATTTTTAGCAAAAATTCTTCCCAAACCTGAATTCTACACCCAGCCCAAGTATGACTCAAATATGAAGGTAAAATACTTTTTTAAAAATATTTTTATTTATTTAAGTTCAATTAGTCAACATATAGCACATCATTAGTTTTTGATAATAGTATTCAATGATTCATTAGTTGTATGTAACCCCTAGTGCTCATCACATCACCCACCCTCCTTAATCCCATCACCCAATTACCCCATCTCTCCACCCTTCTCCCTCCAACAACCCTCAGTTTGTTTCCTATGATTAATAGGAGTCTCTCACAGTTTGTCATCCTCTCTGATTTTTTCCCATTCAGTTTTCCCTCCCCTCCCCTATGATCCTCTGTGCTATTTCTTATATTCCACATATGAGTGAAACCATATGATAATTGTAAAGACATTTTTTTAAATGCAAAGTCTGAAGAACTTCACTCCCATGCACTGGGAAGATACTGGAGATACTCCGGTAAAATAACAGGTTTACCAAAAAGAGAGAGCTAGGGATCCAGAAACCAGGGCTCTCATGCGGGAGAGACAAAGGCAATCCTTAGAGAGATAGCTGTGTCTCTGATCAAAAGAGCAATTAATTACTTTCAGTTTCAACTCAGACATAACTTGGAAGTTATAACTCCCATCCTTACAAGAAAGCTGAACAAGCTGAAAATCAACAGCTTTTCTTGTATTCATCAAAGAACTGAGGTCATAAAGCAAACTACCAGCTCCAGTCTGGAGAAACAGGCAAATCCATGTCAGAACTGAGGACTGTTTGTCTAGAGCAAGAAATACTGGAGTCATAAATTGGTGGGAATAGCTCAACAATAGTTTGGAGTTAGTAAAAGTGGAATTGCTGGAAGCTGAGGGTGAACTAGCACAGGGATGAGAAACTCCCGGGAGTCAGGTGGGCCTCCACACTATTATGAGTTTTACCTCCAGGAATCCCACCAGGTTTTCGGGGTGAAAACCTGAGAAAGATCCTCTTGGTGCTCTGTCAGGGCTAGAGAAAACAGTAACCATTGTGAAATATGCCCAAAGGATTCTCCATAACAAAGTCCTACTTTCCAGGGAAAAAGACCTTATCATAATCTTATCCTACCTGAAGGTGGGCCACTTCTCTCACTTCAATCCCCAATAGCCTTCCTGTTTCACTTAAGCTGGAAAAAGAAAAAAACAAACTATGATATATTTATGAGGTGCATTGCCCAGGGACACAGCCCTACTGAAAGACTGAAATTTCATAAGAAAATAGAACACCTTCCCTCTCCCACATCTTACCACCACACTATGAGGGCTCCAACAGAGCATCAGTAGATTACATCTAAATGAGTTAAAAGACACAGATTCTCTCTCTTACCTTCATAAGTACTTATGAAAGCCCGAATTCAATAAGACGACAAAACCAATGACATCACAGAAATCTGAAGCCTCCAGCACTTTTAGATACACCAAACATAAAACACAGGTGAACTCCCAGCCAAATTAGCATAAAAATTCATATCAAGACCTACTTATTTCTTTTTCTATTGTTAAATACATCACATCTGGCTTTCAACCCAAAAATGGTAAGGCATACTACGAGACAAGGGAGGAAAAAGGCTGAAGAGATAAAGCAAGCATCAGAATCAGACACAGCATAGAACATACAATCTGGGTGTTAGAATTATCAGACAGGGAATTCACAGTCACTATGACTAGGATGTAAATGAAATGAAATGAAAAAAGTGGACAACGTGTAAGAACAGACTCTTAATAAGCAGAGAGATGGAGTTCTAATAAAAAATCAAATTCAAATTACTATGAAAAAATTCACTATAATGTTAATGAACCACTTTGAAGAGTTCACTAGTGGTGGGATATGTCAGCATGCTTGAATATATGTCAATAGAAATGCCCCAAATTAAGGTGTGGGACAATTTCAAAAGGTAATATACATGTAACTGGAATATCAGAAAGAAAAGAAAGAGAGAAATGAAGAGAAAAAATATTTAAAGTAATAATAGCTGATGATATCATCCTCAATGGGAGGAAAACTACATTTCAATGGTTAAATGATAAAAAATAAATTAAATAAATAAATAAAAACAAGTAAATGAAAAACTACATTTCAATGGATAAATGATATTGAAATATTCCCTACAGTCAGGAATATGACACGGATGTCCACTTTCACCACTGTTGTTCAACACAGCACTGGAAGTCCTAGCCTCAGCAATCAAACAAAAAGAAATAAAAGGCATCCAAATTGTCAAGGAAGCAGTAAACCTTTCACTCTTCTTAGATGACATATGATACTCAAAAAGAAAACCTGAAAAGATTCCACCAAAAAATTCCTAGAACTGATACAGGAATTCAGCAAAGTCGCAGGATACAAAATCAACGTCCAGAAACCTGTTGCATTTCTATACACTAATAATGAAGCAGCTGAAAGAGAAATCGTGGAATGGATCCCATTTACAACTGCACCAAAAACTCTTGAGACACATAGGAATAAACCTAACCAAAGAGGTGAAAGATTTGAACACTGGAAGCTATAGAACACATATGAAAGAAACTGAAGAAAACGGAAAAACATTTCATGCTTATGGATTAGAAGAACAGATATTGTATCCAGAAAGTTTGAGTGTGTTGAGGATAGACACTTGTGTTAGGTTGGAATGCAGTACTAGTAAGTGTATAGAAGAGTAAATCAATATAAAACTGAGGCAATGACAAACTCCAAATAAAACAAAACACTGTACAGGAAAAGAAACATTTTGGGGCACTTGGGTGGCTCAGTTGGTTAAGCATCCAACTCCTAATTTCAGCTCAGGTTATGCGCTCTGTGGAGTCTGCTTACGATGATCTCTCTCCGTCTCCCTCTGCCCCTCCCCCCACTCTTCTCTCTCTCTCTCTCTCAAATAAAGAAATAAAACCTTTTTTTAAAAGAAATTAAACATTTTATACATTAAAATCCATATTCTTAATAAAATAATAATAGATGCTAATTTAATTAAAAATGGATAAATGATATTGAGTAAGGGTGGGATAAGATGAGGGTATAAGAGAAAAATCTTCATTTTCCTTAGAAAGAATAAAATACACAATGTTTTTTTAAAGATCAAGAAAAGGTAGGGGCACCTGGGTGGCTCAGTCAGTTAAACATCTGCCTTCAGTTCAGGTCATGATCCCAGGGTCCTGAGATCGAGCCCCGAATTGGGCTCCCTGCTCAGCGGGGAGCCTGCTTCTCCCTCTGTCTCTGCCTGCTGCTCTGCCTGCTTGTGTTCTCTCTGTTAGATAAATAAATAAAATCTTTAAAGATCAAGAAAAGGCAACATAAGCACATTATTTAGAATTATGGGGTAACTACCAAAAGAAAAAACAGAACTGGAAGTGACTCTCTCTGTGGAATGGGGAAGAGAAGATGGAGCAGGGAGAACTTTTTATGTATCTGTTTATTTACTTACTGTTTTAAGCTACTACCTGACTTTTTGAAATATGTTTATTCAATCTATAAAATGAAAAATAAATTTTAAAAAGAAAGAAAATTGGGGGAGCCAAAGTCTATTCAGAAAGATCATTAAGTGTGGGATGCTTGCAGTAGGGATTAAGGAAATAAAGTCAATTTATTTAGGGGATAAAATTTAGGGGATAAAACATTTAGGGGATAAAATTTATAGGAGTTGGAGATTAATTTGAAAAAGACAGGAGTGGGGCGACTGGGTGGCTCAGTAGGTTAAGGCCTCTGCCTTTGGCTCGGGTCCTGGTCTCAGGGTCCTGGGATCGAGGCCCGAGTCGGGTTCTCTGCTCAACAGGGAGCCTGCTTCCTCCTCTCTCTCTCTCTCTCTCTCTCTCTGCCTGCCTCTCTGCCTACTTGTGATCTCTGTCTGCCAAATAGATAAAAAAAAATCTTTAAAAATTAATTAACGAATTAATTTTTTTTTAAAAAAGACAGCAAACACTAGAAGCAGAGCAATTTGGGTCTGCAAACCTGAGTTTTGTTTCAGATGTGTAGATTTAAGGTGCCTTTGAGGCACCCAGATAGAGTTATCATCTAGACAGGGACCTATCTATCTGTATCTAAAACGCACTGGAGAGATTTGGGCATGGTATTTATTTGGAAGTCACAAATGGTGACAAAAATGAAATAGCTTAGTGGAGAAAAACAGGAAGGAGAGAACAATGCATAGGAATGAGCTATGATTATCCAGCTACAGGGGGCAGATAGAAGAGAACGAGTACGTAAAAGAGTTGGAAAGGGCTTGGCCCAAGAGGTGGAATGAAAATCCAAAGAGTATCACTGAAGGCAAAGGAATAACATATTGAATAAAGACATAGTCAATGGTGCGTAAGACTGTATCTCCCTTCGGGGCCCCTGGGTGGCGCAGTCGGTTAAGCATCCAACCCTTAGTTTTGGCTCAGGTAGATCTCAGGGTCGTGATCTCTAGGTTGAGATCTCAGGTGGTGAGACTGAGCAGAGACCACTTTCGGGGGCTCTGAGCTCAGTGAGGAATCCGCCAAAGCCTCTCTCTCCCTCTGTCCCTCCCTGCACTCGTTCGTGCTCTCTCTCAAATAAATAAATCTTAAAAAAAAAAAAAAAAAAAGGAAAGAAGAAAAAAGAATGTATCTCCATTCAACTGAAATGTATTTTGGAGTTGATTCAAGGAGGGCTGCTCATGGCCTGATTGTGTTGATATGAAATCATTTCAAAAATACAGTTTTAGGGACACCGGGGAGTCTCAGTTGGTTAAGCCTCTGACTCCTGATAGCAGCTCATGTCATGATCTCAGGGTTGTGAAATCAAGCCCTGCGTCAGGATAACACGTTGGGCAGGTGGAACCTGCTTGAGATTCTCTCTCTCCCTCTGCCCCGCCCCAAAATAAAATAAAAATATACTTTTGAAGAGAAATGGTCATATTGGTATACAGCAACAGTTTCCATGATTTCAAAACAAGGTATTTCAGATGCGATAAATATAAGGTGGAGAAAGAATAGGAAAAGGGGATCTAACATTTACTGAGATACTAAATATGGCACTTAAACACATTTTCACTCATTTAATCCTCACAACAATTCTCTGATTTACTACATACTACTATTCTCATTTTTCAAAGGAGCAATTTGAAGCATGTAAAAGCTAAACAATTGACATCATTTTGTCCTTATTCAAAGTCTGCCTAAAAACACCTTAACAAACTTTTTAAAAAATGGTTAGGTGTAAGCCTAAGCAACTGAACTGAAGAGACTTGAGGTATTATACTTCCCATATACATTCAGAGATTGCTTGGTAAAAGTGGGTTAATATTTTTACCATGAAAAGAATAATTATTAAATTTATGCATGATAGGGGTGCCTAGGTCACTCGGTCAGTTAAGAGTCTGCCTTCCACTCAGTTCATGAGTTCAGAGTCCTGGGTTGGAGCCCCACATCAGTATCCCTGCTCATCAGGGAGCCTGCTTCTTGCTCTCCTTTTGCTGCTCCCCCTTCTTCTGCTCTCTGTCTCGTCAAATAAATAAATAAAATCTTTTAAAAATAAATAAAGTTATGCATCATAAATATTCATCTTTAAGAAAATCCTAGCTTCTAGGTAGACAATGATGCATTAGTGAATTTATAACATCTAATTAGTACTAAAGTCTGCCAATTTTTTCTTTGTGTGTCTTCAGGATCCAATTTCCTATCCTGTTACCATGTCAATTCTGCTTGTGATTTTTTTTTTTTTTTTGGTCCCCTATCATTCCCTTTTTCTGCAATTGTCTCACTCATCCATCTCGTGTACCACGGAAATATTAATCAAAGAAACTTTTATTTTTTATAAGATTTTATTTATTTATTTGACAGACAGAGATCACAAGTAAGCAGAGGCAGGCAGAGAGAGAGGGGGGAAGCAGGCTCCCTGCTGAGCAGAGAGCCCGATGTGGGGCTCCATCCCAGGACCCTGAGATCATGACCTGAGCTGAAGGCAGAGGCTTTAACCCACTGAGCCACCCAGGCGCCCCCAAAGAAACTTGTAATTGCATCATCCGCAGTCAAAAAAGAACTGGTTACACACCTCTGTTGCCTAAGTCATTCTACTACTCTGTGTCCCCTAACTTTCTTGTGCTTGCTTTGTTCATGTTAAGTCCCTTCGTTTTGATGTAGTTTTTGAATGTAGGTGAGGTCGGGAGCTGAAGGCCAAGAAGGAATTCTTAAGACATCTTTGGTGTAAAAAGGTGGATTTATTAAAGCAAGGGAACAGGTCCCAGGAGCAGAAAGCTGCACTGGGGTACTGAGGAGCAACTGATTATATACAGTGGGGTTAGGGGAGGTAAAGAGGGAGGTGTGCAAAAGGACTTTCATATGTTAAAGAAGACCCTCCAGATACTGGAGGCCTTGTAATTATCAAGCTAAGTTTGTTTTTCCCTTTAGCAAAGTATTAAGATACCGAGGAATGTCCCACATAACCTGCCCAGGAGTGGGGGTGGGGGAGTTGCCAGGGAGGTTGTGGGGTGTTAGTGCATGCTTGTCCTCAGCTTGCCTTCTGCTCCCTCATCAGTTTGAAATTCTGTCACTGCCTCTGCCTCTCCAGATCCTGCCCAACTTCAAAATCCCATCCTTTTCATAAATGTTTATTTTTCCTCCACAGCATTCCAGGCCAGTCATCTTTCCCCTTGTGATTTTATGCCCGTATCCACAAACTTCATGGAGCACTGCACCAAGAGCTCTTGCAAGCTGGCTTGATGTTCACCTTTTTTCTTATCTGCCTATTAGATTTACATGGTTTGCCTTCTCACTAGATTTTAAACTACTTAAGAATGGGCACCAAGCAAATACAAAGAAAAAAAAAAAAAGATCATCTTTGACAGCCACACGACTGTGGTGGGTATAAAAATGAAGCTATCAGGGAGCCTGGGTGGCTCAGGGCATTGAGCCTCTGCCTTTGGCTCGGGTCATGATCTCAGAGTCCTGGGATCGAGCCCCACATCAGGCTCTCTGCTCAGCGGGGAGCCTGCTTCCGCCTCTCTCTCTGCCTGCCTCTCTGCCTCCTTGTGATCTCAATCTCTCTGTCAAATAAAGAGACAAAATCTTAAAAAAAAAAAAAAATGAAGCTATGAAACAAGACAGACAGTCTCTATTCACACAGCATTTGCAGTCTTCATCCCTTTTAGCTCCGCAGATAAAGCTGTATTAGTGGAGATAAAGCTGTATTGGTGACTATGCCTACCCATGATTCCTACTAGTGTAGCATGAAACAGACTTTAACATTATACAGAGGGCCCATGGAACATGAAAAAAAAAATTATCAGCACAAGTCTGTATTCCCAAACTCATAGCCTAAAGCAAAGAAATTCCCTGCTCTTTCATACCCAAATATCTTTGCTCTTTTTTTTTTTAAGATTTTTTTTTTTTTTTTTTTTTTTTTTTTTTGACAGAGAGAGAGATCACAAGTAGGCAGAGAGGCAGGCAGAGAGAGGAGGAAGCAGGCTCACCGCTGAGCAGAGAGCCCGATGTGGGGCCCCATCCCAGGACCCTGAGATCATGACCTGAGCTGAAGGCAGAGGCTTAACCCACTGAGCCACCCAGGTGCCCCCCAAATATCTTTGTTCTTGTCAGTAAGAATAATATACAGAAGCAGGGTCACATTCAAACAAATTCTTTGAACAGGGTCATCTTCAAATAAACTCTTTGTGCACTTTGTAACCTAATCTATTTTATGGGACCTGGTGGAGACTAAATGCCCACTTTATCTGGCATAATATATTCATTTCTTCCCAAATGTCATCATGGACACCATACCAAATTCTACCCAAAGTGACCACAAAGTCACCTCATCCTTCTAGGCCACAGGTTTTTCTCCTAAAATCAAATAATTATGCTTACGAATGTTGAAGTTCTTTCCAGTTACAGAATTCTACAGTTATACACATACCACCTAGACTTGTAATCAAAGTATTAAAATAGTAAGGACAAGAAACAAAGAAAAAATTTCTTTAGGTGTGTAATGGTTCATTTTATTTATCAGCTTGACTGCATCACAGGGTGCCCAGATTAAACGTGGTTTGCCGGTGTGTCTGTGGAGTTTCAGGATGAGATTAGCATTTCAATCAGTGGACTCAGTAAATAACCCTCCCCCATGTGGGTAGGTATCAGCAATCTACCTAGAGCCTGAACAGAACAAAAAGCAGAGGAAGAAGAAATTTGCCCCTTTTCTTCCTGTATGCCTGCTTAAGCTGAAACATTGGTCTTCTCCTGCCCTTGGACTGGAATTTACACCATCACCTCCCTTCATTCTCAAGACTTTAGGCTTGGACTGGAATTATACCACTGACTTTTCCCAACTCCCCAGCCTGCAGTTGGTAGACTTCTCAGCTTCCATAATGATTTGAGCCAATTCCTTAAAATGTGTGTGTGTGTGTGTGTGTGTGTGTGTGTGTGTGTGTGTACATTACTGGTTCTGTTTTGCAGGAAAACTCTAATATAAGTTGTAAAATACCAATGAGATTGGGGAAGGTAAGGTCAAAGAGGCCAGAATAGGGATTTAGATTTAACTCCAATTATATCTACTAAGACAAACACCCTACCACATACTGTTAGAAATGTTTGGGTACAAATGGAGCAACAAAAATGTAGCTTAGCAGTTCTAGGTAAGTATATGGCATTTGAAAAATCTCTCTTATGCAGGATAATATATTTGGAAAATATAAAAACTGGGTAAGGTTCCTAATGACTCCTCCAAATCTACTGAAAGAAATAGAGGAAATCCTACAATATGAGTAGGATAGAGAAAACCTATTTCAGTGTTTCTCAAATTTTGATGTACTTGTGATTCATGGGGGGGAGGGGCAAGTGCCTTTTGAAATGCAGATTCTGATTGGGAAGATTTAGGCTATTCTGTATGGTAAGCAATGATCTTTAATTTGTCAAAACCCAGCCAATTATGGGGAATACAAATACCTTTTGAAATTGGCGGCACTGTGGGTTTGATAGAACCAAAATAAAGATCACACTTCCTAGTGACATCTTGCCGGTTCAGGCTGGCCATAGTTTTCCCACTAATGGACTCTTCCAGAATGAGCTTCCATTACTCCTGGCCACTGCCCTTTTAAGTATATCAGATGCTACTGCAAGCAATGTGTCACGGTTCATGCCTTCCCACAGAGATGTTAGCAAGCCTGATCCTCCATCAATTTAGTAATAAATAAGCCCATTCCCATATTGCTTCATCATCTTTTCAGATCAACTGTCAAGACTGCAGTGGTCCCACTACTTATCCTCATCTGAATTAACAGGTCTTTCCTATCCTGATGATAAGCCTCCACAAGAGCTATCTCCACTTGTCTTCACATGCCAAGTCCACCTCCCGAAACCCACAAGTCCCTCTTAGTACATCTTGGCCAATATTATTTAAGGCACAACAAATGTTGCCACTGTGCAATTTTTCTTCTTGAAGATCCAGGAATGAACTATCAGTGATATATGATAATCTTATCAAGCCAATATTCACCTTTTGGGGCATCGTCCTGATTCCATCAAAACAAACTTGTATAGCACTCTATTTGTGTTCACACCTGGTATTGTCAAAAGAGCAAAGGAGACCCTGACACACAAGGAAGGCAGTGATGCCTCAAATTATCTCCTATCATGCCCAATTGCCTTAACACGCTATCAACTCAGCTCACCAAGGCACTGATTAAGCTACAGATGCCAAATCTGCAAAGTATGCACCCATTCAATGATAAGTCTTCTCTAGAAACTGCAAAAGAACGGGTACAATAAATACAACCGACGTAACATTACCCATAATGGCAATTGCAAACTGCTCTTATTCAAATGAGTCATCATGAGATGCTGATTAATATCTTTTCTCTAAATTTCCCAAGTACATTCTTTGGGTGAATCTTGTGTTATGCCCGAGTTTTCGCATCCAAGAGACCAGCAAGGAGCCAAGCACTGATGCAATCACACAAGGGTTTATTTGACAAGCTTAAGCTTGGGCCCAAGTATACCCGACACAGCTGAGTAGGGACTTGGACCCCGAGCTTAGTTACAGCAGGGGTATTTATGGGTTCCTGTTACTAAAGCAGGGTGGGGATTCCTGGAACCAAAGCAGGGTGGGGCTTACTAAAGCAGGGTGGGGCAAAGTTCAGCCCTTGGGCACAGGGGTCTGAGATGGCTGCCGGAGCTAAGATGGCTGTGCTTATGCTAAGGCTAAACCTGAGGTGGGATGGCCTTGATTTTCCTCGGCCTCCACACTTGTAGTATGGCCTTTAATCTAGTTCTCTTTTTCAGGAGAAAACAAATCTGGGGGCCGTGCCTAGCATTGCCTATGATTCGACACCACTTCTGGATTCTCTGGTTCTAACGTGTTCTCTCAAAAAGTGATGATGCCCTTTCCTAGCATCATTACCCAGTTACATACTCCTTTCCCACAGTTTCCATTTATTACCTTGTTTCAGCCTTCCTGGGTAGGAGGCTGTGCCCAACCACAGCACAGGCAGTAGGCACAGCCTTGCCAGAGTTTGCCCAGGAAAACAGGACTAGGCTAAGAAAGGTTAAGAATGATGAGAGAATTTCTACCACTAACCAGTGAGACAGCACTGAGTCAAATTCAGAGAAATTAAAATAGTGTTCTGAATACTATCTCTTTCTTCCATACAAGGGCAGTCCCAGACAGCAAACCTGGATACAGAAAAACAAAGAAAAATTTTGTGAGATAGGAAGAATGCAGGATTGTTGTGAGTGCATTGAGGCCCACTCCTTTTGTCCCAATTCCGCATTCCAGAAACCTGTCCGAAAGTATCTCCCCTTCACTACCCATGTAGTCATATGAAAGATACATTCATCAAAGTTAGTCAGGCGTCTTTTCCTATCATACCATCCCTCAGATTACTAATCGGTGTTTTAATTGCTCATCCCAGATCTCAAACAAACTTTTACTTTGTGTATAGTCAATGATACGTCCATCCATTATTAATCTCTATAGTCCATTTCTGTACGTTGCCACTCGCTAAATGCATGCCTTGATCCAGTGAAATCTAGGGAACCAATTAATGTATAACCTGGCACTCCGTACCCATAAATGGTATTCTCAGCCACTGTTTAGGTCACTGGGTGAGCACCGGCCAAAGTAGATTACATGTCTACTCCAAGCAGGACCCATTTAAAACCAGCTGGGACTACGACGGAGATGCCCATTTTATTCACTTGCCGGCTAAATGCTGGCTCTTCAGAGATTTACCCATCTTCAGGCGCTTCTTTTCTTATTGACATTTATACAATCTTACCTTATTAGAAGCTTCAGCAGGAAGCAAAGGAGTTTGTCATTTTTCTACCCAATATTTCATAACATGAGCATCTTCATGCTGCCCAGTTCGAGTAACTAGGCAGTTATTTCAGGAGCTGGACAAGGACAACCTCTACATTTTGGTCCCCTTCAGAGCCATCAGCTGGGCCTTTCTGGTTGGCATCTCCACTGTCCACTTCAATTCACCAATGGAATTCCTACAGTTATTTCTATAATTGAATTCTCCATAAAGCATTGAGCTTGGCAAGGTCAAGTTCTTGCAGTACTAGGCATACATCACCCTCAATTTTATTATTATTATTATTATTATTTAATTTCATTTTTTATAAACATATATTTTTTCCCCAGGGGTACAGGTCTGTGAATCACCAGGTTTACACACTTCACAGAACTCACCATAGCACATACCCTCCCCAATGTCCATAACCCCACCCCCCCTCCTAACCCTCCTCCCCCCAGCAACCCTCAGTTTTGTGAGATTCAGAGTCACTTATGGTTTGTCTCCCCCCCAATCCCATCTTGTTTCATTTACTCTTCTCCTACCCCCTTAACCCCCCATGTTGCATCTCCTCTCCCTCATATCAGGGAGATCATATGATAGTTGTCTTTCTCCGATTGACTTATTTCGCTAAGCAGGATACCCTCTAGTTCCATCCACGTCGTTGCAAATGGCAAGATTTCATTTCTTTTGATGACTGCATAGTATTCCATTGTGTATATATACCACATCTTCTTTATCCATTCGTCTGTTGATGGACATCTAGGTTCTTTCCATAGTTTGGCTATTGTAGACATTGCTGCTATAAACATTCGGGTACACGTGCCCCTTCGGATCACTACGTTTGTATCTTTAGGGTAAATACCCAGTAGTGCAATTGCTGGGTCATAGGGTAGTTCTATTTTCAACATTTTGAGGAACCTCCATGCTGTTTTCCAGAGTGGTTGCACCAGCTTGCATTCCCACCAACAGTGTAGGAGGGTTCCCCTTTCTCCATATCCTCGCCAGCATCTGTCATTTCCTGACTTGTTAATTTTAGCCATTCTGACTGGTGTGAGGTGGTATCTCATTGTGGTTTTGATTTGTATTTCCCTGATGCCGAGTGATGTGGAGCACTTTTTCATGTGTCTGTTGGCCATCTGAATGTCTTCTTTGCAGAAATGTCTGTTCATGTCTTCTGCCCATTTCTTGATTGGATTATTTGTTCTTTGGGTGTTGATCAAGTACCCTTCTTAATGCCCATTACCTAATTACCTCATCCACCCACCCACCTCCCCTCCAGCATCTCTTATGGTTTGCCTCTCTCTATTTTTACCTCATTTTATTTTTCCTTCCTTCCCTTATGTTCATCAGTTTTGTTTCTTAAACTCCACATATGAGTGAAATCATACAGTATTTGTCTTTCTCTGATTGATTTATTTCTCTTAATTTAATACCCTCTAGTTCCAACCATGTCATTGCAAATGGCAAGATTTCATTCTTTTTGATGGCTGAGTAATATTCCATTGTATATATCTGTCTGTCTGTCTCTCTGTCTATCTATCCACCACATATTCTTTACCAATTCATCAGTTGGTGGACATCTGGGCATATTTTGGCTATTGTGGACATTGCTGCTATAAAACTTCTCTTCTTGTTAAAGCAAAGTGAATTTCCTGGTTTGCTGATAAAAGTTACCAAATTGAGAATGAAGTACAATCTAGAAGTTTGCCCCATTTAATCACTGGCTCATAAAACCTTGGTTAAAGACGCAAAGGCAAGTTTTAATAATGGGTCAAAATTGAGGGTGATGCCAGAAAAGGAAACAGTTAACAAAACCAAAAGACAACTGACAGAATGGGAGAAGATATTTGCAAATGACATATCAGATAAAGGGCTAGTGCCCAAAATCTATAAAGAACTTAGCAAACTCAACACCCAAAGAACAAATAATCCAATCAAGAAATGGGCAGAAGACATGAACAGACATTTCTGCAAAGAAGACATTCAGATGGCCAACAGACACATGAAAAAGTGCTCCACATCACTCGGCATCAGGGAAATACAAATCAAAACCACAATGAGATACCACCTCACACCAGTCAGAATGGCTAAAATTAACAAGTCAGGAAATGACAGATGCTGGCGAGGATATGGAGAAAGGGGAACCCTCCTACACTGTTGGTAAGAATGCAAGCTGGTGCAACCACTCTGGAAAACAGCATGGAGGTTCCTCAAAATGTTGAAAATAGAACTACCCTATGACCCAGCAATTGCACTACTGGGTATTTACCCTAAAGATACAAACGTAGTGATCCGAAGGGGCACGTGTACCCGAATGTTTATAGCAGCAATGTCTACAATAGCCAAACTATGGAAAGAACCTAGATGTCCATCAACAGACGAATGGATAAAGAAGAGGTGGTATATATACACAATGGAATACTATGCAGTCATCAAAAGAAATGAAATCTTGCCATTTGCAACGACGTGGATGGAACTAGAGGGTATCCTGCTTAGCGAAGTAAGTCAATCGGAGAAAGACAACTATCATATGATCTCCCTGATATGAGGAAGTAGAGATGCAACATGGGGGGTTAAGGGGGTAGGAGAAGAATAAATGAAACAAGATGGGATTGGGAGGGAGACAAACCATAAGTGACTCGTAGTCTTACAAAACAAACTGAGGGTTGCTGCAGGGGAGGGGGGTTGGGAGAGGGGTGTGGGGTTATGGACATTGGGGAGGGTATGTGCTGGGGTGAGTGCTGTGAAGTGTGTAAACCTGGTGATTCACAGACCTGTACCCCTGGGGATAAAAATATATTATATGTTTATAAAAAATAAAAAATAAAAAAAAGAAGGGTACTTGATGTAATAAGCACTGGGTATTACATACAAGTGATGAATTACTAAATTCTACCTCTGAAACTAATAATATACTATATATTAACCAACTTGAATTTAAATAAAATCTTTAAAAAAAGCAAGACAGAAAAAAAACAAGGAGAAAAACCTATAATTCAAACCATTCAGCACTAAGAGCTGCCACTTTTGGAAGCTCCTTTTGTTAGTTCTAAGGGCAGGACAGCAATATGGTTATGGATACACTATAATCCCCAGGGCCATGGCTAGTGGGGACTATATGGTATAAGGATGAGTACATGATAGGGTACTTCTATATCCATATACCATTTCCACTTTAACACTGAGCTCCTCTGAGATGCTCCTTCCTTCTGGGAAGTCAATCTGAGAATGGTGTTGCCAAGACAGAATGGTGTTTGGGATCTGAGAATCATTTGAATCCCTGACAGGTGGAAGCAACTTCCACTAAATCCCAGTGAGAAACCAGTAATTGTTTCTCAAAAGGGCCGTATCTCTTCTTGGCATCACGTAACTATGAATCCAATGTTCCAGAAGTTGCTGTTTGGGGAGGAGAGGATAGTGTTAAAGACTTCTGCAAGAGACTCCAGTGTGCATGTGTCTAGACAGTAAAAGTCTCCAAAACAATTTGTGCATTAGGCCAACCCAAATGGTACTGTTTGGGGCTAAAGCCCTCTGCAAATTTCTCAAAGCCTGATTTTTTGTTCGTTTGTTTGTTTTAGATCTCATTCAAATTCATTTTTTTTTCTTGCCACTCAGTATATTAGGGTTAGCAAGATGCCCAGGAACAGTGTATGGTATTCCCCACAGTCACATGCCCCACAAAGTACTGTGTCTCTTTCTTATTAGCAGGGCCTCGCAAATATATCAGTATAACCCCTCGCAAATATATCAGTATAACCCCTGACTTGTGTGAACTTGTAGCCTTCAACCCAAGTCATTCTCAAATGTTTAGCTAATTGAATTCAACCTTGTATTTTAGGCAAACAGATTAGCCATCTTCTACTAGTCAATGTACCAGTGTTATTCTCAAATATTTCTCTCTGGGCTTCCTCCTCTGAGAGGGAGGCTTTCATGCTATCATTAATGCAGCTATTAACTTGCATTTTACAGTGACTGAATCTAAACCTCACCTTGCCAGGTTGTCAAAATATATAGACGAATTCAGCTACCCTTAGGAAAGGATGGAGAATATATATCAGTCACTCTCATGAAAGAGTGACTTTGCCTGACTTGCATCTAAGACTGCGAGGGAAAAGAAAGAATTCACCAAGACAACCGCAGTATCCCAGTCATCTTATAGCCTCTTGGATTTCCTGAACAGCTTTCCCCATGTCTAACATGCTGGAACTTACCAGTAGAACTACTTGATTTAAGCACAATAAACAGCAGCTAGCTTCCAGGAGTCACCCACTTTTTTCCACAGGCCAGAGACCAAGGAGGGTTTTGGCAAATCTAAAAATTCCCAATTAACATGACCAATTAAAATCAAGCAAAAAGGAGAATTGCCAGCAACGGCAAAGCCTCTATTCACAAACACGATGATTCCACTTGTGCACTTGGGTATAGAGAAATCCACTGCAAGCTATTACATTTGGGTTTGTTTTTTTTAATTCGTTTTGTTGTGATTGTTGTTTACTCTCTCACTTTCCAAACAATGGTTTTTGCCATAAGTCTAGTGTATAACACCACAACTTTACCATACCCCTAAAGACTCACCTTTAGCCTCCTGAGGTTTCCTACTACCCTGTATCAGGTACTAAATGAAGTCCATTGTGCACCACCAGTGTGCTGTAATTCCATCACTCCAAGGCTATGCAATTTAAACACAGCATACAGCCTTGTATTTCCCTGTTGGGATTCAAGTCAATCATCTTTGCTTTCACCATCTTAACAGATGGAGAAAACTCAGCACTCTGCTCTAACACATTCTTCTTCCACTCCTTATCAGCGTTATGAACTTTAAATTCATTCATGCTGCAGTAAATAGAGCGAATTTAACAAGACCCTTTAGGCAGGTGCTCACCTGTGCTGAAGTAGTTCTTCTTCCTTCTAGCTAGCAATACTGTGCAACCCAGCAATATGCAAAGTTGACATTTTTTTTTTCTTTTGTTTCCAAGTACCTGCTTTAACTTCATGTTGTCTACCTTAATTTTTCCCTGGTCCCATCAGTGATTAAACTTTTACTAAAGCAGTTTGTTGTAACCAGGGGTTTTTTTTAGTTTTAGTTTTGTTTTGTTTTAAAGATTTTATTTATTTATTTCACAGAGAGAAAAAGACAGTGAGAGAGTGAATACCAGCAGGGGGAGTGGCAGAGGGAGCCCAGTGCAGGGCTTGATCCCAGGTTCCTGGGATCATGACCTGAGCTCAAGGCAGACACTTAACAACTGAGCCACCCAGGTGCCCCAGGGGTTGTATTTCTAGCCATTTCTTCCTCGTTTTGTTTCTCCTTCTTCATGCATTTTCCCAATTCTTTAAGAGTCAAAGTTTTAACATCCAAATCCCATTGATAAGAATTGTTCCTGGTAATCTGTCACCCACCTTCCACAACTTTGAACCCAGAGTGGGTCAGCAACCACCCTAACTTCAAAATGCTAGGAATTCAAAGATACCATGCTGGCCAAGATAGAGTAAATCTACTATTACCTAATTACAACTCTGAATTACAAAAAGCAACTACCTGAGAGCTCTGAAAATTAAATAACAGCAGGCAGATTAGGAAAAGAAATTAAAACTTATGATGACCAGTAATGCAGTGAGTTTTCTGATTTTTTCCCTTTTTTATCAGCTGACTTTAACAGAAAGTAGCCTACTGCACAGTAGGCACAGATAACAAAAACTCAAAGAGAAATCCTCTTTTTCTGGCTAGAGGACCAGAAAAATAGGCTTTTATTTCTGTTATCTATTTTCTCTGAGACTTTCTACTTTTTCATTTATTTCAAATTTATTTGTTTGTTAAAGGCTTTTTATGATGGCTGCTCTGAATTCCTTGTCAGAGGGGTACCTGGGTGGCTCAGATGGTTAAGCAGCTGGCTCTTGATTTTGGCTCAGGTCATGATCCCCCCCAACCCTAGGACTGAGCCTCTGTGGGCTCTGGGCTCAGCAGGGAGTCTGCCTGATGATTCTCTCACTCTCCTTCTGCCCCTCCCCCCCTTGCTCACTCGTGCTCGCTCTCACTAGCTCTCTCTATCTAAAGTAAATAAATCTTAAAAGAGAAAAAAGGAAGCCATTTTAAATAAATAAATAATAGGGACAGCTGGGTAGCTCAGTGGGTTGAGCCTCTGCCTTTGGCTCAGGTCATGATCTCAGGGTCCTAGGATCAATCCCCGCATTGGGCTCTCTGCTCAGCGGGGAGTCTGCTTCCCTCTCTCTCTCTGCCTGCCTCTCTGCCTAGTGGTGATCTGTCAAATAAATAAATAAAATATTAAAAATAAATAAATAATAAATTCCTTGTCATATGATCCCAACATCTGTATCATCTAAGTATCCGCATTGATTGTCTTTTTTTTTTTTTTTAAGATTTTATTTATTTATTTGTCAGAGAGAGAGGGAGAGAGAGTGAGCACAGGCAGACAGAATGGCAGGCAGAGGCAGAGGGAGAAGCAGGCTCCCCGACGAGCAAGGAGCCCGATGTGGGACTCGATCCGAGGATGCTGGGATCATGACCTGAGCTGAAGGCAGCTGCTTAACCAACTGAGCCACCCAGGTGTCCCTTGATTGTCTTTTCTTATTCAAGTTAAGATCTTCCTGATTCCTAGAATGATGAGTGATTTTGATAGTATTCTGGACATTTTGAGTATTATTATGAGACTCTTATCTAAACCCTCTGATTTAGCAGACCTTTTCTGACACCATGCTGGTGGGTGAGAAGGGGAACTTTCCCACTACTCCCAGATGGGGATGGAAGTTCAGGCTCCCTAGGTATCCTCTACTGCACTTCATAGCAGAGGGCGAGGGAGGGATGTCCTCACAGCTGGATGAAGGGCAAGTCTGGCGTCTTTACTCAGTCTTTGCTGAAGAAGATGTAACCACTTTTTATTCTGGGTTGTCATGGTTGCACTAGGGTGGTTAGCATGTAAAAGAGTTCTTTCTTGCTAATCTGCCATTTTTCAGTTCCTTTAGCTAGAGAGAGGCAACTTTCCTTGGGGCTTTTTTGGTCTATGCCCATTAATGTTTCTGGGTTACTCTTTAACATCCAGTCTGGGGCATATAAATCATCATCAATAACAAAATCAACAAAGAGGTACTTTGCCAGATTTTCCACATGTCCCATGTCCCCAGTTTTTCTGCCTTCTCTCTGCCTTCCGAAGTCTTCTATGTTTGCTTTACATATTTTGTCCAGGATTTTTAGCTGTACTTACTAGAAAGACTAAGGACAATTTCGTTTGCTCTAGACATCTTACAATCAGAGAAACCCTAACTGTCTTTTAAAATAAAACAATCAACTTTCTTCAGAGAATTTTAACAGAACTCAGTGTTCATGTCATTCCACTCAAAATGTCCAGGATGCAATACAAAATTACTCAAAATACCAAAATCCAGGAAAATGTGCCTAATTATTGAAAGGAAAAACAATCAAGAGAGGACAACCCTTAGGTGACTCAGATATCGAAACTATCAGAAAAACAATCTTACAACTATGCTCTGAAGCAAAGGTGAAAACACTTGGGATGAATGGAAAGAGAAATTTTCAGCACAGAAATAGAAATTATAAAAAAAAATGAAATAAAAATTTTAGAATAAAATAATACAATGTTGGGAATAAAAAAATCAGTGTTTGGGCTCAAAAGCAGAAAGGAGATGAAACTGGGAAGAGCACAGACAATACATTAAGGGAAATTATCCAACCTGAATAACAGAGAGAAGAAAGAAAAAATAAATTAACAGAGCCTTCGGGACTTGTGAGACAATATTAAGTGATCTAATATTCATATCATTGTCACCACAGGGGAAGATGATAAAAAATTAGTAAAAAAAAAAAATCTAAAGCAATTACACTGAAAATTTCCCAAGTCTGAAGAAAGGCCTAAATCTACGTATTTAAGTAGCTCAACAAACAATACTCAGATAAACTCAAAGAAAATCAAAACCAAACACATTACAATAAAATTGCTAAAGACCAAAAATTAAGAAAAACTTTGAAAGGAGCCATGAAAGTGACACTGCATATGGAAGAGCAGCAATTTGAATGACTGCAGATTTCTCATCAGAAACCGGAAAAGCCAAAAAATGGTGAAACAATGAAACAGTATCTTTAAAAGTACTGAAAGAAAAGTACTATCAACCCACAATTCTATGTCCAGTGAAAACATCCTTCAGGAATGATGACAAAATAAATATACTCTCAAATGAAGGAAAACTAAGAGACTTTGTTGCCCACAGATTTGCTCTAAAATAAATGGTAAAAGGAGTTCTTCTGGCTGAAAGAAAATGATACCATGGAAATAGTGGAACTTCAGGAATAAAAGAACAACAACAAAAGTGGGTATGTATTTAGATAATTTTTAAAATTATTTTCTTCTAAGTTCCTCAAATGATGTATAGTCATTGATGAAAGCAAAAATTATGATGTTTTCTGATGTGGGTTTTCAGTTATTTATGTTTAAAACATGACAACTATAACATAAAAGAGGATAAAGAAAAGATTTCTAAGAGGTGGCAAAATATTAACTCTAAGTACATTATGAAAGGTTACATTAGTATATTGTAATCCCTACAGCATGTGCACATGTACACATGCACAATATCTATCCAATAAACCAATAATATGAAATGGAATATTTTTAAAAATCAAACAATCTGAAAGAAGACAGAAAATGAGAAATAGGAAAAAAAATTAGATTGAACCACAAGCAGATTAATATTTGTATAAAATAAAAATAATCTAAGCACATTAATTAAAGGACAAAGAATTTCATATTGGACTTTAAAAAATGAGGCCCAACTATATGCTGTCTACAAGAAATTCACTTTAACTACAATTGTATATATATGTTAAAAGTAGATGAGAGAAAATATATACCATGCAATTATTAATCAACAGTAAACTGTAGTTATTATATTAATAAGGGACAAAGGATATTTCATAGTAAATAAGTATGGATAAAGAGGACCATTACATAATTATAAAAGATTAGCTCTCCAAAAATATATAAGAATCCTAAATTTGTGTTCACCTAATAGTAGAATTTTGAAATCTATGGATCAAACACAAATATGCTTAAAGGGAAATAAATAAATCCAAAATTATACCTAGATATTTAAAGAATCTTCTTTTAGTAATTGACAGAACAAGAAGACAGCCAAACCACAAGGATAAAGATTTGAGCAACACTATGAACAAACTTGACCTAGTGGACATTTATAGATCTTTATAGACTATAGAATACTCTACCCAACGAAAGTGGTGTACACATTTGTTTCAAGTTTACATGAACTTTCACCAAGACAAACCATATATTTGACCATAAAACAAACCTTAACATACTTACAAGAACTTATATTATACAAATTATTTCTTGACCATAACAGAATTAAATTATAAGTCAATAATAGAAAGATAAATGGAAGATATCTAATTGAGTGAAAATTAAATAACTTGCTTCTAAATATCACATGGGCCAAACAGAAAGTTGTGGGAAAGTTAGAAACTCATTTAAACTGAATAAATTAAAATGTAATATATCAAAATCTGTAGCAGGAAACTAAATCAATGATTAGGGAAGATTCCACCTGAAAAGAAACTCTTCACTATAAAGAACAAACTGAGGGTTGTGGAAGGGGAGGTGGGTAGGGGAATGGGGTAATTGGGTGATGGGCATTAAGGAGGACACTTGCTGTTACATGCAACTGATGAATCACTAAATTCTGCCCCTGAAACTAATAATATACTACACATTAACTAAATAGAATTTAAAAAAAGGAGAAAGATTCCACCTTAAGAAACTAGAAAATGAAGAGCAAATTGAAACCAAAGCAAGTTGAAGGATGGAAGCAAATAAAAATACAGCAAAATCAATGACATTGAAATTTTTTAAATGGCAAAAATAAATGAAACCAAAAGCCAATTATTTGAATAGATTAATAAAATTGATAGAACTCTCACTAGATTAATCAGGATAAAAAGAAAGAAGACATGCATTACTAATATCCAAAAGAAAGAAGAAGTATCACTACAGACCACGTAGACTTTGAAAAGGTAGTAAGAATGGACACCTGGGTGGCTCAGTTGGTTAAGCATCTGCCTTTGGCTCAGGTCCTGATCCCAGGGTCCTTGGATCGAGCCCTACATCGGGCTCCCTGCTCAGCGGGAAGCCTGCTTCTCCCTCTGGCTGCCACTCCCCCTGCTTGTGTTCCCTCTCTCAGTGTCTCTGTCAAATAAATAAATAAAATCTTTTAAAAAGAAAAAAAAAAGGTAATAAGAGAATGCTACTTATTTCTCTATGCCTATAATATGAAAGTGGATAAAATAGAATAATCCTTCAAATGAATCTGAATAATTCTTTGAAGGAATTACCAAAATTCACTTAAGAAGAAACAGATTAAAAAAAAAAAAACCCATGCCCTAACAAGATTCAACCAACACTGAAAGAAGAAATAATACCAATTCTACATAATCTCTTCAAAAAATTAGAATAGAAAGGAACACTTCTCAACTTATTTTATGAGACCAACATTACTCTAATACCAATACCAGACACAAATATTACAAGAAATAAAAACTACGGAAAACTATCCTTCATGAATATGATCACAATTTTTTTCAACAAAACATTAACAAATAGAATTTGTAACATGTTAAAACAACAGTAATCATGACCAAGTGGGTATTTTCCTAGGAATTCCAGGGTGTTTCAGATAGCACAATATTAACAGAAGAAAAACTAAATTAGTCATCTCAATAGATGCAAAAAAAGCAATTTACAAAATTCAATAGCTATTCATGATACAAATCTTTAGCAAACTAGAAATAAAATGAAAGATTGAATGCTTTTCCCATAATGAAATCTACCAAAATAGCTCCCCAAACCCTACATCCTACCTAAGACTTGCTAATAAAATACTGAAGACTTTGCTGCTAAGATCAATAATAAAGCCAGAGTGTCTGCTTCCACGGCTCCTACTCAGTATCATACTAGAAGTCTTAGCTAGTGTAATAAAAGAAGAAAAGAATAAGTAGCCTACAGATTGGAAAGGAACAAATAAAACTGTCTCTATTTCCAGATGATGTAGGAAAGACATTAGGGTTCGAAGCCAACAGCCAAGAAAGAATTCTTGAGATGTCTTTAGTGCAAAAAGGTGATTTTATTAAAGCATGGGGACAGGACCTGTGGGTAAAAAAACTAGCAGTGGGGTTGTAAGGGGTGGTGATCATATACCTACAAATTGGAAAGGGGGTTAGGGTAGCATAAGTCCTAAGGAATTTTGGAAACAAGGTTTCCAGGACCTTGAGGGGGACTAGTTATTGTTAGGAAAAAGTAATTTATTACCGTCTAGTAACACCTTAGTCATGAGATCCTTCAGGTGTACATCAGCGGGCCATATGCCTGGGAGATGTTTGTCAACAGGTATCTTGGGGGGTTTAGAGATAAAGGAAATTTCTAAAGGAATTTTTATATGTTAAAGCAGACTTAGAGGACCCTGGGGGCTGGGCGAAGATTGCCTTTTGTCCTTTAAGTAAAGTATTAACATGGAGGCAGTTGAGTCCCTAGAGGAATGTCACTCTGCCTGTTTCAAGGACTTGTCAATGGGCTGTAGGCAGTAAGGAAATTTAATAATTTTCCTTCTGTCTGTGTTTCCCACATCACTATCTATGTAGAAAATCCAAAGGAAAATTTAAAAAAGTTTCTAGAATTAATAAATGAATGTAGCAAGGTAATAAGGTAAAAGGTCAATATATAAAAAGTAATTATATTTCTATATATGAACAACAGACAATTATAAATCAAAATTGAAGAGAAAAAAGTACCATTTAAAATAACACCAAAAAATAAACAAAGTAAATACAAACCTAAGGAGATATGTGCAGGATCAGTATGCTGAAAAATATTAAATATTGGTCAAAGAAATAAAAAAAGACCCAAATAAATGGAGAGATATTCTATGTCCATAGATTGTAAGGATCAATATTGCTAAATTGCTAATTCCCCCACAAGTTATTTGCAAATTTAAAGTAATCCCCCCAAAAATTCCAGAAGCATTTTGTATAAATATAAAAAACTGCTTCTAAAATGTATATGGAAACACAAAGGAACTATAATAGTCCAACAATTTTGGAAAAAAAAAATTAGGGATTCATACTACCTGATTTCAAGATCTAATGCAAAGCTACAGTAATGAAAATTGTGTGATATTGATGAAAAAATAGATATATCTATCAATGGAAGAGAACAGAGAGCCCATAAGTAGACCAACGAAAATATAGACGATAACTTTTTATAAAGGTATAGTGGAAATTTAATGTAGCAAAAACTGCAGTTCCAACAATGGTACTGGAACAATTGGACATCCATATGCCAAAAAAAAAAAAAAAAAAAAAAAGAACCTGAGCACATAACTTACACTTAAAAACTAGCTCAAGTTAGGCCTAAATATAAATTATAAAAGTATACAAATTTCAAAATACAAGAAAAAAATCTTTGTGACCTTAAGTTAAGCAAAGATTTCTTAGACGTGACATCAAAAGCACAAGCCATTAAAAAAAAAAAAAATTTCCGTTGATGAACTGGATTTCATTGAGTTTAAAATATTTTGGCCTTTGAAAGACACTGTTAAGAAAATGAAATCAGGGGACGCCTGGGTGGCTCGATCCTGGAGTACCGGGATCGAGTCCCACATCAGGCTCCCTGCTCGGCAGGGAGTCTGCTTCTCCCTCTGACCCTCCCCCTTCTCATGCTCTCTCTCTCTCTCTCTCTCTCATTCTCAGTCTCTCAAATAAATAAATAAAATCTTTAAAAAAAAAAAAAAGAAATAAAATGAAATTAGGGGGGCCTGGGTGGCTCAGTGGGTAAAGCCTCTGTCTTCGGCTCAAGCCATGATCTCAGGGTCCCGGGATTGAGCCCTACATCAGGCTCTCTGCTCAGCAGGGAGCCTGCTTCCCCCTCTCTCTCTGCCTGCCTCTTTGCCTACTTGTGATCTCTTTCTCTGTCAAATAAATAAGTGAAATAAAAAAAAGAAAGAAAGAAAATGAAATTAGAAGCACAGACTTGGAAGAAAAAATAGAAGCCACAGACTTGGAGAAAATATTTACAAATCACATTAACGACAAAGAACTTGTATCTAGAATAAAGAACTCTCAAAACTCAGCAATAAGCAAATTAATAGCTCATAAAAAAAATCAATGGACACTTTAACAAAATAGATATGCAAATGAGAAATAAGCACCTAAATAGATGCTTTTCATCTTTGTTCATTATGAATAATGAGTAATTATTTAAAACTACAGTGAGTATCACTAGACAACAATTAAAATAGCATAATTAAATTTAAAGCCATTAACAATCTTAAATGCTGATGAGGATGCAAACCAACTAAAACTTTCATACATGACTGATGGGAACACGAAATGGTACTGTCACTTGGGAAAGCAGTTTACAATTTTTTATAAAGCTAAATATACACTCACTCTATGAATCAGAAATCCCATTCCTACATATTTACTCAAGACAAATAAAAACTAATGTTCATTCGAAATGTGTACCTGGATGTTTATAGCATTAACTTATAATTGCCAAAAACTAGAAATAATCCAAATATCTTTTAACTGGTGTATGATAAATTCTGATACATACATAAAAAGAAATATTACTCAGTAATTTTTTAAAAGAGCTAGTGGTGCCTGGGTGGCTCAGTGGGTTAAGCCTCTGCTTTCGGCTTGGGTCATGGTCTCAGGGTTTTGGGATTGAGCTCCACACCCAGCTCTCTGCTTAGTGGGGAGCCTGCCTCCCCTCCCCCCTTCCTGCCTCTCTGCCTGCTTGTGCTCTCTCTCTCTGTCAAATAAATAAATAAATAAATCTTTAAAAAATAAAAAAAAAGAGCTACTGATACACAACAGAAATGTATCTCAAATGTATCATGCTAAGTTTAAAAAGCCATATTCAAGAAGCTAATACCAAGCCATTCCAAATAAATGGCATCATAGGAAAGCCAGAACTATAGGAATAGACAACACAGAAGTGGTTGCCAGAAGTTGGGACAGGAGAGGGGTTGATTACAAATGGGTAGCATGAGAAACTTCTTTCAGATGATGAAAATGTTACATATCTTGACTGTGGCTGTGGTAATTTTTTGACTCTACACATGTCTCACAACTCATAGAACTGAACATCCAAAAGTATAAAATTAAGTGTATGTAAAATTAAAATATTATTAAAAAAAGAAGTTTTAAAATAAAATCTTATTTTAGATCCTATGTCTGTGTGCTTTTTATTATGCCAGAGTACTTCAGTCTTGCCTCCAGCAATAATTAAGTGAGAGAACAGACTCTTATAGACACTCATTAGTCACCACCATAGAAAGTTTATGATGCATGGGATTATTCACTAGTAAAAAATCTTTCTATACAGAAAAATGATGAAAAGATTAAAAATTTTCAAGTGATAGAATTTTAAAAATTGTAGCACTTTCTCATCCATATAAAAACTAGGTAAAACCATTGAAGTTGTTCAAAAAACTATAAAGACCTAAAGGTCTAAAAGTCTGAAAGCTAAAAGTCTAAACTATAAGAGCTTAAAGGTTGCTAATCCAAAGCAACCAGATTGAAAAGAAAGGAAAAGACAGGATAAAAGAATATAGTGCAAAAAGGGAAAGGAAAGAGGGTTGTAAAGGAAAGACAAGATAGAGAAAAAATGCAATGGAAGAAAGAGAGTGTACAAAGTTTTTATATGTTTCTTATGCAGCATTCATTTCCCATAATGTAGATATAAAAGCGAAAACAAATACAGTACAACTGGGTACTAAATGTCACTGCCTTTTACAAAGCCGTGTTAACTTTCTCGCGCACTGAAACAGATTTTTTAAAGTCTTCTTCCTTACCAAAATACTGTCAATTATTTCCCCGGAGAGCTGGCATATAAAACATCACCAAATATCTCAGAAAATGAAATTATCTCAATGTTCTCTTCTGAGTATGTCTGATGCTGGTTCTCATGTCCTGTAAATGTAGGAAAACTACTTTTTCCATAGATGCTAAGTATAAAATAACACTGAAATAAACTTTACCAGCCAGAGAAAGGTTACCATAAAGTTATCAGTAAACTATGTGACGCTTTAACATTTCTAACAGTATAATGTGGCATGGAGATCTTCATGACATAAAGAAGTAACTTCTTTCATCAAAATAAAACACCAAACCCTTCCAATCAAATTGTATTTATTAAAATGCCAATGAAAATACACAGAGACTTCCAAGTACACTATAAATTAAAGCTAAGAGAAGATAGTATATCAAAATTGGAGAATTTCCATGAATTGCATTGTCTACTGAGTCTTGAACTGTACCTCTTATTTTCCAACCTATGAAGCAAAGCATGGCCGAGTCTTCTTCCTGGCTTTCCCAATGAGCACACTAGAATGGACATCTTGGGTTTTTTCTGCCCCAGCCTCTAATCTCCTTCTTTTGGGCCTAGCCCAGTGACAGCCAACCCTCCTTTAGCATCTGTCCACACAATGCAAATGAAGTTGACACCACCCCATTCCAGGATAAGTATCCTGCGAACTAAGTATGGGCCATTAGAACACTGTGGCTCCCTTACTACACTGATTGATTGGGGTATGGGCACCTGACCCAACCCAGGCCAATCAGAGCCAATAAGATTCTATTTTAGGATTTTAAAAAATTATTAGTAAAAGGAAAATATTTTTGTACCGAAGTTGAACTAGTAGAGTATACATCTAAAGATATTAGTGTTCATCTTACTACCACTTGGACAGAGCTAAGAAAGAAGACACACAGAGAAAGCAGAGCTTAGAAATGTGTGTAGAGACTGCATCCTAATGGTATCCTAATTAAGTCTCTGGATCTATTTCTATAGATCTACCTTTGAACTTTTCAGTTTTTGAGTGAATAATTTCACTATGTTTATTAGACCATTTGAGTTAAGGATTCTGCCAAATCTAATGGAAAGCATCCAGGTTAATGAAATTTATAAGCTAGTCATTTTCTACATTAATCAAACTGTTAAAAAAAAAAAAGCAATTAAGAGTGAAGGGCCAGTAGATGTGGTAGTTAATTGCAAAAGTAGGGAAAGAGGCAAGAGGAATATTGGGAATCCTCACTCTCTACCTCTAGTCCGCAATATCAAAGTAAGAGAAGCTTTTCAAAAATCTTCTACTTGGGTCTGATTCTCTGTATAGCAGCATGATTTGGATTATGGTATGACATATCAGGAGTTTTCAACCAAGGAGATTTTGTTCTCCAGGTGACCCTTGGAGACATTTTTGGCTGTGATAACTGGTGGAAGGCTGCTACTAGCATCTAGTGGGTAGACACCAGACAATGCACAAGACCACCTTCCACAACAAATTGTCCAGTCCAAAATATCAAGAGTGCCAAAGTTGGAAAACTGGTATCTGTAACTCTTAATATCCACTTCCTTATCTGTACCTATTTTTATATCAAGTACTTATTTGAGGTTTGTGCTTGTTTTTGTAGTTTTGATATTTGGGGTTTTCTGATAAGGATGCTTGTTTCTGTGTAAGAGACCACAGACTCTATTAGCAGACTCTTCAGAGACCTAGGAAAGATGTTTTTAGTAATATTGAGCATTGCAGCCCGCTTCTGACTCCAGCTGCAGAACCCTGGTTTATGCAGCCACATCAGCTCTGAAGAGGAATAGACCCTGTGAGTAAGAATGGGAACTTCCACAGTTCTAAGGATTGCACACCTGGTCTCCATTGGGAAGTAGTAATATTCCTGTGGCTCTTATTAAAAATAATAGCAAAAGAAAGGGGGGGCACCTGGGTGGCTCAGTGGGTTAAGCCTCTGCCTTCCGCTCAAGTCATGATCTCTGGGTCCTGGGATCAAGTCCCGCATCGGGCTCCCTGCTCAGCGGGGAGCCTGCTTCCCCTTCTCTCTGTCTGCTTCTCTGCCTACTTGTGATCTCTCTCTGTCAAATAAATAAATAAAATCTTAAAAAAAAAAAGAAAGAAAGAAAGGGGGGAACCAGTTCTAAGTGTGAAATACCAGCAGAATTATATTTTCAAATACCTAAAAAATTGGTACTTCTTTACCTGCAATAATAGTAAGTTAGTAAGTTGAATTTACTTTTTAATAGATCTCTAGACTAAAGTAATACTGTACACTTTTGAGAGGTACGGAAAGTACAAGCTTGGGTTCACCTTGTTAAGTGGATAGATAACTTATATATGAAATAAAACAGAAAACTATTTTTTAAAGCTAAGGAAATCTAAATGAGTGAAAATCTTACTCTGACAAAAGTTATTCAAATAGATGAGGGAGAATGAAGGTGAAAAATTCTCCCGGCCCTCTGTAACAGAAAAAAGATGATGCTCAATTTTGAGTCATGATATTCATCCTTGAAAAACTGGTTTCTGGGGCGCCTGGGTGGTTCAGTTCATTGAGTGTCTGGCTTTGGTTCAGGTCATGATCTCAGTATCCAGGGGCAGAGCATCACATCAGCTCCCTGCTCAAGCAGGGAGCCCACTTCTCCCTCTCCCTCTGCCCTTCCCTCCTCCCCTCACTTGTGCAATGCCCAGTGCAGGCTCTCTCTCTCAAATAAATATATAAAATCTTAAAATTTTTTTTTAAACTGGCTTGTTTATAAGAGTAAAGAAAAATTTGTAATTGTGTTTATGTTCATTTTTAAAAGACTAAAGCATTTAAGAAAATTTGCTCTGTTAGACATGAAACTGATTATAATCTATGTTTAAATATTTGGAAATTTTAATTGGCTACACAAATAAGTTTTTATTTGTAGTTGTATAAAGAATCTGTGAATATTTTCATAAATTTGTATTAAGGCTTAAACAGATATGAACTTACATACAAATAAAAATGAGGATTCCTCTACACACATAAAAAAACCCTCCACCTGTACCCCTGGGGATAAAAATATATTATATGTTTATTAAAAAAAAAAAAAAAAAACCCTCCATAGGGGCACCTGGGTTGCTCAGTGGTTTAAGCCTCTGCCATCTGCTCAGGTCATGATCTCAGGGTCCTGGGATCGAGCCCGCATCCGGCTCTCTGCTCTCAGGAGGGAGCCTGCTTCCCCCTCTCTCTCTTCCTACCTCTCTGCCTACTTGTGATCTCACTCTGTCAAATAAATAAATAAAATCTTTAAAAAAAAAAAAAAAACCCTCCAGAAAACTGCTTGCTTTACAGAATATCAGATAGAGTCTGCCCCTACTTTAGGTCTATCTGATTATACTGTCCTAAGAAAAGAAAGAATCCATAGAGAAAGCAATTGTCAAAGAAGTTCGAAGTAGGATTATAAAATTCTTCTCCCAGGGTCCCTAGTTGGTTCAGTTGGTAGAACACACAGCTCTTGATCATGGGGTTGTTAATTCAAGCCCCATTAATTTATGTAAATATTTGCATACACACACGCACACACATAAACGTTGAATTCTTTTAAAAAATAAATAAATAAAATAAAATCCTTCTCCCTCCAAATCATAGCATTTTGTTTAAGAGTCCATGTTTGAGAACCAAACTTCCTGGATTCAATTTCTGTGCCTTAGCCATTTAACAGTGGTGTTATCTTGGGCAAATTATTTAACTTCCTTAATCATTTTCTGATTCAGTATATCCATTAATAAATGGGAATAACAACAGTACCTACCCTATAAGGTTATTATAAGGAGTAAGTGAGACATACAACATTTTTAACAACTTGGCATAATATATGAAAGACAGAAAATTTATTATATTACTCTAAACACTGAAACCATTCTCTTTATACCCTAGAATAGGCAGGGTTGTTTTTGTTTTGCTTGGTTTGGTTTGGTTTGGTTTTTGGTTTGTTGGTTTGGTTTTGGTTGTTTTACATTTCTTTTTAAGATTTCTAAAGTTTTTATTCAAATCCCAGTTAGTTAACATACAGTGTTATATTAGATTCCCATGTACAATATAGTGACTCAACACTTCCATACATCACCCCATGCTCCTTAATCCCCATCACCTATTTAACCCATTCCCCACCCCCAACCTCCCCTCTGGTAACCATCAGTTTGTTCTCCATAGCCAATGTTTTTGTTTGTTTGTTTTTGTTTTTGTTTTAATATATTAGAGACCCAGTCCTGAAAATCAAAAGGGATACTGGTCAAAAATTTTTGAAATTTATCATTGACTTCACCAAACTGAAAAAAAAAATGCAGTTACTTTTAGTAAAATATTCTGTTATATTACTGTATTTCATAAATACAAAAATTTACAGGGTTGAAAATAAAACATAAGATATATCTCTGAGTTCTGTTTAGTACCCAAATGGGTCCAAGAGAGATAAGATTTAGATGAAAGGAGACATACTGACTTACAAAGGTGGTGACAAAGATGTGGGGATGGTTCACATTTGTCATGTACATAATGTGTACCACACCCTTTTCTGGGAATTTGACATACCCATTCAACTGGTCCTCCAAGCAACCTTCTAAGTGGATACTACTGTGATGTCCATCTTTGTGAATGGAAAAGATAACACAGTAAGAGGTTTACTAGCTTACCCAGGTTGGGAGGGGTGGTGAGTGGCAGAAAAGTTACTATATCAAAAAGCCTGAGATCTATGGTTCTAGGAACACAACATTTTAAAATTACTTTTATTACAGTAATAATAACTTGCTCATATGAAGCAATGAGTTTAATAAAATGTTCTTTATGTCAATCTTTGTAACAGGTAACACTTAATGCTTACTATGCACAAAAGGCTGTTCTAAATTCTTTACATATATTAACTTTCTTAACATTCACATTAATACTATGAAATGGATTACTGTTCGTTAACGCAATTTGTTGACAGGAAATCAAGACACAAGAAAGCTAAATGACATACCCAAGGGGTACATGTGGCAGGTGAGGAAAAGGGTCAGATCACATCATGCAATCTATGTCTAAGAGACATACTGTCTCTTACTATAAAAATGGTCTCTAGGGGAGGAGACAAGATGGCGGAGAAGTAGCAGGCTAAGACTACTTCAGGTAGCAGGAGATAAGCTAGATAGCTTATCTAAAGATTGCAAACACCTACAAATTCCAACAGGAGATGGAAGAGAAGAATAGCAATTCTAGAAACAGAAAATCAACCACTTTCTGAAAGGTAGGACTGGCGGAGAAGTGAATCCAAAGATAGACCGCTGGGGGAGGGGCCGGCTCCCGGCAAGCGGCGGAGCAACAGAGCACAAAATCAGGACTTTTAAAAGTCTGTTCCGCTGAGGGACATCACGCCAGAGGCTAAACTGGGGTGAAGCCCACGCGGGGTCAGCGTGGCCTCAGGTCCCGCAGGGTCACAGAAGGATCGGGGTTGTCTGAGTGTCGCAGAGCTTACAGGTTTTAGAATGGGGAAGCCGGCTACAGAGACAGAGCCAAGGAGTGAGCTCTCAGCTCGGGGTTACCTTGAACCGGTCCCAGCCTAGGTGAGCTTGGAGCACGGCCAGAGGCCAGGGAGACGGGAGTAATTGGGCGCTATTCTCTGAGAGGGTGCACTGAGGAGTGGGGCCCCAAGTTCTCAGCTCCTCCAGGCCAGAGACTGGGAGGCCACCATTTTCATTCCCGTCCTCCAGAACTCTACGGAAAGCACTCAGGGAACAAAAGCTCCCGAAATCAAACCCGAGCGGATTACTCAGACCGGCCCCCTGGTAAGGGCGGTGCAATTCCGCCTGGGGCAAAGACACTTGAGAATCACTACAACAGGCCCCTCCCCCAGAAGATCAACAAGAAATCCAGCCAGGACCAAGTTCACCTACCAAGGAGTGCAGTTTCAATACCAAGGAGAGTAAAGGAATTCCAGAGGAGGAGAAAGCAAAGCACGGAACTCATGGCTTTCTCTCCATGATTCTTTAATCTTGCAGTTAATTTAATTTTTTTTTCTTTTTCGACTTTTTTTCTTCTTCTGCTAAATTTTTTTTAACTTTTACCCTTTTCTTTTTTAACGTTTTTTTTAACTAGTTTATCTAATATATATATATTTTTTCTTTTTTATATTTTTTTCTTTATTCATTTTCTTTTCTTAATTGTTTCTTTTTTTTTTCCTGAACCTCTTTTTATCCCCTTTCTCCCCCCCACGATTTGGGATCTCTTCTGATTTGGTTAAAGCATATTTTCCTGGGGTCTTTGCCACCCTTTTAGTATTTTATTTGCTCCTTCAAATACTCTTATCTGGACAAAATGACAAGGCAGAAAAATTCACCACAAAAAAAAAGAACAAGAGGCAGTACCGAGGCTAGGGACCTAATCAATACAGACATTGGTAATGTCAGATCTAGAGTTCAGAATGATGATTCTCAAGGTTCTAGCTGGGCTTGAAAAAGGCATGGAAGATATAAGAGAAACCCTCTTGGGAGATATAAAAGCCCTTTCTGGAGAAATAAAAGAACTAAAATCTAACCAAGTTGAAATCAAAAAAGCTATTAATGAGGTGCAATCAAAAATGGAGGCTCTCACTGCTAGGATAAATGAGGCAGAAGAATTAGTGATATAGAAGACCAAATGACATAGAATAAAGAAGCTGAGCAAAAGAGGGACAAACAGCTACTGGACCACGAGGGGAGAATTCAAGAGATAAGTGACACCATAAGATGACACAACATTAGAATAATTGGGATTCCAGAAGAAGAAAAAAGAAAGAGGGGAGCAGAAGGTATATTGGAGAGAATTATTGGAGAGAATTTCCCTATTATTGCAAAGGGAACAAGCATCAAAATCCAGGAGGTGCAGAGAACCCCCCTCAAAATCAATAAGAATAGGTCCACACCCTGTCACCTAATAGTAAAATTTACAAGTCTTAGTGACAAAGAGAAAATCCTGAAAGCAGCCCGGGAAAAGAAGTCTATAACAAACAATGGTAAAAATATTAGATTGGCAGCAGACTTATCCACCTCTGGCAGGCCAGGAAGAGCTGGCATGATATATTCAGAGTACTAAACGAGAAAAACATGCAGCCAAGAATACGATATCCAGCTAGGCTATCATTGAAAATAGAAGGAGAGATAAAAAGCTTCCAGGACAAACAAAAACTGAAAGAATCTGTAAACACCAAACCAGCTCTACAGGAAATATTGAAAGGGGTCCTCTAAGCAAAGAGAGAGCCTAAAAGTAGTAGATCAGAAAGGAACAGAAACAATATACAATAACAGTCACCTTACAGGCAATACAATGGCACTAAATTCAAATCTCTCAATAGTTACCCTGAATGTTAATGGGCTAAATGCCTCAATCAAAAGACACAGGGCATCAGAATGGATAAAAAAACAAAACCCATCAATATGCTACCTACAAGAAACTCATTTTAGACCCGAAGACACCTCCAGATTTAAAGTGAGGGGGTGGAAAACAATTTACCATGCTAATGGACATCAGAAGAAAGCAGGAGTGGCAATCCTTATATCCGATCAATTAGATTTTAAGCCAAAGACTATAATAAGAGATGAGGAAGGACACTATATCATACTCAAAGGATCTGTCCAACAAGAAGATCTAACAATTTTAAATATCTATGCCCCTAACGTGGGAGCAGCCAACTATATAAACCAATTAATAACAAAATCAAAGAAACACATCAACAATAATACAATAATAGTAGGGGACTTTAACACTCCCCTCACTGAAATGGACAGATCATCCAAGCAAAAGATCAACAAGGAAATAAAGGCCTTAAATGACACACTGGACCAGATGGACATCACAGATATATTCAGAACATTTCATCCCAAAGCAACAGAATACACATTCTTCTCTAGTGCCCATGGAACATTCTCCAGAATAGATCACATCCTGAGTCCTAAATCAGGTCTCAACTGGTATCAAAAGATTGGGATCATTCCCTGCATATTTTCAGACCACAATGCTCTGAAGCTAGAACTCAATCACAAGAGGAAATTTGGAAAGAACCCAAATACATGGAGACTAAACAGCATCCTTCTAAAGAATGAATGGGTCAACCAGGAAATTAAAGAAGAATTGAAAAAATTCATGGAAACAATTGATAATGAAAATACAACAGTTCAAAATCTGTGGGACACAACAAAGGTAGTCCTGAGAGGAAAATATATAGCGGTACAAGCCTTTCTCAAGAAACAAGAAAGGTCTCAGGCACACAACCTAACCCTACACCTAAAGGAGCTGGAGAAAGAACAAGAAAGAAACCCTAAACCCAGCAGGAGAAGAGAAATCATAAAGATCAGAGCAGAAATCAATGCACTAGAAACCAAAAAAACAATAGAACAAATCAACAAAACTAGGAGCTGGTTCTTTGAAAGAATTAATAGGATTGATAAACCCCTGGCCAGACTTGTCAAAAAGAAAAGAGAAAGGACCCAAATCAGTAAAATCATGAATGAAAGAGGAGAGATCACTACTAACACCAAAGAAATACAGACAATTATAAGAACATACTATGAGCAACTCTACGCCAACAAATTTGACAATCTGGAAGAAATGGATGCATTCCTAGAGACATATAAACTACCACAACTGAACCAGGAAGAAATAGAAAGCCTGAACAGACCCATAACCAGTAAGGAGATTGAAACAGTCATCAAAAATCTCCCAACACACAAAAGCCCAGAGCCAGACGGCTTCCCAGGGGAATTCTACCAAACATTTAAGGAAGAACTAATTCCTATTCTCCTGAAACTGTTCCAAAAAATAGAAATGGAAGGAAAACTTTCCAAACTCATTTTATGGGGCCAGCATCACCTTGATCCCAAAACCAGACAAAGATCCCATCAAAAAAGAGAACTACAGACCAATATCCTTGATGAACACAGATGCAAAAATTCTCACCAAAATACTAGCCAATAGGATTCAACAGTACATTAAAAGGATTATTCACCACGACCAAGTGGGACTTATTCCAGGACTGCAAGGTTTGTTCAACATCCGCAAATCAATCAATGTGATAAAAATGGTCTCTAGTCTGTCCACTTTTAAATACTAAATGATAAATATATATCATGTATTTGAGAATACATGAAATACATGAAAAAGGCTAAATATGAGGGAAATAATTTATTTCCAATGCTGGTTCATAAATTCATATTTTCAACAAATCTTTTTAAGTGTATATTAAAATTGTTCTCCTTTGTGACAATCCTGGCATGAGTAACTGAGAGTTAATACAAACAAATTAGATTCTAAGAAAAATCTGTTCTTTAAAGACAGCCTTAGAAATATTTCTTTATTTGAATTATATATTAAATAGATTCCTGAAAATTTCATTGCTAAAATATATATAACACCACATCTTCTTAAATCTTTGTTTATACAAGGCCAAGGGACATAGAATACTATTCAGGTTAAATGTCTTTGAGACATGTATAAGTTTCACCATTTGCAGGGCAATCTATTTTACTAAATTTGAAAATGGTGTTAAAAAAAAAGCAACTGGAGGATTAAAACTCTATTACTTTACTCTCTCATTATTTTAAATATTTAGGTTCTATTACTGTTCTATTAAGGATGGTTCTCATAAATTATGATCAAATAAACTGGCATCATACCTAGACCTGACATTTCAAGCAGGAGGGAAAAAAATAATATGGCTTAAGTTAGTTTGACACCTTACATGGAATCCACAGTTTCTGTGGCTTCTGAAATGTTTAGCAAAGAAGTTGAGGTTTGAATTACTCCTTTCCATGGAACACTATATCAAAAACTAATGATGTACTGTATGGTGACTAACATAATGTAATTTTTAAAATAAAAAAAAAATTACTCCTTTCTTACATTCTTTCATAAAATGAGAGAGAGAGAGGGGGGCGCCTGCATGGCTCAGTGGGTTAAGCCTCTGCCTTCAGCTTTGGTCATGATCTCAGGGTCCTGGGATTGAGCCCCGCATTGGGCTCTCTGCTCAGCAGGGATCCTGCTTCCTCCTCTCTCTCTGACTGCTGCTCTGCCTACTTGTGATCTCTGTCTGTCAAATAAATAAATAAAATCTTAAAAAAAAACATTAAAAAATGAGAGAGAGATTAAAAGGATGATGTTAATCAAAGAAAAAAATATGTTATCAGAGTTAGTGCATCAGAATTTCGGATACCATGAACCTGGAAAAAGAAGTGAGAGATAAGAGGATCCTCAAACTGAAAGCTGATATGTGGTGTCCAAATTCAAGCAAGACAGAAGTTTTTCCCATTCCTGCACATGTAGAGCTGGGACATGCCCAAGATGGCAGAACCAATTTAAAAAGAGACTGTCAGGGACGCCTGGGTGGCTTAGTCCATTAAGCATCTGCCTTCGGCTCAGGTCATGATCCCAGGAGTTTGATTCTCCCTCTGCCCTTCCCTCTCACTGGTGCACTTCCTCTTTCTCTATCTCAAAAATAAACAAAATATTTTAAAAAATAAAATAAAGTGTTGGATATCTCGTGCTATTTATTGAATATTGTAGTAAAAGTGAAAAACAGAATGGTAGTACAGGTACAGATGGTTGTCAGTGTACCAGCTGTTTACCCTCGTGATCACGTGGCTGGCCAGGAGCTGCTGCTGCCACTCACTGACATCACCAGAGAGGATCATACTGTATATTGCTAGACCATGAAAAGATCAAATTCAAAATTTGAGGTAAGTTTCTACTGAATGTGTATCACTTTCACACCATCATAAAGTCAAAAAAATCCTAAGTCGAATCATTGTAAATTGGAAACCATCTGTAATTTTGGTTAGCCTCATGAAAAAGCAGATCATCTTTGCCCTGGCATAAAGAGGGTAAGGCCAAAGGTCTCCCCATTCACCTAGAATGACAAAGTAGTCCTTCCTGAAATTGCTGGTATGAGGCTTAGAGGTAAGATCACTTAAAACTTATGTAATGCTATTTGTTCTATCTTCACACATGTATTATTTAGATTTGCAAAACAAGAACCTAATAATTATCGGCTCCAAACAAATAATTAATTTTTGGTACTGGTGCTCCTGGGAATCACATGAATAGGGTATCCCCAAAAAGCCCAGGCAGTGGAAAATGTTTTTATGACTTCCATTTCTGAAACATGGGCTTCCTAGATTTCTGAGCTATCACTCTAGCTGAAAACAACTGTAAATCCTGAATACAACTTACATGTTTTCATCTCATCTTAAAGGCACTGATAAAAGGAGATGGTAAGCAATTCCAAGACCTAGATCTAGATGAAGACAGGAACCAAGAGGGAAACCAAGCAAGGAGGCTACTTTTGCCCTGAGAGTATCTGCTGAACCTGGAGAACTTGGGATTTTGTTCTCATTCCTCCAGGGGTACATGGTCCTGGATGGAGAGGTAAAGCAGATGTGCTCACAGATCCCCTTTCTTCATCTCAAACCCATAGGGAGACTGCTGTTCCTATTCCTACTCATAGTTTCTTTGAGCGCACATGTCTAGTTTTGGTCAATGCAACTTCCATACACCACTTCCAGGCCTGGATCTTAAGGTAATCTGTAAGATACTCAGCTTCCTTATCTAAAAGTGAAAGATTTCTTGAGAGAAACTGTGAAGGAGATGAATCCAGGAGAGCCATCTGACTTATATCTGACTGTGACGTAAACAAAATAATACATTTTTATTTTTTGTAAGCCACCAGGATTTTGGCTATAATAGCTTTTGGTCATTAGGCTGAGAAATTCAGGAAATTAAGAAGAAACGCTAAACCCTATAAATGCAAAAACAATGTCAACCCACTCTACTGGCCCAAACCTAAGAAATATTCACAAAGAATGGCATCTCAGTTGAACAGAAAAGGAGAGCAATGAGAATAAGCCTGAAAAGCTAGAAACACAAATGAGTGTACACATGGATCACTAGATCATGTTCGTATTTCCTGGACTGTGAAAACATCTTAAATTAAGAATTCAGTGTAAAATCATCTCAGATTGTAGCATTGCCTGGAGTCTGGCAAATACAAACACAAATCCTTTCTGTCAGAATTCATCTTTACCTCAGGCATCAAAGAATTTCCACAAATAATTTTAAAGGGATGATTAGAGATTGTACCCCAAAGTCACTGGAAACTGGCAAAAACAGGGCAAAATGGGCAAAACCAGCAGAAATAATAGCAGATACAGGCGTGAAAAAAAGATAACAGACTGTAATTATCATAAATATAATTACTGTGCTTAAAACATAAATGACTAGTGTGAAAGCATCTGCAGGAATCAGAAAACTATAAAGAAAGACCAGCAGATTTGTAAAGAGTACAAAGAGAACTTCTAGAATTAAAAAATGTAATAATGAATTTCATGAATATAAGATGTACTTATTTTTTCATTATTACTTCCTTGAAGTTGGAAGGTTTTTTACAAACTATGACAATACTGATTCAAAGGAACATGGTTATTGAAATGAAAACTCATTGGGATCCTGAAAAAAGAAAGAAAGAAGAAAGAAAGAAAGAAGAAAGAAAGAAAGAAAGAGAAAAAGTGTACTATGAAGAAGAAGGTGGAGGAGAGGGGGAATAGGAGGGAAATTCATTTGGGAAATTTTAATAGCAAATGAGACAGAGCTAAAGGGAGAATTAGTGAAATGCACAATAGATCAGAAGAAATTATCTAGAAAAATGCACAATGAGAAAAACAAATTTAACATCTTTTGAAAATATTTTTAAAACATGGGGAAAGGGGGTGCCTGGGTAGCTCAGTGGGTTAAGCCTCTGCCTTAGGCTCAGGCCATGATCCCAGGGTCCTGGGATAGAGCCCCACATCAGGCTCTCTGCTCAGCGGGGAGTCTGCTTCCCCCTCTCTCTGTGCCTGCTGCTCTGCCTACTTGTGATCTCTCTCTGTCAAATAAATAAATAAAATCTTTAAAAAAATGGGGAAGTACTTTCAGGATTGTAGAATAAGGATCTCTGAAAATCAGGTCCTTCACAAAAGAAAATATTGTCAAAAGCAACTTTTTCTGTATTCTGGAATTTAACCACTGGCTTGCAACAATTCATGGGACATTTACTCACGGCTGAATTACAGTAGTAGTAGTGAGCCTCTAACTTTCTCTAGTCTCATCTGGATTTTCCAGCTCTGTAGTAGCCATGAAAACCAAGAGCTTCACAACTGTCATAGCTTTAAAAACCAGCAGCCAACAGGCCCTGAGGAAACAGAATAGATTTGAAGCCCCTCAAATAGCCCCACAGTAAGAGAATTATCAGTATTTGTCAGTTCTCTGAAAAAGCTTCATTTTCAAAGCTTGTCATCATTTTACCTAACTCAGGACTTGATCTGTGCAAACTATCCTATCCTAGGGTGTTTCTTAAAAATAATTAGTGGGGCTAACAAAAAGCTTACCAAAACATTAAAAAGAAGGAAATGTCCATAAGGGGCATTGAATAGCTCTGACACATCCCAGGAAATCTAGAAGGCTGCACCCAGTATTTAGGGCTGGCTCTGTACATGTTCAGGAAGATCTGACAAAGCCCTAACCTCACACTTCAGACAGACTTTGAGGCTGTGTGCAAGCAGGAAGAGAAGGTTAAGGAAGAATCATGAACTTCCTGCTATAGCATTGAAAACACACACACACAAAGCCCATCAGCAAAGACTGGGATACTCACTGGTTCAAGACATTTAAGGAAATACCTGTTAGAATCATTACATGACCAATAAATTAACTGAACAGACATTTTAGTGGCTGCATACAACAAAGAATACAATCTTTATGAAATTAGTCCAGGAAAGTCACTAAACAAACAGCTACAACAACATCAACAAATAGCAACAGTTAACCCTAAAGAGGGAAAAGAGAAAAGGTTCCCAGAGGTAACATATTTGATTATTTTAAATATTCAGGGTTTTTTTTAAGATTTTATTTTTTTATTTGACAGAGAGAGATCATAAGTAGGCAGGGAGAGAGGGGGAAGCAGGCTCCCCGCCGAGTAGAACCTGATGCAGGGATCGATCCCAGGACCCTGAGATCACAACCTGAGCCAAAGGCAGATGCTTAACCAACCGAGCCACCCACATGCCCCTAGATATTCAGTTTTAAACAAAAAAAATTATGAGGACATGCAAAGAAACAAGAAACTATGACCCATACACAAGGGGAAAAAAGTCAATAGAAATGGGTCCTGAGTACTCAGACACTGTATGTACCTGACAAAGACTTTATGCCAACTATTATAAATATTTTCAAAGACATGAAAGTAACTATATCTACAGAACTATAGGGAAATATGAAAACAATGTTTCACCAAAGAATATCAACAGAGACAAAAATTATGAAAAGAACCAAACAGAAATTCTGCAATTGAAAAGAATAATTAAAGTGAAAAAAAAAAATCATTAGAGGAGCTCAACAGCAGATTTGAAATGGCAGAAGAAAGAACCAGAAAACTTAAACCTAGGTTAATTGAGCTTATCCAAACCTATGAAGAGAAAGAAAAGAGGATAAACAAAATGAACAGAGCCTCAGAGACCTATGGGAGATTAAGCGTATCAACATACATTGACACCAGAGGAAAGAAAAGAGATAAGTGAGAAGAAAAAATATTTGAAAAATAATGATTGCCAAGCTCACATATTTGATCAGAAATCACAGCCAAAGAATTGTGGGACAACATATTCAAAGCACTAAAGGAAATAGACTGTAGAAGTAGAAATATACACATTTAAAATTATTACATTTTTTGATATAGTAAACCATTTATTTTTATAAATAAAATGTTTCTCTAGAAAAGAATAGTTTTATATCCAACAAAACTAACCTTTGAAATAAATGAGAAATTAAGACATTCCCGGATAAATAAAAACAGAGAATTCACCTCTAGTAGATATACCCTATGAGAGACACAAACAATAATTTCTCAGGCTGAAATAAAAGGACAATAAATAGTTACTCAAATCCATATAAAAAAATAAAAAACATCAATAAAAGTAACTATATTTAGAAATACAAAAGACATTATAAATGTACTATAATTTGTAACTCTTTTCTTCTCCTACTTGATCTAATAGAGAACTGCATAGGATAATAACTATAAAACTGTTTTGAAGGGTTTATAGTGAATAAAGATCTACTTTCTATGATAATAATAGCTCAAAGGAGCAGTGAAGAAACAGAACTGTACTGAGTCATATTAAGGCGGTACAATATGAACTAGGCAATAATAAGTTAAGATGGTCATTGTACTTTCCAGCACAACCACTAAGAAAACAGTACTAGAATTTTATTCTCAAAAACATAATAGATTAGAAGAATGTAAAAGATATGTCATGAAAATAGTAAATAAAGGAAAACTGGAGTGGTTACCCTAATACTAAAAAAAAATTTAGATTTAGTAGCAAAAATTGTTACTGGAGACAAAGAAGGACTTTTATAATGATAAAAGAATCAATTCATCAAGAAAATACAGCAATTATAAAGATATAAGCACCTAACACTAGAGCCCCAAAATGCATGAAACAAAAACTGACATAAAAATAAACAATTCACTAACATTAATTGAGGACTCTAATAGACCACTTTCCATACTAGATAGAAGAACAAGGCAGGTCAACAAGGAAATAGAAGATCTGAGCAACACTATAAGCCAGACCGATCTAACAGACACAGAGTACTCCATTCAACAACAGCAGAATACACATTTGTTTTAGGGCTATATGGAACATTCTTCACCTTAGATCATATGTTAGGCCATAAAATAAGCCTCAGTAAGTTTATAAGAATTTAAACCATACAAAGTATATTCTCTAGCCACAATGAAATGAAAATAGGAATCAGTAACAGAAGGAAATTTGGGAAATTTACCAAAAAAATATGTAAATTCAACATCACAATACTAAATAATCAACAGGTCCAACAACAAATCACAAGGGAAACTAGAAAATGCTGATAAATAAACACAAAAATACAATGCACCAAAATCATGAGATGCAGTAAAGGGAGTGCTTAGGAGAAATTATTTGCTTTAAATATTTACATTTAAAAATGAAGAAAAAACTCAAATTAATAAGCTAGCCTTCTACCTGAAGAAACTAGGAAAGAATAAACTAAACAAAACATAAGCAGAGGGAAGGAAGAAATAAAAATTAGAGTGGAAACAAATGAAATAGAGAATAGAAAAACAGAAGAGAAAATCAATAAAACCAAAAGTTGATTCTTTGAGATCAACAAAATTGACACACCTTTAGCTATACTGAAAAAGAAAAAAAAAGGGGGGGGGAAATATTCAATTTACTAAAATCAAGAATGAAAGCAGGGACATTACTACTGATCTTACAGAAATAAAAAGAATTTTCCCCCAAAAATGTTATGACAATTACATGGCAACAAATTAGACAGTATAACTAAGATGGAGGAATTCCCAGAAAGACATGACTATTAAAAAACATATTCAAGAAGTAAAGAAAATCTGCATAGAAATATCACAAGCAAAAAGATTTAATTGGAATAAATCCTCCTACCCCACACACACACACACACACACACACACACACATGCCAAAGACTAAATGGATTCACTGGTGAATACTACCAAACAACTAAAGAATTGACACCAATCCTTCACAAATTCTTCCAAAAAATGGAACAGTACATAACACTTTCCAACCCATTCATTCCATGAGGCCAGTATTATTCTAACAACAAAATCAGACAAATTCATATCAGAAGAAAACTACAGATTAATATATCATTATGAATACAAATGGAAAAATTCTCAACAAAATACTACCAAACTGAATTCAGAAACACATAAAAGATTACATAACATGACCAAATAAGATTTATCTAAGGAATGTAAGGTTGGTTTACCGTGAAAACCAATCAATGGAAAACACCATATTATGGAATAGAAAACAAAACCTACACAATCATGTCAACAGACACACATACAATGCACAAATCATTTGCTAAAATCCAATACTCTTTCATAATGAAACATTCAATAAACCAGAAATAAAAGGAAATTTCTCAACCCAATAAAGTCACCTACAAAAATCACACAGCTAATATAACTAATGGTGAAGGAATACCTTCCCCCTAAGATAGTGAACAAGAAAAGGATGTCTACTTTCACCATTTCTGTGTAACATTTCACTGCAGATTCTAGAGAAACATTTTATTTATAAAAAATAAATGGTTTACTATATCAAAAAATGTAATAGTTTTAAATGTGTATGTTTCTACTTTATAACCACAAAATACAGACAGGAAAATTTTACATAACTATAAGGGAAGTTAACATATCCACAATCAAAATGGAAAAATTTTTAACACATTTTCCCCAGTATCTGGTAGAATACAGACGAAAAGAAAAAAGGCTACAAAATACTGAATAGCACACCCTACAAACCTGACCTAACGGAGGGATATGGAACAACACACAAACAGGGCAAACCACATTCTCTCAAATACATATCAATTATTTACATAAATTGCCATGAGTTAATCCCCAAATAACTCTCAGATGATTTCAAAGTCATATAAATAAAGATCATAATTCAGTTACCCTAGAGGTCAGTTAATAAAAAAATAACAGGGGAATATTCCATGTTTGGAAATAAAGAAATATCATTTCAACTATGAGTCATTGTCCAATCAATAAATCATAGTGGAAATAGATGACAAGGAAAGTCTACTGAAAATGGAGAAGAAGAACTACACAATAAAGTGAAAAGAAGTAAAAGATGGCTTGAAATATAAAAAGGAATTAGGAAAAGAAGATACTAGGTGGGGGAATTTGGGAATATCTTTAGAAACAATAGAAACAAACATAAAATAACAGAAACTGAAATTTCAGAAACCAAGGCAGAGTGGAAAAATTCACTATCTCATCTTGATTTTTTTTTAAGATTTTATTTATTTGACAGAGAGAGACAAAGCAAGAGAGGGAACACAAGCAGTGGGAGAGGGAGAGGGAGAAGCAGGCCTCCCGACGAGAAGGTAGCCTGATGCAGGGCTCGATCCCAGAACCCTGAGATTATGACCTGAGCTAAAGGCAGACGCTTAACCAACTGAGCCCCCCCACAGGCGCCCCTTGGTTTTTAAAATTCAATAAAATAGGGATTTATGGATATGTCCTTAACATAAACCCCACACACAGGTTTCAAACCAGTAGTGTGACTAATTTAATACCAGAACAGAAAACAACAACCAAAAATTGAAAACAAAATAAAGAAAAACAAGTTGATTAAACTGAAGGAAGAAATATTTTTGAAGAAGTTGGAGAGAAGGCAAACTAGAGAGACACAAAAGGGAAAATGATATTTTAGAGACCAGAATAGATATATTTAAACGAAAAAAGAGATCTATGCAGGTATTGGAAAAGAGAGAGATATGCAAGTTTTGTAGCATAAAGAGTGACTGGAGCCCAAATAAATCTGACAAAGGAAGAGAGATGAGGTCTCTGGCAGTCATCTGAAGTGACCCACCCCATGTACTCCACTGGAGACAGGGTTAAAGGTACAGAGAGGCGATGGTGAGATCAACTGGGGGAATTACGCTTGAAGAGTGGGAAAAGTATTCAAAATTGCTAAATAAAATTTTTGGACACACTGGTGGGGGGAGACCAAGAATAGAGTAAAATATTCAAAGAATTAGTGTGTGAGTTTCAAAGTAACACAAAGTTTATTATAACTGGAAAATGTAAGTATTAGCCATGCCCTGTATAGACATGCCAAGAAATGCACTGATTTTGGGACTCTTAAGGAAAGACACAGCCAAGATGAGGCAAGATAAAAGGGCATCAGGCAGGGTAACAATAGATCAAGTAGAGGCCTGCAATAGATTTTTATTGATGGGAAAACATCTCCTATGTCAGATTAGCCAATTTTAAAAGGGGAAGTTAAGTGAGGTTTGTTTCCATAGTTGATGCTTCTAGCAGATCCATAACTTAATGACTTGTTTCTCTTATAATGGGAACCCCACAAAACAAAGTCTGAAGGAATACATGAGAAAAAAAAAAAGCACTGAGCTTGGAAAGAAAGAATTAAAAACAAAAATGGAAGTTTTTGGAATCTTCTACAGTAGAAAAGTAAAGGGGATGATTTTTTAAAGTAATTTAAATATGAAAAACTCAGCTGAGCCTTTCTGAAAGGAAGAGAGCAAGAGCAGAGGGAAAAGAAGTACTTGAGATATATCCCACATTTGGGAAAATGGAGATGGAAGAGTAAGAAATGCTACTCAAGTCCTGAAACAAAAGCTGAGGAAAACACGTCTTGAGGAGCACATGACAGAAAGCATCCATCCACCTTAACCTCCCAGAGGCAAACCCTTGAGATTCAACAAGAAGAACCTCAGTTGAGGAATCTGTTGAGGCTGATCCTCCAGGTGGAACATAAGTGGAGACTGTGTGAAAATCTTCCAGGGGAAGCAGATTTCACAGGCACTTGCTTAGTAAGAGGAAGCTGAAGTGCTTTCTGTAGCATGCCCTGAACTTGTGGGGTCACAAAAGGATGGTAGCCGCTGCCAAAGAATGGAAATGAAGAGGCTTTGAATATTCTTGTTGAGGCAAAAATAGATTTCCACAAAAGACCTGGTAACTCGGTCTGCCATCATTGAAATATCTGCATTCTTGAGAGAGATGACAGTATCCACGGGAGGATTTTTACCCCCTCATGCGCAAATACACGGTACCATAATTACCTCTTGTGAATCAACATGCACAGATCATGGAATTCAAACAACTCACTTGAATGGACAGACATTCTGATGAACCTGAAATCAAAGTATTCTCTTCTTAATCTATCTCCTTCACTCACCAGACTTCCTATCTTTGGAGTTTACCAAGTACTATGCTCGGGAACATCATTTTGCTTGGGATAGCTCTTCTCTAGGACTTTGGGAATATTATTTTTTTTAATTTTGTGGTAGGCTAGGTGTAGGGGGCTGAAATTGTGATTGTGTTGAGTAGCCTGTTATTTTAAAGATGAAGCATGTTTAAATTAATTTCCTGAGATCCCCAAAAATCATATCCATTAAAGGCTGTACCCGTTGAAGCTTTTCTTGCTTTGACTTTCAGCATTGGCTGACATTAAAATCAACTCCAAGGCTTTAAAAACTGTGAGTTCCATAGCCCAATAATTATCAGAATGTGGTCTCCAGACCATGACCAGAACCAACAACACCTGGAAACTTGATAGAAATGTAAACTGGGGGATATGGTCCAGCAATCTTCTTACTGAACCTTCACAGGGTTTCTAAGGCACAGTAAAGTTTGAACACCAATGCCCTAGCTCATCTCAAGCAAATGAAATCAGAAACTCAAGGAGTCTGGCCATGAGATTCAGAATCACTGTATTAAAGAAGGCACAGGCACTGGAGTGAGAGTTATCTGGCTAAGAATGACCAGAAAAGAGATTGGGAAATTAGAACCAGAGGATGGGAGAAGTAATTTAAGACATTTAGATTATAATTTCTTTGGAGTTTCAAAGATCAACAAAATTTATTATGACTTTTTTTGGTATTTGCAATTCACAAAAGCAAAATAGTTTGGTTTCAGATTTTAAACACTGTGGACTTTAGCTAATTTGTAGTAATTAAAAGGACTTGAGATGGCATGCCAGGGTGGCTCAGTGGGTTAAGCATCTGCCTTTTGCTCAGGTCATGATCTCAGGGTTCTGGAATCAAGTCCTGTACTGGGCTCCCCGCTCAGCAGGGAGTCAGCTTCTCCCTCTGCCTGCTGCTCCCCCAGCCTGTGCACGCTCTCTCTCTCTCTCTCTGACAAATAAATAAATAAAATCTTTTAAAAAGAAAAAAAAGGACTTGAGATGAAAGTTGTAAAGCACACATAGAAGTACAGAGAACAGTGTAACTGATATGCATAGTCCTCAAATTAAACAATTATCAACATTTTCCATATTTGTTTCAACTACTCTTTTTCTTTTCTTCCTTCCCTTTTTTTTCTGTTTTAGTTTTCAGTTTTGGTTGTTTTTTGTTTGGATTTGGTTTAGTTTTGGTTTTATTTTGTTTTGTTTTTTGAGGAGTAGTACTGGTATTGTTTTATTTAGAATCATAGGTACTTTCCCTAAGTTTCGCTAAAATATAAGGACATGTTCTTACATAACTGTAATTTTTTTTCTTTTGTAACAAAATCAGTAATTTTCAGCATCATTTAATAGCTTGATTGTAATAATATTTCTTCAACTGTCTTAAAAATATTTTGCAGATTCATTTGAAACAGGAACAAAACAAGGTCCACACATGCTATTTGACTGTTCCATTACATTTTTTAAAGTTCTGTTAATTTAGAAGTCACTTCTCCCTTTCATATTCATTCACTGACTTGTGAATGAAATAAGATGGTTCTTCTATAGAGTGTCCCCAGTTGGATTTGCCTGATTGCTTCCTTTTAGTGCTATTTAAATTTTTTCCTTCCCTTCTCCTCCCATTAAACTGGAAATTAGATATTAGAAGCCTAGATTCAGGTTCAAACCTTTTTGTGAGACTACCTGATGTGTCATTCTGTGTATTTCACAAAGTCTGGTTGTTGGACTACGTCAATATTAAGACTAACGGGTGTATTCAGACAGTGTCTGTCGATCCTTCTGTTATAATTATCAACTTCTCTCTTCAAGATGTCAACATCCATTAGTGGTCACTGTCTGAATCAATTACTGCTTTGAAAATCATAAAATGATGCATTTACAATGTTATCACTTTACCTATATTTTCATTTGGGATTCTATAAAACCAACTTACTTCCATCAACTAAGGATCTTTAGTTAACTTGAAATAATGTACAGAACAAGATGAATAAATGCACAGCTCTTTCTCTCTTTGATAAAACTTATCAAAACTTTAAGGAACACATCTTCCATTCCACAATTATGCTTCTAAAAATCTTTCCTATTGGGGTGTCGATTAAGCATCCTACTCTTTTTTTTTTTTTAAGATTCTGTTTATTTATTTGACAGACAGAGATCACACGTAGGCAGAAAGGCAGGCAGAGAGAGAGAGGGGGAAGCAGGCTCCCCGCTGAGCAGAGAGCCCGAAGCGGGGCTCAATGCGGGGCTCGATCCCAGGACCCTGAGATCATGACCTGAGCCAAAGGCAGAGGCTTAACCCACTGAGCCACCCAGGCGCCCCTAAGCATCCTACTCTTGATCCCAGTTCAGGTCTTGATCTCAGGGTCATGAGTTCAAGCCCCATATGAGTTCAAGACCCACTCCATGCCCAGCATGGAGCATACATTAAAAAAGAAATAAAATATTTCCTACATATATATTTACACAAATGTTGAAAGAAAAATGTACAAAGATTTTTACTGTATGATTTTTTGTAATAGCAAAAATAAATTTCTGAAAATAACCTAAATATTTCTCAGCAGGAGATTGCCTAAATAAATTATAATGTATTTGTGCAAAAGAATACTATAGAGCCATTAGAAACTGTATTTTTCTTAGGAAACTAAGGAATTTCCTTAATTTGGTAAACTATCTACTGTAGGCCACAGCAATTATCTGATTTCATGAAAAGAATTCGCACAGACATCATCTACTATCGCTTTTGTTTTTTTAAAATAGTATTAAAGTCCTGGACAACATAATGAGATAAGAAAAATAAATAATAGGTATAAGAATTGGCAGGAAAGAGATAAATTAACCAATAGTGGTACAGAGAATAAAGGAGTTCAGCAAGTTTGCTCTGTGTAAATCAACATGTAAAAATCAACAACATTCCTCTCTCGTAGCACCATCCAACTATAAAATATACTAGGAAATAGGATACCCAGAACAAGAGCAATAAAGCAAAAAAATGTCTAGGAAATAATTGAATACATAATATATAGAATTTCATAAAATACTGAGTAAAGGAAAATGCTGTGGATGAAGAACAAAGGTACTGGCAAATATCAGTGAAGTATGAAGTCAACATTTGGATGAGGAAATTGGTTTGGACTAGGCTCACCCTACTGTTAACCAAGCTTCAGTTTCAGCCACAAATCCTAGTGGCTGCCCTGTGTTCTGAGACAATGAATAGGGAAGGAGAATAAATTCCAGGTGGCAAGGGATCTTCATGTATGTGCTCCCAGCTGGCTGAGGAAGGCTTTATATTCAAAATCTTGGCTCATTTCATGGAATGCCCATCTGCATTATCTGCCACGTGATGGATTTTGTGCTACAAGAGGCAAGTTTCACAAGTCATTAATTATACCAGATGGTGGTAAAAGACTTAATAGACAACATAAATCTGCTGGAGAAACAAATATCAACAGATCACTTCAGGAAACAGCATCCATCATTACAGATAGTCATTAGTTTTACCACAGTGGGTATCAGACATCAAAGTTGGTTGGATAGTCATAAATTAAGTCATCCAGAAATCCAGATAGGAAATCCTTATTTTTATAAAATGTAAAATCTCAAAAGATCAATTCTAGGAGGAAAAATATATATTACATCTCTATTATGTCTCTATATTTGAAGAGAAATATAACGCAGTGCAATGCATTCATAGTGCAGTCTGCTTAAAACCCTGTGAACATAGAAAATGGATTAAGAACATACTTGTTACCGAAGCAGGGACTTATTATCTGCTCTTTGGAGGGTTGCTCATTGAAGTAGAAAATGGTACCAACAAACAGTAATGAGGTCAAAGTTGTATGTTCAAATCTCCTGGTGGGCCAATTTTGTTTTGTTTTGTTTTCAGGTAATACTGTACAATTTGCCCTCAATAGGACAGAACGTGGGTAGGAGGAGTGAGTGTATATGAATCTATCTCTATTACTGGAAAGCTACTCAAATGGCTTATTCTGCAGGTGGCAGATCAGTAGTACCAGCTTTAAAATGAAAAAGAGCCAACCATTAGGAACACAAATGATACTTGTAACTCCTATCAGTGGTGGAAAATGTTAAATATTATTTCAAGCACTGTAACCCATTGTTTCACTCTTGATATGAGATACAGTACTTTTATACCATATGGGACTAGTAACAACTTAACTCACACTACTTTCCACAGAAAAATTGTCTTCTTTTGAATTTTCTTAGTTCAGCATTAAACATTAAAAGAACTCACTGTGGTAGCTCATGGAGAAGAAATACAGTCTAATATTCCTGCTAGTTTCCCTGGATATTGCAAAACATCATACTGCTAGCTCTTTTGTATAATACCCATTATAACAATATTTTTAGTACTTGACTTTTCCATTGTGAGTAAAAGAAACAGCTATTAAAAATTTAATGATAGTAACAGTATAATTATTATTACTACTAGTATATAAACACCAATAAATAAAAGTAATAATATTTATTATGTTTCATAATGGCTCATTAATTGAGACACCTTGAAAATTTTTGCCAATTTCTCAGAATTGCCATGATCAAATTATTCAAATGTGTATATTTAGATAAAACATTGACACTGAATCTAATAAAATTGAAACCTTGAGGGGCATCTGGATGGCTCGGTTGGTTAAGCATCTGCCTTCAGCTCAGGTCATGATTTTGGAGCCCTGGGATGGAGCTCCCTGCTCAGTGGGAAGCCTGTTTCTCCTTCTCCCTTGCTTGCCATTCCCCCTGCTTGTGCTCTCTCTCTCTAATAAATAAATAAAATCTTAAAAAAAAAAAAAAACCTGAAACCTTGATACTTGAATTCTAGTCATAATTTTCAAGGAAAAAAAAAGTTACCTTAGGAAAAATGGATGCTTTCTTCAGTCTAAAAATCTAGCCCCTGGATGTTTATCAGCTGTAGATAGAGAAAACGAAGAATGAGGCAGAAGAAAAGAAGGAATTACCGCTCAGTTTCTGGGATGAGCAAGGGAGGTTCTTCCCAGATGAGTCTATGTATTAGGTAGGATAGTCTAATTACTACAGCAACCCAAAATCCACAGGCTTAACTTACTAAAGGTTTATTTCCTGCCCAAAACTGCAGATGTCCTGGGTATCACTGCAAGTTTTACAAGTCAATGTCAAGACCCCAGTCATTTTTTACCAGGGCCATTCTCAGAGTTACACTTGCTATGAGAATCTTGAAAAATGAGATAATGTCTACCCCATGGGATTATGGGAAATCCCATGGCAAAGTGCAGTCTTGCTTCTCCTTATTATCAAAGTGGTGAATTACCCAAACTCAGTGTTCCTCTTCTGTAATGTAGTCCACTGCATGTGCAGACATCTCTCATATGTCCTGTGCTGCCTGAATGCAACTTGAGAGACAAGAATAGAAACAAGCCAATACGAAGTCCTGCCTACTGTTTTTGCCAGGAATAATGAAGTCCTTTATCGCCGACTCAGGAGTTTTGGGTGTTCTGCCAGGATCCAAGAAACAGTAAGGGTTTAACTTACTATCTTGCAGGTAGGGTAAAATCCCAGACCCGTCACAGTTCTTGATATGTGGCTCTGTTACACACAATCATTCAAGGACGCAGGCATTTTCTGTCCAGTGGCTCTTCCAGCCAGAGTCCTCACCTAGATTTAGCTGGTAGATGAGAGAAGGACCAACATGGACCACATAGGAAGTTCTAGAAGCCTGGCCTGGAAGTGGCCTATAATATTTCTCCACATTTCATTGTCCAAAATGAAGTCATATGACCTCACCTTACTGCTGGAGAAGCTGAGATATAATTTAAATGTAATTTAACTGTGCATCCAGGAGAGAAAAGGAAATAGGGATGGGTGGAGGATGTAGCAACGTCCTTGCCACAGACCATCATGCTGGTGTGATCATGAAAATATGAAACTGTTTTTGGAACCAGAATTTTCTCAACAGAAGCCAGGGCCTGCACAAAATAAAATTAACAAATACATTTAGAGTAATGTTTTTTGTGTAGAAATCACAAAAAAATTCTACAATACTATGAGATGAGAAAAAAAAATAAGAAGGGAGATGTAGCATTCTTTATTTTTGTAGAAAATAAAAGAGGTTTTCTCTTCCTGATCTGAGATTCTTATTCTCCAATAGCTTGAAGCAAAAGGAGAATTAAATTTCTCAATTAAAGGTAACTTAGGCTCCCTTATTTTTAGAAAGCCTACTTAAGTTTAGTTTCATTTGTTTCAGGTAATTGTTCAATCGATCAATGACTCCCTGTCAGAGGGTATCTGAGTGTAGAGATGAGGAGAAAAGGATCCTGGGGTCCAAAGCTCTGGGGGTAGGCCAACATTGTGCTCCTGGCCATCCCTGAAATCTGCCAGGCCATTTCTCATCCTGCCTTGACAGCAGGCATCTTCCTGGTAGCTGCTGCTAAAACCCACGAGAAGGGAAACTTGAGTCTTTTTCTTTCTTTTTTTTTTTTTTAAAGATATATTTGACAGAGAGATGGAGAGCACAAGCAGGGGGAGTGGCAGGTAGAGGGAGAAGCAGGCACCCCACTGTGCAGGGAGCCCTATGTGGGGCTCCATCCCAAGACCCTGAGATCATGACCTGGGCTGAAGGCAGCCACTTAAATGACTAAACCACCCAGGTGCGCTGGAAACTTGTAGTCTTCTCTCTGTCCTGACCAGATCCATGGGCTGGACGCTCCATAACCTGAACTTGGCTTTGGTAGCAGAGGATCTGACTCTTCCTCTCCTCTATTGAGAGCATCCCCTAATTCATTCCAGCCTGTCACCTGGGATTCCCCTTGCTGGTTGTTCTCCTTCTTTGAAGGGACTTGAAATCCCAGCCTTTGCCCAGAGAAATGAGAAAGTCCATCTGCTCCCACATACCTGAGCCTTATCTGATTATTTTTAATGCTCCATCCTAGAACTTGACCTGGATCAGGGAGAACGAAGTCAGAAATGTGACCACACACCCTTCTTTCTTCTCCACTTCTTTTCCTGGAGATTTTCCGCCCTTCCCTACACCAACAGCAGCCTACCCAAACCACAAAGTGTAATCTCCCTCTTCCTGTGCTCCCTAGTAAAATTTGAAGTTAAGACTTCAAGGAGTTTGGGAATGTAGAAATCCTTTTATCTCTCAATAAACTTTGCCGCTCAGAAGCCTGCTTTTACAAGAGCCCTAAACACATCGATGCAAGAAATAGCGTGTTCTCTGAGGCCCTCAAACCTACTGTTTCATTGGGTGAAAAGTCCCAGAACATCATAATCTGAAAGGAAAGAAAATACATAACTTTAATGTCTCCAGTGTGTATCTGTTATACTCTCATTCTTGAAGGAAAATTGCTAAAAATATTGATAATGTCTCCTTCCCACACATTTCTCCAGCACCACTTATAACGACTATTACCTTGTGGTATTTGGGGAATCACAACTTTCCTCTCTAGGACAATGTTAATATTTTGGATGACTTTCACATCCAATATTACATAATCCAGTTCCAGTAATCATTTCTCTGGCCCTTTTTTTTCCAGATGACTATTGTGTAATACCCATCGTCTTAGAGCATCACTGGGAACTTCAGTGTGGCCATCTTATGTTTAAAAAAGAGAAAGACAGCCCTTGTCTTATTAGAAATTTAACTTGTTTATGTCAGTATTACAATTAAAAGAGCAAGTTTTCTCGACTACAAGTACACTTTTTCAATGGGATTTCTGAAACAAGACTGCTCTTTGTGTTAGAAGTCTGGCTCTTAAGGTCAGAAAAACTAAAAACTGTCTCAAGTAGGAAACTAGGAAATGCAATCATAGAGGTTTGCTATTCTACGTATCCTTCGTGAAGAACTGCTCTGTGTCAGAACTCATGGTGGTGGTGACACATGACTGCACTGAAGTGGGTCCCTAGATTCAGATCACGGTCATGGGGAGCAGAGTTGGGCACTGGCATTTGGGCAACCTCAGGTGGGAGGAAGAAGGAGACAAAGAGTCCTTTAAACTAGTAGTTACAGATCTGAAAGTATGTCCTGGTTACACCTCTGTCAGATGGACTTTTGTGAGCCACAAACTATGAAGAATATTTTGTACTTACAGATCGTGAAAACATTTTCTGACAATTACCTAGTATCAGCGTTCTGATACTTCAAATTGTCTTTTTAAAAATAGAATAAGCTGCCTTGTGTGCAGTAAGTTTCTTTTCACGGGAACTATTTGAGTCAAGGCTGCTGAGGTTTATCATTGAAATAATGAAAATAAATTCCTTGTTAACTTACATTTGACAAGATCTACAGTTCTGTGGAATCTCAATCCAAAAGAGCAAAGAGACAAAATCAGTCCTTTGAATTTGGGGATGAAAAGTCATGTCATTCAAAAAAAGTTGTGCTCTTAAGAATGGAAATATAAGAACACCTGGGTGGCTCAGTTGGTTAAGCATCTGCCTTTGGCTCAGGTCATGATGCCAGGGTCCTGGGATCGAGTCCCACATTAGGGTCCTTGCTCAGCAGGGAGCCTGCTTCTCTCTCTGTCTGCTGCCCTCACTGCTTGCACTCTCTCTCTCTGGAAATAAATAAAATCTTTTTAAGAAATTGAAATATATTCTATAAGTACTTCTATAACCTCAACAACACAAATATCAAACACCTCAGCCTCCACAAGGAATATCAGCAAGATATTACTTTATATGTAGCCAGTAAAGGGCATCAGACTTTCTTCCCACATCTGCTGAGTATTCACAGTAATTTCTATTTTAGCAGCTTCCAGTGATCTAAAGTGGAATAGAAGCCACCATACATCTTTTGAAAAAATTATAAATATGCAAAATGCCACAGACTCAGGAGAACTGCAGATGCCCTCAACACCTTCCTACACTTTTGCATGTCCTTTTCCAGATCCTAGGCCAGCCACCTGCCTCCCCTTTCACTGATGCTCTGCAGTGAGTAACACCAGTCATTTTTTGTTCTTGTTGCCTCGTGGTCTATAGTAGGTACCCCAAGGGTGAAGCCCTTGTTTGTTCTATTATATCACTTGCCCTTTTTGTCTTTTTCTTGTGACAGAAGAGGAAGCAATATAAAAGATATTAGAATTAAAAACAGAAGAAGCTGTGGTCACTCGTGTTGGTAAAATGGAACCAAAGAGCTCTGTCCAGACTTTACTGTAATCAACTCAGAGTTTCAATTGAAATGATAGTTTTCTTCTTCCTAGAAACATCACCAAAAGCAAGGGAAGCAAGGGTAAACATGAACTACTGGGACTTCATCAAGATCAAAAGCTTTTGCACAGCAAAGGAAACAGTCAACAAAACCAAAAGACAACTGACAGAATGGGAGAAGATATTTGCAAACAACATATCAGATAAAGGGCTAGTATCCAAAATCTATAAAGAACTTAGCAAATTCAACACCCAAAGAACAAATAATCCAATCAAGAAATGGGCAGAAGACATGAACAGATATTTCTGCAAAGAAGACATCCAGATGGCCAACAGACACGTGAAAAATTGCTTCACATCACTCGACATCAGAGAAATACAAATCAAAACCACACTGAGATACCACGTCACACCAGTCAGAATGGCTAAAATTAACAAGTCAGGAAATGACAGATGTTGGTGAGGATATGGAGAAAGGGGAACCCTCCTACACTGTCGGTGGGAATGCAAGCTGGTGCAACCACTCTGGAAAACAGCATGGAGGTTCCTCAAAAAGTTGAAAATAGAGCTACCCTAAGACCCAGCGATCGCACTACCGGGTATTTACCCTAAAGATACAAATGTAGGGATCCGAAAGGGCATGTGCCCCTGAATGTTTATACCAGAAATGTCCACAATAACCAAAGTCTAGATGTCCATCAACAGATGAGTGGATAAAGAAAATGTGGTGTTGTGTGTGTGTATATATATATGTATACACACACACACACACATACAAATAATGGAATACACTACAGCCATCAAAAAAACTGAAATCCTGGGGCGCCTGGGTGGCTCAGTGGGTTAGGGCCTCTGCCTTCGGCTCAGGTCATGATCCCAGGGTCCTGGGATCAAGCCCCACATCGGGCTCTCTGCTCCGCAGGGAGCCTGCTTCATCCTCTCTCTCTGCCTGCCTCTCTGCCTGCCTCTCTGCCTAGCTGTGATTTCTCTCTGTCAAATAAATAAAATATTAAAAAAAAAAAACCTGAAATCCAGCTACTTGCAATGACATAGATGGAACTAGAGGGTATTATGCTAAGCAAAATGAGTCAATCAGAGAAAGACAATTATCACATGATCTCTCTGATAGGAGGAATTTGAGAGGCAGGGCAGGGGGTTGTGGGGGGTAGGAAGGGAAAAAATGAAACAAGATGGGACCGGGGAGGGAGACAAACCATCAGAGACTATTAATCTCAGGAAACAAACTGAGGGTTGCTATGGGGTGGAGGGGTGAGGGATAGGGTACTGAGTGATAGACATTGGGGAGGGTATGTGCTATGGTGAGTGCTGTGAATTGTGTAGGCCTGATGATTTACAGACCTGTACCCCTGAAGCTAATAATACATTATATGTTCAAAAATAATAGTAATAAAATAAGTAAATAAATATATAATAAAAAATAAAAATAAGAAAAGAAACGATAGTTTTTCTACTACTAGCTGTGTGACTTTGGAGAAAGTAACCCATTTCTCTGTGTTTCATGGAGAACATGAAACAGAAAAATGAGGAGAGTATGATCTTTCCCTCACAGGAAGTCGTGAGGACAAAAAGTTAACAGACGTAAAGCATTCAGAGTAACATCTGTACATAACAAGCATAATATAAATGTCTGCTGTTTTTGCTATGGTGTGTTCAGGTGGAAATAAAGGGCCACGAACATGGGGCTGATATCCTACCTTCTATTATTATATCAGTGTATTTCTTCTGATTTGGTCTTCAGGGAAACTACTGACTCGCTCAGTTCACCTCAAGCACTCAGGTCCCCTTTTCAAATGACTGCATTTTCTTAATAGCTACCCATCAGCCAATTTAGGCAATTATTACATGGCCCCTTAGCTTTCTTTACTTTACACTTGACAGTCTGACATCCCTAAAACCCATCTCATATATTTTCATAGTAAATGGAGGATTATAAAATTTATACCCTAAGGTTACATACAGCCCACAAATTTAACACTAATAGCACAGTATAAGCCAGGAACTGTCCAAATTACAGAGTCAATAAATAATAACCAAGAGAGTTAATGCTAATAGAATTAATTCAACAACTCCAAGAAAACATAAAAATATAATTTTAGATGTCCATACTACATGAAACAACTATATTCTAAGAAATACTTATATTTTCATGTAACTGAGATGTGAGTCTGTGTGAAATACGATAATGCCAGGTAGGCAGGATTTTTTAAAACTGGACATTTAAAGTTTTCTAATTCTTTTCTCTTTAGATAAACCCATGCTTTCAATTTGGTCAGCATTTTCATCATTGAAGATAAGAGACCTGAAGGCTCCACGTCTCACAGGTTTTCCACAGGAATGCTGAGTGGCCGTGACTGAAGTAATAGCAGCTGAAAAATGAGTCTCCCAATGGACTGTTGGAGTCTTTGGTTCCTTCCTGCCCTGGCACCTGGACAGTGGAGAGGCCCCTTGGCACTAAGTAAGCCTCCAGGTTCTTACACATTTAATTGGAGGACATGAGAACTTGAGCAAATGGAGGCTGAGCAATTACTATGAATAATAAAGGACGTAAGTGTTTGAGAAAGTAATGCCATAGAAGCCCAGAGAAGACAGGCATCCACACAGAGCAGGGTGGTATGCAGTGTCCAGAGCTGCTGAGATTGGAACAAGAGTGTTCAACATGCTATTTAGTCATCTCTTGGATCTGTGTGTTTTAGGTCATCAACCTTGTATACAGGTTCGGTGGAGAGATGGAGGTGGAAGCCAGATTTCAACAGATGGAAGAGTGAACAGCAAGTGAGGATGAAAAGAGGACGACGACGACTTTCTCAACAAGTTTGTTTGAAGAAGGGAGGCCCAGCAGCTGAAGACTGACACAGGGAAGAGCGGGAACAAGTTTGTGGGTTAAGATCAAGAACAAGAAGAGAGGAAAGCTTAAAAATAAAAAGGATGGACTAGAACTGGGAGGGTTTCCAGGAGGAAACTCACGGATAAGACTTACAACTCAGCAAAGGGATTAGCCAGAGAAGGGAGGAGGGTTCCCCCATCCTCTGGCAGAGTGGGGAGGAGTAAATAAGGTTTGAAATAGCTACTGAGAAGAAGGGGAGAGGGAGCCTGCCAGAGACAGGAGGATGTCTACTGTGTATTGCTTAAGGTTCAACTGAGATCGTTCCAGCACCAATTTGCAAGAAAAGGGTAGATGGCTGGCCTTGCCCAGGGTTGGGATCTTCTCAGCTGGTGTGGCAAGGACATAAATTTCAAATTTCTCTCACCAGGTCACAATCATGAAATTCCTAGAAATAAATCTGTTTTCTGTATGCGTGTGTATGTATGTGCTTACGTATAGACCTCCTAGCAGTTCTGTCTCTCTGGTAGGTCCCTGACTGACACAGACATTAGTCGCTTATTCAAGGGCGCACTGCTGGTAAGTGGTGGAGCCACCGTCCTGATCTGGGCAGTCTGGGCCTTCAGCCAATGTTCTTAACCCACCACCCCCTGTGCCTCCCTATAATGTCTAGTCATTCGTGGCCTAATGGAATATTCAGGACTTGGCCCTGAGGGAAAAAGCAAAGAGAAAGAAAAACAAAACACACATGAATGAAGAAAAATACAGTATAAATATGTTCACTGAGTGAAGGGACAGACAGAGTAAAGACAATAGCATTAGGCTCTGGAGGACAGGTTTTGGGTTATGCCGGGAAATGAAAATGGAGAACGTGTATTTGCTGAGAGGAAGAGACGCGCATTCCAAGTGAAGTGCATGACACAGGCAGAAGCACAAAGCAGATCGCGCAGAACATGGTTATGGCAAGCCTCCAAAAGAGCAAAGAACATGAGCAAAGAACATGAAATCTGTATTTCTCATCAACTGCTGTTGCAATCAAGTGAAAACTCATTCCCACACATGTCTGGCAGTAATGCCGGCTATCTGTGATGACACTTTATGTGATCTGTTCACATTAGCCATTTGAGCTTCTTTAAAACATGGGGGGCTGGACCCCAAGGCCGAGTATTGACAGAGAGAAAGAGAGAGAGAGAATTGACTATATCACCTTCTTAGGATGAAGCCTCAGAAGTTCGGTAATATCTCCTGTACTTGTTAATTCCTTTTATCCTATTTCAATTTCAAGTGGGAAACAGCTACCTCACCTCTTGGTGCAGAAAGGCAAGGTCTGGAGAGCATGTGGAACTCAAAACACTACATTGTCAATTTTGGTAAATACAATGAGCCACACAGTAATTCAGGACAGATCGTCCCACTGTGAGCTGGGCTACTATGTCTTTTTTTATTTTTTATTTTTTTTATTTTTAAAGATTTTATTTATTTATTTGACAGATAGAGATCACAAGTAGGCAGAGGGGCAGACAGAGAGAGAGGAGGAAGCAGGCTTCCTGCTAAGCAGAGAGCCCGATGCGGGGCTCAATCCCAGGACCCTGGGATCATGACCTGAGCTGAAGGCAGAGGCCTTAACCCACTGAGCGACCCAGGCGCCCCGTGGGCCACTATGTCTTTTAAATGCTTACTGCTGGGGTGCCTGGGTGACTCAGTGGGTTGGGCCTCTGCCTTCGGCTTGGGTCATATCCCAGGGTCCTGGGATCAAGGCCCACATCGGGCTCTCTGCTCAGCAGGGAGCCTGCTTCCCCTTCTCTCTCTCTCTGCCTGCCTCTTTACCTACATGTCTCTCTCTCTGTCAAATAAATAAATAAAAGATATTTTAAAAATAAATAAATAAATGTTTACTGCTAGGGCAACTGGTTGGCTCAGTTGGTTAAGCATCTGCCATTGGTTCAGGTCATGATCTTGGGGTCCTAATATCAAGTCCCACATCAGGTTATCTGCTCAGCATGGAGTCTGCTTCTCCCTCTCACTCTCCCTCCATGCTCTCCCTCTCTCTCTCAAATAAATAAATAAATAAATAAAATCTTAAAAATAAATAAATAAATGCATATTGATAGATACTTGGTGGGGGAGGCAGAAGGATGTCTCACCTTCCTGTTTGTTTATAGCCTTTCATTCAACATTCTTCAAAATGTGGTCTAGGTTTTAAACCAAACCATTTAATTTCACACCTGAAACTCAGAGATCTGTAGCACATAAGCACTTTCTGTTGAACTTTTCTCATGTCATGAGTGAGGGAGGGAAAGCTCAGAGCTGAGCAAATAAGTGAGCCCAGCCAGAGTGGTCAACAACCAGCTCATGCTGTAGGCTGACTTGGAGCTAGGATGAAGCAATCGACCTTCTCATTCGACCAAGAAAACACTTAGATTTATGATAGAAGTATAAACAGAATCTGAACACATATGCTAATTATTTTTTCTATAGAGGGCACATGACTCTGGGTTTTCTACTCCCATTAAGTGGTGCCATGATGGAAAGTACTACCATCACCTTCATACAAGACAGGCTCAAAGACACAACAGGTTTTTCAATCTAAGGACACATGACTTTTTCCTCTGGTTTGAGGCTGTTGTCTGTGATACACAAGGTTTCCCCTAAATGTAGTTTCTTCCCTGTACACTAATTGGCCAGCTGACACTCTATTCTGTATCTGTGCACTTGGTCCTTCCTTGCTTCTGGGAGTGTGCTAAAAATCTCACTTTCTGTCTGACTTTTCTAACTGGAGTCACTGACTTTTTCATGTATTTTCTGACAGCAATAAATAAACTTTTCTCATCTATTTTTTTTTAAGATTTTATTTATTTATTTGACAGACAGAGATCACAAGTAGGCAGAGAGGCAGGCAGAGAGAGAGAGGTGGAAGCAGGCTCCCCGCTGAGCAGAGAGCCCGATGCGGGGCTCGATCCCAGGACCCTGGGATCATGACCTGAGCTGAAGGCAGAGGCTTTAACCCACTGAGCCACCCAGGTGCCCCTTCTCATCTATTTTTGTACTAAATTATTTTTTCAATGCCTCCAACAAGCCACATTGATTGACTTGGGTTTTTATTTTTATTAATTACTTCTACCAACTGCTAATGTCCTAATAATTAATACCCTAATAATCTAATATCAAGAATATGGGAGTTCTTAGAGAACTGAAAAAAACTGCTAGAAAGTTTCTGAAAACAAGACAGAAATCAAAGGAAACAAGTAAAAGTACTTTGAAAACTACAAAGCACCACTCTTCAAATGTACATACAAACATATATATATGTATTTATATATGTACACACAAACGCATATATGAAACTTCTCCATTTTTGTAGACTTGTATAAATGTTTATTTATTTTTAAGATTTTATTTATTTATTTGTCAGAGAGAGAGAGAGCACACAAGCAGGATGAGTGGCAGGCAGAGAGAGAAGCAGACTCCCTGCTGAGCAGAGATCCTGATGTGGGGCTGATCCCAAGATTCTGGGATCATGACCGGAGCTGAAGGCAGATGCTTAATCAACTGAACCACTCAGGCATCCCAATATTTATTAAATACTATGTGAGGGATACAGTGATTGCAACTACCTTCTGTTAGTTGAAGCAGAGGAAGCCAGGGACACTGGGAGAGAAATAAGAGCTAGTGTCAGCTAGAGTGGCAGAAGACAATTCGTATTGAATCCTGCGGGATTTTAACTGCATTCTAAATTTAATGAGACATCAATGCAGATGGAATTAATGGAGAGAGCTTGACCAGAGGAGATCTATATTCTAGATATTGCTAACAATTGTACCTGGTTTCAGGGTCATTGGGTGGCACAGCTGCTTAAGCGTCAGAGTTTTGGTTTTGGCTCAGGTCATGATCTTAGAGTCCTGGGATCAAGACCCATGTCAGGCTCTATGCTCAGTGTGGAGTCTGCTTGAGAGTCTCTCTCCCTGTCCCTCTGTCCCTCCCACTCACTCTCTCCCTCTTTTTCTAAAATAAATAAATCTTTAAAAAATATTGTTCCTGGTTTGTTGTTATTGTTCAACTTTTCTCTCTATTTGTTCTTTGGATTATAATATTTCAGGACTTCCCAGGGTTTCTGAAGACTTGTACTTAAGACCAGTTTTGAATAGCCTTCCCTAAAAACTATAGCAAAGGATGAATTTAATGACAGAAGACTGGTCCGGGTGACCTGAAAACCCCCTCTAGGCATGGAACTCAATATATTATGCTTTGGGAAACCTCCATATATAGGGAGCAGGGCAGCTAGCAAAATCATCCCATCTAATCCTCTCAGAGGTGTTGCCTGCAGCTGGTGAGTGGTGTCTTTCATGTCCTCAATCGGGAGACACATCCCTTATCACTTCCATTTCAGGCTTAGCACCTACACAGAATCAAAAGCAATAAAGACTTACATTTTAACAGTTGATTCAGCATATAAATCTCTTACCCATCCTACATTTTACTTACTTTTTATTTATCTAATAATGAAGTGCATCAAATTCTGTTAGTCAAATTTCCCAAATTTGTTATTTTTTTATTTTTTAAACTTTGCCAAAAAAGGTTCATAATTTAAAAAAAAAAAAAAAAGCAGTTGACCAGGAAGGAAAGATTGTTCAAATTGCTCATAATATACATTAGCACACATGTGTTTTAAAATGTGACGGGTTAATTAATTTTCCATAATGTAGGACTCTGGAAAGCTAGTTTACAATGAATAATGTATCTGGAAGAGCATGGCCATTAGGCTGAACCTCGGGGGCTTTGCAGTTTCAAAGGAGAAAATATATTCAGTATATAATTGCATGGCATTTTCCATGGCTGCAGAAATGCCAGTGACTCCATGGCAGTAACTTTGATTATAATATTAACAAAAAATTTGGCAGCATACTTAGCAATTTTTAGTAAATGCAATACATTCATAACTGCCAGGATATGAAAAGTAGTCCTAAAATGGTCTTTAAATATTAAAATGGGCTTCTAATCCTTATTTGATTCTAATCTAGAAGTAGAAATTCAAATTTTACTGGGAAGAGAAGATTCCCACACCAGTGTCGAGGGTTAGCATCATGCCAAGTGCATGAAGGAGTCTGTGAGGACGTTTAAGACAGCTCCTCTCTCTGTCATGTCACCAAAATGGAATGTTGCCTGAGGCACCAAACGACGACAAATTATCTGTTCCAGAATGGCTACCAAAAAAAAAAAAAAAAAAAAAAGTAATGCACTGATTTTAGTTAATAAATGTACTCCATTGTTCTTCCTCAGTTCTCTGGGGAGTATCTCATAGCCCATGGAAAGAAACAGGCAGGAAGCAATTAATTACAATAGAGTCAGATACTTTCAGTAATAGAAGAAACAAAGTAGAAACCAATCCTGATTTTCCTTACTCGACTTTCAGTCCTTTGACTGATGTGGAGGAGGTCACTGTAGCCAAGATAGGGTCTCCAGAAACACAGTGGGACATGTAGTAAATTTAAGGCCATGGAGATGAATGGGTGTAAGTTACCATGCAGGGCATGGCCTGTAGATATTTTTAGCTGGATAGTGCACGTACATACAGGTTATGTGGGGCTTCATGGAGTTACTCCCCCCCATTTGTAGGCACTGGCTTCAGGCTTATAAACGAGCAATTCTGTATTTACAAAGTGGCCATTCTTCCACATGTAGAGATAGGATTCTGAGGGCTGTGTACAGACAGACAGCTCTTACTTGACAACCAAGATTTTTTAACTTCTGCCCATTGGGTCGCCTGCAGGTAGGCCAGATAGCCCCACAATGGCTGGAGAGTCTGTCATGGCTGCAACTGGAGATCTAGCCTCAGCCCGGCCCCTCTAGATGTTTTCTAACCTTTCAGAGTCCAGAGGCCCTCCCTTCCCCGACCGCCTGGGAACTGAGCTACATAAAGGTTAAACATACAGTTCTTCCTGTGTGTAAATCCTCTCACTGATTACTTTTTCTTTCTCTGATAACAGCGTTCTATGTAGTATATACCAACCAGCTAGAACCAAGGGAGAGAAAGGGGTCAGCTAAATGTGGCAAAACCCCCCAGACTTCACATAACTCATCTTCTGATCTGAAGTCTTGCTCTTCTCATTGATTATCTAAAGAAGGGCCGGGTGGGAGTCTTACTGTTTGACCCGGACCTTGAACCCTTTAAGACTAGACTGAATAGAGTCATTGTTTTTTTTTTAATAGTTCAAAAATAAGACTTAAGGAAAAACTGGCTTGCCCAAGAACACAGATGGTTGAAAACAGTCATTTATCCGTGTATTCAAAAAGTACTTATTTATTGAATACACACACCCTATTTCTGAAACTTAAAGAGGTATACTTTTTCACATTGTGACATTTCCGAAGTCAGGGTTAGCCTTAGAGATGCTGCCTGCCAGCGTGACTGCCAGGAGCACCAAAACTCACAGAGTGAAGGTCACCATCTGGAAAGAAAATTTCAAAGACAATAATGAAGGGATCTTTTAAGAAATACTGCTTCACCAACACTCTTGATGGTGCAGACAGTGGTACTGTGTAGGAAAAGGTGTATATTGGCAACTTGTCACCGAAAATTGATAATGAAGATTTGGACTCCAAGTGAGTTGTTTCAGGAACAGCTTAACCAATTTATTTTGCTTATATCCTCATTTTTAGAGTGTACAGTAAGACATATGATCAACTGTGGCCTAAGTAATACTAAAAGAGCTCTTCAGTGAATTAAAACAAAAACTCTGAAGTGACAAGACAGCGCTGTCCCCATAACTTACAAGGTGGCATTTTTATTTCAGACATACATGAAATGGTGGTGTATCTTTCAACTGATGTCATCATAGATTCAGGGATATATGGTATATTCCTGGCTCTCTTCTAGATGCTGGGTATTCAGCCATAAAGAAAGACAGTAACATCTCTAAAGCTTAAATTCTAAGAGGATAATCAAAGGAAACAAACAAGGAAAACCTCTAGTGAGTGGTAGGTGCCAGGTAGAGAATTAGAATTGGGCTTCTTTAGATGATTAAATTTCTCACCTTGTGGAGGTGACTTTAAGCTGAAGAAGTATTAATACTAGATGGGTAGAAGAGCCAGGACCAGAAGAGTTTCCGGAATACCTGCGTTCTTGCCAACATACCTGGGCTGGATGATGGTTTAATGACTGTGCCAAAGCCTATTTTTAAAATTTCACTCTAGTGGCATTATTCTGATTTCAAAGTAAATGTGGCCTTCAGAGCAAACTACTTCATCTGCTCATTTTAAATAGAAAAATAACTATCTTATATAGGTGGTATTTTACGCAATGAAACACATCCAAATTTCAATGCAGTAGGTCATGTTATGAGAATGAATCTTGAACATCTCTGCGAAAGGCAGGGAAGGAAGGAAGGGAAAGAGAGAGGGAAGGAGGGAGGGAGGGAGAGAAGGAAAGAAAGAAAAGAAAGAAGAAAGGAAGGCAGGCAGGCTTAACATCAACTTTCTTATCTATCACTACTTTTGCCAAAGCTTTAAATAATTAGACAAAATGAATATCATAGTTGAAGATTATCAATTTGGAGTTTGGGCAAAGGAATAATTGACCTTATTGGCTTTTAATTATTTTTCCCAGATTGACTGCTATTTAGATAGCAGGGGATGTTTGTGAAAAATCAAATAAAAGGTTCTTGGTTAGTGACCTTTTAAAATATCACATTGAGTTCCAGAAACAAGCCTACAAAAGAAGTGATAAAATTTTCAAAGACTTTGAAACACTGATGTCAAAGAATAAAATGTTAACTAAAAAGACACACAAGATAACTCCTAGATAGATTAAAACTCAGACAGCCTGACACCAATATGGTAACAAACTACTAAAGATTATACATAAACACTTAGGGAATTAACTGTTTTTTAGCTTAAACATCTTTTTACTTAAACATTTATCGTGGACGGTAAAAATATAGCATTTCAAGCTTTTTTTTAAAAAGAAGAAATAAAAGCTTTCGATCATTTTACATGTAATAAATATTTACTTTCCTTTATTATGCACCAATCACTGTGCTCGTGGTGGTAGAACTTTTAACATCCCAAGATTAGCTGAAGCAATATAAAAGCAACTGTAAAGAGTTTACTAGGGGTAAAGTTTACCTCTGTCCATCCTGTTGAGTATGAAAGAAAATTGGTCTATGGTGGGGGCCATTAAGTGGAAATCCTTTAGGTTCATGCCTGGGCAACATAATGAGAATAAATCTGAAAGACCTCTCTGGAAAACGCCCAAGGGGACAAACAGCAATCAACCCAGAACCCAGCTGCTACCCACCTCCTTCTACCCATTATGAAGTGATGATTTAGCGGTGATTTCCACCATTACAACCCCTTTGGTAAATGAGGTCTTTGTGCCATGTGCAGAAGAAAACCTTACAGACGAATAAGCATTTCTAATATCTATACTGGGAACCAATGACAGCCGAGTACTTTCTTTCAAAGGATTAAGAAATGCCTCAATTTAAATTCGGAGGAGGCCCATCAAACAAAACTGAGTGTGCCCAGGCGAAAACAGAAATAATTTCTCCTCAATTTTAGGGAGTGACAAAGAGATAGGGATGACGTCTGCAGATAAACCAGTTTCTCTAAACAAGCTTAGCAAATACCCCCAAGGCAGACAAGAATAATTTAACTAGATGACTCTGCTATTAAAACATATGTACACGCTTGTGTCTAGTAGGGTGTGGATATCCTAATGCCAGAAAGAATCCACCTTGTTCCCTCGACCTGATCTCTAGTGGTTGCTTGGAAAATCTTACCTGTGAGAAAAATGCTTGTGTGACTAGAGGTTGTTACACTAAGCCAGATAAGTCAATCAGAGAAAGAAAATTATCATATGATCTCACTGATACGTGGAATTTAAGAAAAAAAAAAAGAGGGTCACAGGGGTAGAGAGGAAAAAATAAAACAAGATGAAATCAGAGAGAAAGACAAACCATGAAAGCAAAGGAAACAAATGAGGGTTACTGGAGGAGAGAGGAGTGGGGGGATGGGGTTACTGGGTGATGGACATTAAGGAGGGCAGGGGATGTGATGAGCACTGGCTGATATATAAGACTGATGACTCACTGACCTCTATCTCTGAAACCAGTAATATATTAATTAATTGAATTTAAATAAAAGTAATTACTTTAAAAATAAATAAATAAAATTTTTAAAAAAATACTTGCATGACTGACAGCACTGCAAAAGGAGAAAAACTCTTTTAACCATCATAGATTCTGGGTCATTATTCATTCTAAACTTCATCTGTCATCTTCTCTACAGATGTAATTCACTTAAACAATCTCAAATAAATTATTTCCTGTCAAAAAAAAAAAACATTACTTCTAGGAATATCAAGTTTTCCAAGTAACCATTTATACTTAAAATTATTTTTAAAACCACAATGAAAGTACTATATGGCTGCTATAGTAGAGGGGATTCTTTAAATATGCAATATCCATTTTTGCTGTGGCAGTATACTTTGACATAATTAAATTCTACAGGTAATATTTATGTCTGTGAAGCATAATAAAATAATTCTACTGTTTAGCAGTGAAAAATAAAACAACCTTATCAAAAATTCTAAACCATTTGCAAGGCACATTATCAAATGCAATAAGTGGATGAGGATTTAAGTCAGTATCCTGGAAACATCTGTCAACTGATATTAATTACCTTGCAATAATTAATCGATTACTAAGAAATTATATAACTGGACGGGTAACAAATAATTCTCAAATCCATATTTTCTTTTTATTTCAAAACTCACAAAGATGTTGTGAATTAGGGTCCCTTTTTCAAGTGAGACCATTATGCTAAATGGCTTTGCCAAAGCCTAAGTGTAATAAGTAGAAGATCTGGCATTTAAAGTCAGTTTATCTAATTCCTAATCCAGGATTATTTTCACTATTCTGTCCTCCTAATATCTGTAAAACGCATTCATTCATCTGGAGGTTCTGCTACTCTGCAAGGAAGTGTTGTACAGTTCTGAGGAAAAAATACTTTGAACCTAGAATTCTTTTTTCAGGAGGGGGAAGGGACAAAGGGAGAGGGAGAGAGAGAATCTGAAGCAGGCTCCTCACCCAGCAAGGAGCCTGATGTGGGGCTCGATCTCAAGACCCTGAGATCATGACCTGAGTTGATATCAAAAGTCAGACGCTTAATGGACCGAGCCACCCAGGCGCCCCAGAAACTGGGATTCTATAATCACCTAAATTAGATTGAAGTGAAGGCAGAACAAAAACAATTCTAGGTACAAATCTTTATCGAAAGATAAGAATTTGAATAAACTAACATCTAAAAAATATACTTGAGATGCAAGAAGGAAAATGAACCCAGAAGAAACTAATACATAGACATCAAAAAAGCACATTGGTAATCTCAGTAAATATTTAGAATAAAAAAAGAACATATCATTTGTATGTGTTTTTAAATGTTAGAATTAAAAATCACGGACAACAACATTAAGTCCTGACTTATTTGAGAGAAGCATAGAAAGGCTCTAAGTTTAGACTTGTTAGAGAACTAAAATATTACGTATGTATGTGTGCTAGGCTGAACACTGGCCCCCAGAGATAGCCATGTCCTAATCTCCAGAACCTGTGAAAGTGTTTTATGTGACAAAGGGACACTGCAGATGGGATTAAGGATCTTGAATTGGGACAACACTGGACTGTCCAAGTGGGTCTTAAATGTAATCAAAAGTGTCCATATAAGAGAGTTGACGAGCATAGAGACAGAGGCAATGTAATGATTGAACAAAGATGCTGAAGGTCTGGTTTTGAAGATGGAGGACATGAAAGTAGAAAAGGAAGGAAGGAGATTCACGTCCTAGAGCACCTGGAAGGAAGAGAACCCTGCTGTCACCTGGGTCTCTGCCCAGGGATACTGCTTTCAGACTTCTGGCCTCCAGAACTGTAAAAGAATAAATGTGTGGGGGAGTGCCTGGGTGGCTCAGTCGGTTAAGTGTCTGCCTTCAGCTCAGGTCATGATCTCAGCGTCCTGGGATCAAGCCCCACATTGGGCTCCCTGGTCAGCAGGGAGCTTCTCCCTCTCCCTCTGCCTGTCACTTCTGCTTGTGTGCTCGTGCTCTCTCGCTCACGCTCTCTCTCTCTCTCTGTCAAATAAATAAATAAAATCTTTAAAAAAAAAAACAGAATAAATGTGTGTTGTTTGAAACCACCAAATTTGTGGTAATTGTTACAGCAGCCATAGAAAACTAATAGATTAAAAATGTGGGCATAGTAACTAAAAGAACAGCTATGGAATATATTATTTATTTTCTAAGAATACGTATGCTTCCACTTGTGTTTCTAAGGGTGATTTTTATTAAAATAATGTTCTCGGGCACTCAGGCCACTCCTCCTCACTCTTGTTTGGTAGACAAATTACTTCTCAGAATGACAGTTCAGGAAAGGCAATTTGCTGGTTTGCAAACTGGCCATTGTACACAGAGGGCAAGGAGAGACTGAAGAAAGAGGCAGCCCACTCCAGACTGGCAGGTGACAGTTTTAAAAAGCAAGGAAACTTGCATAGGAGTCTTGCTGCAAGACAAGAAAATCCCTGCCCCTCCCTGCCAGACTCTTAGAGGTTTATATGGAGGACTTAGCTGGATTCAGGCATGTATACTGTCCAGTTGGTCTCAACAACCTCTCACTTTCTCAAGGCTCTGTCTCTCAACAGCTCCTACTCGGGGAACGGTGGGTAGAACATACATTCTTAGGACATGGGAAGGAGTGAAGAGCCTCTGACTTCCTTGGGTCCAGCTCATGAGTACAACCAGTGGTCACATCCTCTCAGTGACCTCCTCCAACAAAACTGAATGCTTAGCTCTGCCCCCTTCTAATCTCTTTCCTCTCTTGTGATCTGTTTACCAGGAGAGAACATAAACACTCTCTGTTCTGCTGAACTGTGCTTGTCCCTGAGGAAGGAGTTCTGTGGTTTGCAGCACTACTAGGGACCAGGTAGTTCTGCCTAATTCAGAGACAACAGACTTAGAGTCACGTGGTTCAAGACCTTCATAACTAATAAATGTGGCATTTGACCTCTGTCTGCCTCAGTCTCTTGTCTATCTCTCGGTTGCTTCAGAAAACACATGGGGAAAAATAAAATATCACCCATTAGTTTTTTTGAATCTGAATTTTCATACTGGAATGAGAGAAAAAAGTGGGAGGACTTGAATCCAACTGAAAACACAGAAAGAGAAAAAAAAAAAAAAAGAAGCAAAGGAATGGTGGGCCATACATAAGAAGATACAATGAGAACAAAAATCCACAGAGAATTTAAATATAATGGGTTGGGAAAAAAGCAGACCAGGCAAAAATTAACCCAAAGAAAACTGGCACACCAATGTTCATATTGCTCAAAATATATGATTTTAAGAAATGCATTTGTGGGAATATATTTCACATTAATAAAAAACACATTGACATCGGTAAAAGATGTAAACAACGAAGGTGATAGGCAATCACAAAATTACATAAACCTAAATTCATAGCCTCAAAAAAGTAAAAGTACCAAAATTATAAAGATAAATCAACAACCGCGTAAAATGTTAATGCTGTATGTTGGTTAGTTATTGCTCCATAAAAATTACCCCCAAATTCTCTGGCTTAAGATAACTGTCATTATTACTCATGAATCTGCTCATTAGCTAATTAATTCAACTGCAAGATGAACAGTTAAGATGACTGATCTTTGCTCCATGAAGTTTCTCCTCTTCTAGCAGGTTGGTCAAGGCTTGTTTGCATGGCATGGTAGAGCTTCCAGAGAGAAAGCAGATGGACACAATACACCTGTGATCTAGGCTCACGGTAGGCACATCAATACCTCTGCTGTATCCTCTTGGCCCGCGCAAGGCAGAAGGCCAGCCCAAACTCAAGACATGGAAAAAAAAGATTCCCCCTCTTGATGGGAGGAGCTGCAAAGTCACAGTTTCACAGAGGTCATCAATGTAATCAATATACCACATTTACCTCTCTCCGAAATTGATAAATCAAGGGGACAAAAATATTGTTAAGGATGTAGAAGAGTTAATAATTAATTAACAAGCTTGATTTTATAGATCCTTGATGATAGATGATGGTAGATAGAGAGATATATATAACCTTATATGCAACAAATAACATATTTTCTTTCCGAATACATATGAAACAGTTATACAAATTGAGAGAAATTTGAAAGAAAAGCAATGAAAAATTTTCAAGAATTTCCAAAGAATGTGTCAATCAGATCACAATATTTTATTGCAATGCAACTTTATTAGAAAACAACAAAGTGAAAGAAACCCATACACTGGGAGACTAGAAATGCACTCCTAAATAACTTATAGACTCATGAAGAAATCACAATAGTTACTATAAAAATTCAGATTTAAAAGAAATAAAAATACTGCATAAAACTTGTGGAATGATAAAAGAGCAGGGAAATTTGTAACTTTAGATACATTTATGATGAATTAAGAAAGACCGACAGTAAAAAAGTTAAAGCATTCACCCCAGGAAGCTGATGAAGCCTAAAGAAAGAGGAATAAAAAAAATAATAAACTTGATTACAGTCATTCAGAGACTATACTCCAACCACAAAGTAGTTATGCTAGTTTATTGGAAGTAAGAAATACTATTAACTTATACCTAAGTACTTCATGTATTTCCAGTATACAAATCTGTACTTTTGTGTGTGTCCATGGGGAGGTAAGGGTTTCATACTGAGCTACTTTGAAGATAGACTATGATAAATTAAAAGTATAGACTGAAAAGTATAGAAAAACCACTAAAACGTTTTAAAAAAGAAACATAACTTACATGCCAATAGTGAAGATACAATGAAATCAGTAAGAACTTGAGGGCATTATGCTAAATGAAATTAAGTCAGACAGAGAAAGACAAATACTGTATAACATTACTCACATGTGAAGTACTTAAAAATCAAACTTGCTTCTTAAATTCCACATATGAGTGAAATCATATGGTATTCGTCTTTCTCTGACTTACTTTGGTTAGCATTATACTTTGAAGCTCCATCCCTGTGGTTGCAAATGGCAAGATTTCATTCTTTTTTATGGCAGAAAAGTATTCCATTGTGTGCACAGATATAGATCTAGATCTATACCACATCTTCTTTATCGATTCATCTGTCGATGGACACTTGGGTTGCTTCCATAATTTGGCTTTTGTAAGTAATGCTGCAGTAAACACTGAGATGCATGTATCTTTTCAAGTTAGTGTTTTCATATTCTTTAGGTAAATACTGAGTAGTGTGATTACTGGATCATAGGGCAGTTCCATTTTAATTTTTTGAGGATCCTCCATAGTGTTTACCACAGTGATTGGACTAATTTGCATTCCACCAACAGTTCACAAGGGTCCCTTTTTCTCCACATCCTCGCCAACACTTGTTCTTTCTTGTTTTTAAGAAACAAAACAAATGAACAAAGGAAAAAGAGAGAGAGAGAGAGAGAGAGGGGGGCAAACCAAAAAACAGACTCTTATAGAGAACAAACAGGTAGTTACCAGTGGGGAGGTGGTGGTGGGGGGTTGAAATAGCTGAAGGGGATTAAGAGTACATTTACCTTGAGGAACACTGAGTAATGTACAGAACTGTTGACACTATATGTTAACTATACTGGAATTTTTTAATAAAATTCTGACTTTCAAAAAATCAAACTTTTAGTGTATCGTGATTATAGGCAATACTGTATTATGAACATTAAACTTGCTAAGGGACTAGATCTTAATTATTCCTACCTTAATTATAATAATGTGAGGTGAGAGGTATTAGGTAACACCACAGTGGTAATCAAATTGCAATATATAGGGGCATCTGGGTGGCTCAGTAGGTTAAGCACCTGCCTTTGGCTCTGGTCATGATCCCATGGTCATGGGATTGAGACTCGTATCTAGTTTCTTGCTCAGTGAGGAGTCTGCTTCTCCCTCTGCCTCTGTACTCCCCAGGCACTCTCTCTCAAATAAATAAGTAAAATCTTCTTTAAAACTTGTAATATATAAATATGTCAACATGTTGAACACCTTAAACTTATACAATGTTACATGTCAATTATATTAGTAAAATTAATAATGAAAATTTAAAAATAAAAACGCTGAACTCATAAAAACAGTAGAATGGTGGTTACCAGGGGCTGGACACTGGTGAATTGGGGGAGATGTTACTTCAGGGCACAAACTTGCAAACAGTAGATAAATAAGCCCTGGAGCTCATTGTTCTCACCACAAATAATACATCTGGAAAGTCCAAAACACTTGGAAATTAAACAACATTCTTTTTAAATAAACCATTAGTCAAAGAGGAAGTTAAAAGGAAATGATAAAATATTTTTAATTTAAGGTAAATTTTTTAAAATGCATCAAAATTTGGAGATACTATTAAAGTACTGTATAGAGGGAAATGCATCAGTTTAAATGCTTATATTAGAAAAGAAGACAGGCCTCAAATCAATGATCTGTTTACACCTTAAGAAACTAGAAAAATAAGGGCAAATTAAATCAAAAGCATGCATAAAGGAAATATAAAGATAAAAGCAGAATCAAATAAAATGAAAACAGAGGAAAAACCAACACAAGAAATCAATGAAGCTGAAAGCTGGTTCTTTGAAAAGATCATAAATGAGAGGAACTTTTAGCTAAACTGATCAAGAAATAAAGTGAGAAGCCACAACACTATAGAACCACGGGTATTAAAAAGATAATTAGGAAACAGTACCAATAATTTTTTTCCCAATAAATTTGACAATTTAGAAGAAATGGAACAGTTCCTTAGACAAACTACCAAAGGTTACACAAGAAGAAAAAGATAACCTGAATAGCCCCTATCTATTAACAAAATCAACTTATAGTTACAGACATTCCAACAAAGAAAACTCAAATCTGCCAGCTTTATGGCAAATCCTATCACACATTTATGGAATAAATAGCATCAATTATAGATAAACTCTTCAGGAAAATAGAAAAGAAGGGAACATTTGGTTTAACATTTGAAAATCAGCAAGTGTAATCTACCATATCAACAAACCAAAGATTAATAGGATCATCTCAGTAGGAGAATAGGCATTTGACAAAATTCAAAGAAGGTCTTGGGAAAACCCAGGGACAACATCATACTTAACAGTGAAAGACTGAATGGCTCCCCCTCAGATCTGGAAAAAGGTCAGGATGCCCATTTTTGCCATCGGACGTCATACCTAATACTTAATCCACTCTACATGTTACTTAATATCTTAATAAGGTGATTACTAATTAGGCCAATTTAGTAAGGAACAAGAAAAATAAAATTCATTCAGATGCACGATCATGACAATGTCTGTCTACATTAAAAAAAAAAAAAAACCCATATCATAACCCAAAAAACTACTAGAAGCAATACCCAACTGCAGGACACGAGATCAATTCTACTTGTATATACTAAAAATAAATAACCGCTGAAAACTAAGGCCATACTTGCCCTGCGCGGTCCCCCGGATCTGTCTCTTGCTTCAACACCACCCAGCAACATTGGTTCCCAGGGGCAACCTTCGGAGGCATCTCCTTGGCCACCCTCTGCCTCTGGGACCAGCCAGCAGCCTATTCTGAGCTTAGCTCCCTGTGACCGATCAACCCAGGAGCTCCCAGAGTCCTCAGAACTATTTCACCGAGCTGGAGACCACCGCCAACCGCCTGGTCAACATGCACCTGCGGGTCTCCAACACCCACCTACCCCTGCCTGGGCTTGTCTTTCCACTGCAGCGACGACATGGCTCTGGAGAGGGTTAGCGCGAGCGGGCTGAGAAGCACGAGGGCCCTGAACTTCTCTAGAAGATGCCAAACCGGCGCGGAAGCCAGCTCTCTTCTAGGACTTGCACAAACTGTGCCAAGATGAGTAACAAAGACATGGACGTGAGGGCCAGATCCTGGCGAAGCCCCCGAGGCCGGCCCTCCTGCTCCGCGTGCCCCGTTCTGTCTGCACAGACGCGCACCTCGCACTTCCCGGGGGAGGAGGGGAAACTCATCAACGAGGTGGCGCCCACCTGCCTCTCCTCGGCAGGCTGCCCCTGGACCGGGCTGGGCGGGTATCGTTTCCTCTTGGAAAACCTCCGGAGCCGATCGGCCTCTGAGGGGCCCCGCGGGCGTCCCTCTGGTGCCAGTGCTTGCGCCTGGCCCCCTCCCTACACTCAAGTCATTGGGCAGCATTCTAACGGCCCTGGAGCCCCCTCCCAAGCTGTGGGACAAACGGAAACAATAAAGCTTTTTGCAGCAGCAAAGAGAAAAGAAAATTAAAACAGTACCACTTATAATAGGACCAAAAAACATGGAGTACTTAGATATAACTCTCTCCTCAAGAAACACACAAGATTTGTGCGAGGCTTGTATATTGAAAACAACAAAATATTAATGAAAACAAAGTAAGAGAAATAGCACGTTCATGGATTAAATTGTCAGTTCTCCCTAACCTGATCTATAGATTCAACACAATTCCAATTTTAAAAAGCAGAAATTTTCTTCAATATAAAGCTACCCTAAAACTTATATGGAAAAAACAGAGGAACTAAAATTATCAGAAATATCTTTCAAGAATGTGAACAAAGTTTTAAGATTCACATTCCTTGATTTCCAGACCTATAAAATTAGAAGAATCAAGATCATGTAATATCAGAAAAAGGATAGATATGTGGAACACATGACAGATCCAGAAATAAACCAATAAAATGGCTCACCTGTGTATATGGGCAATCAATTAATCAATTTTCAACAAAAATGTCAAGTCAATCAAATGTATTAAAGTTTGTCTTTTCAACAAATTGTGTTGGAGCAATTTGCACATGGACATCCGTGCGCAGAAAGGGGAAGAGTTTTAACCCATACCTCACATCATATACAAAATGTAACTTGAAACGATCATGTACCTAAAAACGTAAAGCCAAAATCTGAAATTTCTAGAAAATCTTCACAATGTTAGGTTAGGCATAAATTTCTTAGAACACAGAAAGCGCAAACCACAAAAGAAAAAAAAAAACGTAGAGTTTTTTCAAAATTAAAAAATTTATGGGGCTCCCGGGTGGCTCAGTTGATTAAGCGTCAGCCTTCCGCTCAGGTCATGATATTGGGGTCCTGGAATCCGGCCCTGCGTTGCCTGGGCCTTCCTTCTCAGGGAGGAGCCTGCCTCTCTCTCCCACTCACTCCCCCTGCTGGTGCTCTCTCTCTGTCAAAGAATACATAAAATCTTTTTTAAAAAATTAGAAATTTCTGTTCCCTCAAAAGACAATGTTTGAAAAACACAAAATAAGCCACAGACTGAGAGAAAATGTCTGCAAAATACGTATTGAAAAACAAACCATCCTCTGATATCTAGAATGTATAGGAAACTCTCACGACTCCATTGGCAGCTGGCTTGAGCACTAGGAACTGAAACTTGGCAGGCTTCCTTAGATGGTGTACGTAGGCATGGAGGAAATAGGACAATCTGCTAAAGAATCAAGCAAACCTTTGCAGGAATCAAGCAAACTTTTGCAGGAGTCTTGGCTAAATTGGCGTCATCCCTGCGGGAGACCCCGCGCGGTCCGTTTGTGCTGAGTCCATTCCAACAGCGACATCATGTGGCAGTGAGAAGTAAAGGTAAGAGCGTTCCGCAGAGCTTGCATGGGGAAGCCTTAAAGTCCTGGGGACTGCATGGAGCCCCTACAGTTCTTGGACAGTATTAGAAGTGGAGACGACCTCAAAGGTGGGACATTCTGGATTTATCCTAATAGGTTGGGTATTCAAAAAACAACTCATTAGAAAAATAAAAGGACTGTACTTATATCCTGAGTTTGTGAAGCATTTCATATTACCATAAATATTGTAACTTTATACCTTATATATGGCCGTAGTTTAAATTTATAAGAACTTTGTATTCATTTTCTATTGCTTCTATAACAAAATATCGCCAGCTTAGTGGCTTAAACAAGTTTATTATTTTACAGTTGCGTACGTCAGAAACCTGATATGGGTCTCGCAAGGCTAAAATCAAGCCATGAGTAGGGCTCTGTTCCTTTCTGGAGGCTCTAAGGGAAAATTGATCTCCTTGCCCGTTTGAGTTGTAAAAATTCAGTTATAGAACTGAGAACCCTGTTTTCTTGCTAGCTGTCAGCTGAGGAAAGTTCCTGGAGTATAAGGCTACCCACGTTTCTCAACTGGTTTCTCCCTTCTTCCTGCTTCAAAGCCAGCAAAAGCAGGTTGAGTCCATCTCTCATAGAATCTCTCTAACCTACTTTTTGAAACCTTTCTCTTCCACTTTTAAGGAAGATTAGATTCTAGGACCCTTGAAGATAACCATAATTTCCTCATCGCCAGGTCTTTAACTCTGATCACATCTGCAAAGTCCCTTTTGTCCTGTAAGGTGATATAGTCACAGGTTCTAAAAATTAGGCTGCAGACGTCTTCGAGGGGGTGGGATTATTCTACCATAGATACATTGGTGGGGTTTTTGTTTCAAAGATTTTTTATTTTTAAGTAATCTCCACACTCAACATGGGGCCCAAACCCACAATCCCAAGATCAAGACTCATACGCTCCACCAATTGAACCAGCCAGACACCCTTGGGTTTTTTAATATTTAAAAATCTAATCTTAAAAATTTGACTTTCCTATTGCGGAAAAGGCAAATTTTTAGGATAGCATTTACCTGATAATTCCTAACCTCTACTTCAGCCTGGTTCCTTATTCTCCTCCATTGATTCTATACTAGATTTAAGTTCAGGGTCAGTGAGGGGATTTCAATGTTTCAATAAACCTTCTGAATTAGTATGCAGAATATCAAGGGTTTGCTTATTTCTCTGGGGAAAAGTTCCAGAGTTTAGATCAGATTCTCAGAGTACTCTGTGAAAGAACCTCCCCTGGGGGAAAAAGAAACTATAAAACTGTTTGTAAATAAATGTGTTACTTTCATATCACATACATTTTCATGCCTCCTCACTTTTATGCATCTTGTTCCATGAAATTGGGTGGTGTAGTGGAAAGGTTTAGACTTTGGATCTCCCTCAGGTATCTGACTCAAGCTAAGACTGGCATTTATCTGGTAAGAAATAAGTTTGGTGAGGAGCCATTGAGATGAGAGCAATTCAGGACATGTTTGGTGAACCTTCAAGGTAACCAAAAAATCAAGGGGAGATCATCTTAATTAAGGGAATCTAAGAAAGAAAAGATAGTCATATTGTTCATAATAAAATTAAATGTTTGGATATGATTAAAAAGGTAAAATAAACTATGTTGGTGGACAACAAAATAAGGGGAAATTTTATCATACACATGGCAAATTATCAACAAGAAAAGGTAAACTCCAAAGAATAGAAATTCAGGGGGCACCTGGGTGGCTCAGTGGGTTAAGCCTCTGCCTTCAGCTCAGGTCATGATCCCGGGATCCTGGGATCGAGCCCCATACCAGGTTCTCTGCTCTGCAGGGAGCCTGCTTCCTCCTCTCTCTCTGCCTACCTCTCTGCCTATTTGTGATCTCTGTCTGTCAAACAAATAAATAAAATCTTAAAAAAGAAATAGAAATTCAGTTTTCACAGAGAAGTGCTAACTGAATTTTAAAAAATCACTCTAGTCATAATAGCCAAAAGTGTTGTTCACATGTAGTTGCACCGAAATCATTACACTAAGTGAAAGTTGTCAAGCACAAGATCCTGGAGCACCCGGATGGCTCAGTCAGTTAAGTGGCTGCCTTTGGCTCAGGTCATGATCCCAGGATCCTGGAATCAAGTTCCACGCAGGGCCCCTACTTCTCCCACTCCCCCCATGTTCTCATGTTCTCTCTTTTGCGCGCACTCTCTCTCTCAAATAAGTAAAATCTTTTTTAAGATTTTATTTATAGAAAGAGCATACACAGGAGGAATGGCAGAGGGAGAAGCAGACTCCCCACTGAGCCAGGAGTCTGATGAGGGACTCGATCCCAGGATCCCAAGATCATGATCTGAGCCAAAGGCAGGCCCTCAACCAACTGAGCCACCTGGGTATCCCTCAAATAAATAAAATCTTAAAAAAAAAAAAAAAGGCACAAGATTCCATTTACAGGACAGAAGGGAAACCTCCTGGGGTGATGGAAATGTGTTTTTTTTAATGTATGTCCATGCGTGTATGTGTGTGAAAGAGAGATATAAATGTTCTCTTGCGTGATGGGAATGTTCTTTACCTTGGTTACACAACTGAACCTATTTGGCATAGCCCCTTGAACTGTACATTGAGATTAATTTTATTGAATGTAAATTATAACTCTTTAGAAGATTATTAATGGAGATGTGATGGAAAAGAGAAGAAAACCAGGCCAAAAGATAAAAAAAATAAAGCCACTCTTTTAAAAATTGTGTATATGATCCCACCTATACACTAATCAAAATTGCAATGTAATACTGCAATCCAGTACTTGTGTCATTGGCATACAAAGGGCAGAGGAGTTGGAAGCCAGATGGCAATGGATTCGGAAAGAGAAGGAAGTAGAAGAAGTGAGACTGTGCAGTTAACAAATCTAACATTGGTTAAGTTTTGTAGCCGACCCTTGGAGCAACAATAACGAATGAAAGAGATACATATGAGGCATGCTATAAATACTAAAACTGGCCTCAGTGTTTCCAAAAGAGTAAGTAGTAAGTCCTAGCACATCTGTAAAAATGATCATTTTTTGAGGGAATCCACATAAAGGAAAGAGCAGTAGCTCTTGGGATATAGGGCAACATTAGCTTTTCTGGAAGGAACCCATCTTTGCCTGGGCTAATTATGCTTCAAGGGTAGAGCACATGAGCAAATGGCTCATGTGAGCAGACAGAGCAAGCCTGAGAAGTTAAGGAAACTCCAGCTCTTTTAGAAATCAGCACAGGCCTCTGTTAAGTATACAATTGTTCATACCAAAATGGAGCTAATGCCACCCAGCTACTTTTATGTTAAAGAATTAGTAATAATGTTTGGGGTGCCTGGGTGACTCAGTCTGCTAAGCATCTGACTTTGGCTCAGGTCATCATTTCAGTATCCTGGGATCCAGTCCTGGATCAGGCTCCTTGCTCAGCAGGGAGTTAGTCTCCTTGCCCTCTGCCTGCTGCTGCCCCTGCTTGTGCTGACAAAAAAATAAAATCACTAAAATATATATATATTTATTATACTGCCTGGTATACAGTAAGCATTCAGTAAACATTAGCAATTATTATAATGTGTGTGTGCACATGTATATACATATATACGTACATATATCTGTATACACACACATACGTATATATGTATATATACACACACAATACATAAACATATATATACCACATATATATGTATAGTATGTATAGTGTGTGTGTCTACACACACACACACACACACACACACACAGAGCAGTTTACAACTTACTTGTGTAGCCACTGAAAACGAGCTCCATGATCATAGGAACTTGTGTGTTTTGTTCACTGCCTAAAACTGGGATCTAATATCTAGTAGGCATTCAGTAGTTGTTGAATGTGAATACATTCAATGTGAATTCATGATGTGAATACCTACCTACCAAAGACAATGAAAGTGCCGCAAGAATTAGGAGCTGGCCAACAGACGTTTTGCAGGAATGAATGGAGGTGATCGGATGGCAGTACTACACCACACAAAGTAGGCAAAGAAGAGATTCAGGAATATTCCAGTTTATAAACTTTTTATTTAAAAAATAAAATTATAAACAAAATACAGAAAAATATTGACACCTGTGATAACAAGGAAATGACTCCTAATCTTTACGGTGGTTTGTTATCCTGAAGGAGCAAAATCATAAGTTTTATAAAGAAATTTTATTGTGCAAAGGAGGAATGTACTTTTTAAGGTTCATTTATAATAGGTATTTGGCATTGACAGAAAAAGTATTTCTATGTATACATTCAACACTTTGCAGCATATTTACATTCAAGTTACATTTCCAAATTCTATGCCAAATACAATCTAACTAACCATCAAAAATCCCTAAGATATAATTCTGTTTATTTGGTAGGAGTGCAGTATGATTCTATTAGAAATACTTTTATGCTCCTACTAGATCATACTTTCATTACGTCAACAAAATTTCTTTCCAGTTGAAGCCAAGCCTCTTCCAGACAAATCAAACACTAACAAAATTTGGCCAGTTACAAGATTACATAGATTTTTCCTCCCTCCTTACAGACATTATTAAAACTTTCAATGGAAGGGCACTGGCTCTAATAAATTACCTTTTTTTTTACAGCAGTTAGGACAGAGTATGGATACAAGCTGCAGAATTTTAACTTGTTTTTAAAAGATGGCTGAAGCACTCTTCCTTTCGTTACCGAATTCCAAATTCAGTTGTTCTCAAAATAAAACACATTAGGAAACCCACATAGTGTTTTTAAAACTTTTCTCCATTTTCTCACACATTCCTCAAATCAGATTTTTAATTCATTGACAATTTGTAAACTTCTTGCTTAGTTTCTCTCAATTACATTAGGATAGCTATTACAATTCCTTGATAATCTCACCATTTTGTTTCAAAGTATGATTTTATTAAAGTCAACATAAACTACAAGTAACTTCCATCTCTGCTACAGTTCTCTGAGAAATCTATCCAAACTTAATGAGGACTCAAGATCCCATGGGGCCTGACAAGGACTGGCAAACAAAACATCAAGATTTTAAAATTCTCATGCCTCCAAGAAATTCCAGACAAATCAAATCTACTCATAATGTACCATTTCTTTAATGATCTCAAATTAAGTTCACTTTTAAAAATCCAGTAAGATAATTAAGGACAAAACAATGGAGACAGATGAATTTAATTTAGTTGAGCTCTTCCTTTCTGATTTACTTCAGGTTGTAACTTCTCCTCCAGGACATGATGGCTGGCAGTTGGCAGTAGGCTGCTGAGTTGACAGCACTTCTAATTCGGATTCACGAACAAAAACCACTGCATCACCACTTACGTTTATAAGACACTGTGCCTATGCAAACAACAGGAAATGTCCAATCACCAACTCAAAGATATGCTCATGGTTTTAGGCTATTTTAGGGGTAGTGCTACATAGCTGAAAAAGCACAGGCTTTTAAGTCACTTGGAAAGGGTAGACAATAGAAAAATGAACAAAGGGGAAAAAAAGGAAGGCAATTCATAAGAAAGGAAACTCAAAAAAACCCCATTGATAATTTTAAATTTTTTAAAGGAAACTTTAACAATTCAAAGTGAGCTATTATATGAAAAATACTGATAAAAGAAATTTATTCTAAAATTAATCCTAAGCAACAATTCTTTGCCCTCACTAACAGAATTATTTTCGAGGAATAATAATTGGGACATACTCTTCACCACTATGGTAGTTAGAACTGGACAGATCATAGTCCAAACTAAAGGGTGTCTTCCACAGTAACTTAGGAGCAAAACTTCCAGAGGTATTTAAGAATACCCAGGATATGGGGGTGCCTGGGTGGCTCAGTGGGTTAAAGCCTCTGCCTTTGGCTCAGGTCATGATCCCAGGGTCCTGGGTCGGGCCCCACATCGGGCTCTCTGCTCAGCGGGAAGCCTGCTTTTCTTCCCCTCTCTCTCTGCCTATCTGTGATCTCTGTCTGTCAAAAAAAAAAAAAAAAAGAATACCCAGGATATGAAAACAGCATCTGATCTATATATGACCGTAGTTATCAATACATTTGTTAAAACATGTTTTAAGCATCTAGAATCAAAAAGTTCTGAAGACCAGTTCTCTTTGGTGGTGGGTGGGGAGACAGTGGGAGATGGGAAAGCCACGGGGGAAATCCTCAGGTTCTCCCAAAAGAAGGTTGTAACTGCATCTCACCTGGTTTTTATTTGGATTCTCCATGAAGACACACTGCTTCATTATGTAGGAGACAACAGCATTCCCTCCTAACGCAGCAACATGAGCTCTCACCATTGCAAACACTTCAGCAATAAAAGCATGGAGAAAACCACTGACTCCTCCTTCCTAGAAAGTAATACACAAGAAAATCTAACTGTATGCATGAATTTATACAAAATGCCAAATAATATATACTAAAACATCTTAAATGATCTTAATATAATGGGTGATCATTTTAATTTCCCTTGCAACAGGATTTGTTGCATGAATGAACGAACAAACCTTGGCTGAACACGTTTGTGATGGGGATGAGGATTATCCCCTTACTTTACAGATGATGAAAGTGAGGTCAGAAAATGTGTCACATGCCCATGACTATGACCACATAGCTAATAAAAAATGGCAGAGCAAGAATTCAAACTTTCTCCAATCCCAGTATCTCCATCAAATCATTCCTATTACTCATAGAAACTGATGGTAAATATAACCAATAAACTTCTCTGCTCGCTGTATGTCCCATTCCGAAGCATGTTCCAACTACAGTTGCCTTTTTACCAGTTTCTCAAACCTATCAAGCACTTTTCCTGCCTCAGATTCTTTGTGCAGTAAAAGTTCCTGAAGGATCCTCACCCAATTTTCCAGGATGATTCTTACTCAATTCCTCAGGTCCCTGTTTATATGTAATTTCCTCAGGGAAACGTTCCCTAACTCTCAGATCTAAATTAAGTTCCCCTGTTATATCCTCTGATAGCCTCTGTTGTATTTCTTCATATTACTTACTATCACTAGTAATTATACATTAGTTAATGATTACTTGTTGAATGTTCACCAGGCTCCATTCCACTAGACTGTAAATTCCATCAGGTCAGAGATCACCATCTGTTTTGCTCATAACTCTTTGCTAACACCTAGTTCAACAGGTGCACACACTGAGCATTCCATACGTATTTGTTAGGGAATGAAATCCAGTAGGTTAGGGAATGCTTTCAGTGTTCAAAAATAAAACAGAAACCAAAGTCTAGCTGAGAGCCTAAAATACTTTAGAACCTAAGTTTTCCGCGAATTCTACTGGAGCTTTTACACAGTCTAGGAATAAATTTCAAACTTTAAATTGGAAGTTAAGGGCAAAATTTAATGCACTGTTAGAAAAAATATTTGACCAGAACACACCTTATTAAAAAGCCAGAGAGAGGTAGCTATCTAAAGGTAGCTCTCTTTGTAGTTAAGGAATTGAGGTATTTCAGCCTACCTCCTACTCAGTCACAGCTCAGTACATTTTTTTTTTCTTTTACTTGTATCTGGTTTACTCCTGTCTTTTAAACTTCAAAATTCTGATGGCAGAGTAAAAGAAACTACAGAGGGGTAATTCTTAAAAGATTACATAATTGAAAGCAAGTAACTTAGCAAGCAATGAATAAATTTGGGATATTATGCCACCCAGTTAATATTACAAATTTCTGTTGAAGGGAAATCTACTATGAAGCAACATTTTGGGGTATGGCTGCTCAAGTAGTAGAGAAGGCACTTATGGACTAAAATAATGCAATATCCATGTACTATTAAGAGCAACTGAAAAGTTAATTAACCAATCTATACCAGCTTCTCACACTCAACTTTCCTTGTCAAACTTAAATGGGCTTAAGTGTCACCTAATTTAATTCTATATTAAAGTCTCAAAGGATTTTGAGACTATATTAAGATACTGTCTTCTCCATCTCAACACAATTAGAATATGATTTAAAACTAATTTATCGTAAAGGAAACATCTACCTAATCATTCTGTCAGAAGTCATTCCCTCATTGACACAAAAATACCTATGTCTACTCTGCTAGGCACTGTGCCAGGCAGGTGAGCATGATATTAAAAAAACAGTATGAGGGCTGGGGTGCCTGGGTGGCTTAGGGGGTTAAGAGTCTGATTTTTGATCCCAGTTCAGGTCTTGCTCTCAGGGTCATGAGTTCAAGCCCCGTGTTGGGCTCCTCACCCAGCATGGAGCCTACTTGAAAAAAAAAAATAGTATGATGGCTATTATTTCTAAGGAAGTGTAGAAATGTTAATGGAGAGAAAATGGGAAAAAAGCAGAGTTAAGTCATCTTTATAATGCACACACTTTAAAAAAATACAAACTGCTGAAAGGTTTATTGGGTTTCATACCTATTCAATAAAAAATTTCCCTATTCACAGTATTTTCTCTAGTCTTATTTCATAACATAAGATACAATATAAATACAATTTTTTTTCTCGAGTTTAAATTCCTGTGTAATTACAGATATAATAGGCTGACCGTGATTCTTAAATTTGACCACATCAAAACATTATAACTACTGTTACCCAGTAAGAAGTAAGAATTTGAATAAATGGCATTCTCATGTACTTTTAGAGAGGTGAAAATAAAACAAGCAGCTTAATTCTTTTTCAGGGGGAGAAAATTATAAACTATCCCCATAGACATCTATCTATAATTTAGTCCCCTATGATTTCTAAATGTAAGTCCTTAAAAACTATTATTTAAATATATCTCAGACAAATAACTACTTGAGAAAACTAAGCTGAAATTTCAGGCTGTTTTAAATCTCTAATTATACATTGATAAATTTACTTGTTTTATTTATCATATAATGAGGATCTGGGATTTCTAATAATAAATGAAGTTAAATCCAACATAACTCTTGTGATAAAACTAGGTGCTATATGAAATTTGACAAGTCTAATCTAGAATCAATCCATACAGGTTATTGGAAAAAAAAAAGTTGTATGTATGTGCACGTGTGTTGTGATTACTTTGGCAAAAAATAATAAATCGAAATTGTAGTAACAATCTGAAATAACAATCTGAAGACAGTTTTGTTACTACTGTCTTTAATCAGAAAATTCACAAAAACAATGTTGTAAAATTACCTCACGAAGAGAAGTGGTTTCCCGAATAAAAAACATGTTAATTATCCCAAGATATTTAGTTATTTTCGCTCCAGGAATAAAAGAAAGAGGTGTCATCTTAACAACCCCAACTGTAGAATTTGCACAAGGTGGAGTTGAACGGTTCCGGAAATTTCCTTCACCCATAGGACTTGCTTTTTCAACTGTCACAGCTAAATTTGGAGAAAGAAGAAAAAACATTAAGATCGGGTGTTGGTAACTCAATTATTCCCTAAGGTTTCCAAGTAAGTGGTGACAACATTCAGCTGTCTGTGAGGCTAAGCAATGTCATGAAAGTAAAGAAATTATCATGCACTGCATGCAATTAAAAAGAGAGAGAAAGAAAAACTTAAGAGGAAATGCTGGAATGGAATTCTTTTGGAAGAAAAATGGCATTCCTGCAAAAGAAAATGTTGATGCGGTGTAGCTACACACACAATGATCGTTATAAAGTGAAGAAAAAGAAAAAGCGGTAGAGCATTAAAAATTATCTGCTGTAGGAACAAATTATTACAAAGAGAGTGTGAAAGTTGTTATATTTCCCAGTGCAGTTTTTTCCATCTTTTTCAGACGACTTCATCATTGTCAACTTGTAGATAAACCTTACATTAACTAGTTGTAATTGGTTTCTTCTTCAAACCATTTTGATCAAACTCACAATTTTAAAAACTTAACAATGACCTTGGCTGTCTAATAATTGCTTGTTTATAAAGTAACATAAATAATAGCTGCCGCTTAATAAGTAACTACTATAAGCCAGACATACATATGTATATATGTATATATATCTAATCCTTATAACAATCCAGCAACATAGGTATTATTATCCCCATTTTACATATGAGGAAACTAAGTCTCAGAGAAGTTAAATAGTTTGTCCAAGGTCACACAGCTATTAAAACGACACTTCTAGGATCCCAAACCAGATCTGTCTGGTTTCATATCCTGTGATCCTTCCTCCAAAACATCGTTTCCTCCTCTTAAATGTCAATTCCTTCACTCAAATACATTTACCTCAGACTCTACCAGAACACATGGAGTATAAAGAACATGTAGGTAATGATGCTGATTGTAGCAGTGAGATAAGAGTTAGCTATTTTCTGTTCAGAAATACCTCATTCTTTTAACCCTCTGGGTATCATTGTCAGCAAACTAGCAGATGCCATCACTACATGGTAGCTTGGGTCCTGGAAGACCATCTCTTCAATAAGAGAGCTCCTAATTTCCTTCCATTCGAGGGACATAGTATCTATCTATACACTTGGAAGAATACCGTCACAAAAAGTAAAATTTTAAAAACACAATTGTACAGTTAAAGTGAACAAATCTAAAGGCCCTTTAATAACTTTGGCTAAGTGAGCATTAGTATCTGCAGCTTTCACACTCCAGTACGTGATTGATTGGCAATGTTATTGCTGGGTCGTAAGGTCTAGCCTTCACCACTGGGAAATCAGGGATATGCTTCTCAGATCATAATGTGGTAGAAACATCCGCCTACTTGTCTTAATTGATCCGCGCCTTATGGTCTGAGCTTTCAGTTTAATGAGCTCTATCCAGCTGCTGCATCTGTCTGCAAAGGAACTGTAATCAACTGACGTTGCTGAAAACACAGACAGAAAACAAAAGAAAAAACAAAGAAAAAATATGGGTGACGTCTCTTACTCGTCATAACACTCCTTCTGATGACGTAATTTAACTGTAACTTAGAAAAAGAATGGTCCTTTTTAAGTCAGATATGAGAGAGAGTAAAGAGTCAAGCTTTAGACACTGATTTGTCCAAAACCAAGTTCTCAGTTAGCTGGCTGAGCGTTTTTGGTGATGTCATAGTTGTGTGGTTGCTTAGGGAAAACAGAAGCAAAGTCCTAACAGAATATCAGTGAAAGGACCATATACTGCTTTAACTAACTTTATTTCCCATTCTTTTTACTTTACAATGTGTTAACTGTTTATATTTTATGACTTTAATTTATAATTCAAACTTGGTGAATAATTCGCTTCCCTATTTTTATCCTGAAAATCAAAAAAATAATGAGTATCAGATGCTGAAGAATACATTTTTTAAAAATCACTAGTTGACTTATCTTTTATTAAAACACATTCTTTCTACCATCAGTAACAGGAAAGCCAAAAGGTCACTTTGGTCAATATTCTGTTTTCACATCTGATTTTGGCAACAAAGCTTCTGATGACACTGAGTGGGGAGGCAAGTAGGAGTCTAACAAGTTCTCCTTTTTCAAAAGAATAGCTTTTACTATTACTGAGCTAAAAAAAATGTTAAAGAGCTAAGATTTTATTTTTAGAAACAGGGAAGCTATTAAAATGCTAAAAATGTAAATATTAGTTTAATTAGTATTTTAAAAGATACATTCTAACTATAATAAAGTCACTTTTTGGTGTCTATTCCACTGTCCAGTGCATTTCTCCAATGTCCGTATGTTTATGCACCACCACACTAGAATTTCACACCTTTGGTGACTACTTGCTTAGTTAGACAAACTCACCTCTCTGTGCAGCTGGTATACCTGAGTTAGAACTTGCACTCTCCAGGTGTTCTAATAAGACAATATGAACAACATTAGCTTGAATGCTAAGTACAAGCCAGTATCTCTTCTTTGCTGTTTGTCAAAACCTCTATGAGCCAGATGAATACAAGGAAATCTTTATGGCTTCATTATAAAAGCAAACCAAATAGAAGTATTTAGGTTTTAAATGCAGTATCTATTGATTTATGAAAACTAGCTCAGTTAATAAATATCATGCCAAGGAAGACTACTTGTTACTGTAACACAAGAAGAGTTTCAGAAACATTATAGACATGAGAAAATATAAACATAGTAACAAATGTTAGTAGGATGAAAACAGGGCAAAAAAACTGAGCACAGAAAAGCATCAATGTATTAGGAAGAAAATCTGAAATGAAACATGGATAGGGGAAATGTTTGTGTGTGGGAGGTGGGGGTGGTAGGTCAGTAAGATTAAAAATTATAGACCAGGCAATAACCTACGTCTCAAAGATAAACACCAACTGCTTGCTTATAAGCAATAACCCTCCCCCTCACCAGCTCCCCTTCATTCAAGGACTTTGCTATCAACAGCTCCCTCTGGTGGCATCAACACATCATAGAACTAAAAAGTGTTCCCCATAGACAGAGCTAGATTCCAAACTGGAATCGCTCCCTTTCCACTAACACTAACTTTATAAAAGGAGCATCCAGAATTTTCCCTAGTATTTTGTATTTTTATTATAACTGTTTAAAGTACTGTACAAATTTGAACAGCACTATTAGAAAAACCTTCATAATCTATTTCTAAAGTTCAGACTCTAGCATATTTGAATTTTTGTTTCAAAGAATTTTATAACTGAAAGAATAGCGTTGCTGAGTTAGAAATAACTCATAAAAAACACCAAGAATAACTGCAATCATGCAGTTTTTAAAAAGAATTTATAAATTAAGTAAATACATATTTTTATCCCTGCTTAGTGTGTTAATCTTTTGGTAATATTCTTAAATTAACAAAAGATATACCTTTTAAAAATAAGATTTATACAGGTTTCTTCTAATTGGGTGCAATGGGAGTATCTCTCCATATTCCCTCCTCTTCCCATTTTTACCAAGCAAGTGACCACTAACTAATACTGGAAAGTGTACAGTGACTGACATTCCTCTTATAATACAAAGCCATTGAATAAAAGGGATTACTAGGTAGGATCCACAAAATGACTGTGAGGGTACCATGCTGCGGAAGTGCCTGACCATCATGCCCTCACACTGCAGATCTAGACAAGAAAACATCCTCCCTGATTCAGGATCCTGAGGAGTTTTGGAAGCCCAGAAGGAGATGGAACCAACAGGAAGGCGACCAGAACAAAACTGACATTCAGAAGCTTACCACATCTCTACGGACAGCTAGTTCAGTACTGAAAAAGGCTGTAGTGTAGAAGCTGGGACAGCAAATGCCTACCCAAGCTTACATATGCCAGGAGAGTCCCAGGGCTCTCCTATGTCCTATGCAGTACAGACTCGGGGAGTACAGACTTATAGAAAAATATAGCTGGCATCAGGAATTCTGTGCAAGTTTTTTAAATGAAGAAACGGGGCAAAAAGCTTAAAAAATATGAAAATTACTAAAATGAAATTATCTTCTATATCTCAGTATTATCTGGGTAATATGAAACTCCTCAGTAGCAACTGTATATAATTTAGTGACAAATGTCCATAAAGAACTTAAACATGTAGAAAGTTATCTGTTCTCAACTCTAAATATCAAGTGAAAAAAAAAATTAAGGGACATAGTGATCTGTAAAATACTTGCTCTTTAAAAAAGGAAAAAATAGAATATCTTTGAAAAGACAGACAGTAAAGCTGGTTGAGGGTAGCTGCCTCTTGAAAAGGGAAAGGAATGGAGAAGGGAGCTTGATTTTGGATTATAGGATTTTTTGGTAAGATTTGAATTTTTTACCATGTACATTATTACTTCTCCAAAAAAATGGAAACTTTTTTTTTCCAAAAAAAGTGGGGGGCAACAAGGGAAAACGTCTTTTCCCTGCCTCCACATGTAAATGTGTTTGAATTAAAATCTGGGGGGAAAAAAAGCTTTTAAATTACAGATATTCTTAAGGGAAAGGTTAAAATAGATCTTTTTTTTTTTATCTCATTTAAGGAGAGCAGGTTCATCCAACATGTTTGCTAGGATCTTAATTTTTCTCTCAGAGAAAAGGCCCAAGATGAGATGGTCCTGGGAACGGACGAACATCGGCACTTCAGACATTTGAATACTGCAGGTGTCTAATAACCTCAGATTCTCAGTTACTCTGCTCTTCCAGTTACAGTTTGGCTTCCAGGGTAACAGGCTTCTTAAAAGAGAAGGTACTGCAGGTATTAGCTGTCTGGCTCAGTGGTAAACTAGTAATTAAGGTGAAAAAGAAATAAATCCATACGTAATCTCTAAGTCAATACTTTTTAAAAAAGCATATTTCATATTCAGGATTAGAAATCTTATTAAAATCTTTTGGGCTTTGTTGAAGAGCTAATGCCCACTGTCAGCCATACCTGTATAGAAGAGTTTGAGACAAACCCTTCTTATGTTAGGTTCCCCCCATTCCTGCTGCAGAAAGTCTCATTCAAGCCACACAGCAGCCTACTTCTCTTATAATTTCCTTTCCCACTGGATACAAGAAAATTATTATTTTGCCTCATTAAAAAGTCACCCGTAAGTGATAACCCTGCTATCCATAAATGAACAACCCTAGAAAATGAGAAAGGCAAACAGAACATAAGGTTTTCTTATTCTCTTAGTACCTTCTAACAATATTTAACAAGCCCTATCAGTGTGGGGAAGGAGACTAGCCTAGGTTAAAAGCAGTTGAGTGGAATTGAGCATACTGATGACCAAAATAAAACAATGTGGCAAGGATTCTTCCTCCTACAATTATATATGCTCCAGTGCTTCTGAAGTTTGAGGCCTCTCCATTCTTCTAAACAGTCATAACCAATGACAAAGGTATCAGCTGGCTATGATAAAGCTCTATGCCAATCACTAACTCCTCAAACAACTTGTTCACTTTATGTCTTTAGGATTTACAGATCATCTTTGCTCTGAATAATTAAAAAGTATCTGAGGTAATCTTATCTGGTCACCTTAAGAATATTACTAAAACTAAAAAAAGTTCCTGAAACTTCTGAAGATTCTGTGGCAGATTAAAATGTTAAAATATATGCAATCAGGGGCACCTGGCTGGCTCAATGGCTAGAGTATACAACTCTTAATCTCGGGGTTGTGAGTTCAAGACCCACAATGCGCATGGAGCCTACTTAAAAGAAAATATATACAATCTAAAGTCTTAAAAAATGTGTTTTATTTAGCTATTCAAACATTCTCGGGGTGGGGGTGCTTGGGTGGCTCAGCTGGTTAAGTGCTTGCCTTCTGCTCTGGTTGGGATCTCAAGGGTCCTGAGATCCAGCCCCAAGCCAGGCCCCCTGCTCAGTAGGGAGTCCGCTTCTCTCTCCCTCTGTCCCCTGCTCATGCTCTCTCTTGCTCTTTCTTTCTCAAATAAATAATCTTTAAAAAAATAAAATAAAATAAAATGTTTAAAAAAAATAGACAGGGGCTCCTGGGTTAAGCATGGTCTCCCTCAAATAAACAAAATCTTTTAAAAAATTTTTAAAAATAAACATTCTTGGCTTTTTTATTAACTTTTGAAAAAGATTTTATTTATTTTTGAGAGAGAGAGAGTGCATGCTTATGCATGGGGGGAATCAGACAGGAGAGGGAAAGAATCTCAAGCAGCCCCATTGAGCATGGAGCCCAACATGAAGAAGGATCCCAGGACCCTGAGATCATGACCTGAGTTGAAACCAAGAGTCAGACGCTTAACCAACTGAGCCACCCATGTGTCCCTAAACATTCTCAGTTTTACATTATTATGATCAAAATTTGTTTTATATCTCCTTCAGCATTTCCATCAATCTATGATGCACTGATTAGCTATGTCCTGTAACTATAAAATCTGGCCTAACAACGGAGTTATGTGTATATGTAGCTATGTGTATAAACACTCTGTATAAATCTTGTCCATAATGATATTCAAATATTGGTGGATTGATAATGAAATTGCCATATGAGAGCTAAAAATTATTAAAGCATAGAAAAAAATGTAAATAGCTTCAAAGTAGATAGTCCACAAAGAGGAAAAACTCAGCTACCATTACAATACATACATTAGACGACAAACACAAACAGCTTCTCTATTTACATCATTAAAGCTTCCAACTAAAGGTGTCCAACAGCCTACACCACTATTCTTCAAACCCCATCTTCTGTTTTCCTGCCTTTGTTTCCAGGCATCCACTTCTCCCCTCTCCCCCACCCTTCAGATCTTCTCTTCCAAATAACACCTATTTTCATTAGTAACCCAATTCAATTTTCTTTGCTCCTTACTCCCTTTTCCTCAGACTCTGGATTTCACTGAACTTAAGCTACCTCGAGGAAGCAAAGATCCTTATCCCTACACTTCTCCATCAGTTCTCTCTTTCCTTCCTTCCCATGTCTCGGATAAGTTTCTCATATATTTTCCACTCTTTGCTTTCTATTTTCCCTTCAATCTCCTTCCCCTCAACATCTCTCTCCTTTCAGGACTTCCCACTAATTGTTGGGGCCATCAATAACATGGAGAACTTCAGTATTTTTTATTTTTGCTACCATTTGGTCATAATGATATAATACATTTTAAAAAGAGAAAAAACAGACATGCAATGAATTGTTAATACATAAAGATATTTTTAGTTAGTGCGAAGAATTGTGTAATAGTTTTAAAAATTTAGAACCAGTCATTGGCAGGATAAAATAAAAGCTAACTTTTTGTAGTTTTTATAGGTTTATATTTCTAATCACTAGTTTTAAAAAAATGTAAGGCAAGTCATTAAACGTAAAAAATTAAACTACCTTTTAGAATCAAATTTGGCTTAACAAAAATAACCCTTATAGCCTCAATAAAAATAAAAATTTAAAAAACTTCAAATGTGATACCTAATTATGGAATACAATGTATTGAGGATTTTATTTTTATACTGAAATCCAGAATTTGACCTATGCTTGTCACATTAATTGGCAGCTGCTTAATGAAAAGAGTACTCCTGCCAGCCTATAGCTTGTGCCATTAAACATGAGGCTATCACTTCAGCATAAAGCAAAATGAAAGCAGGAACAAGGTAGGTATAAAAGACTTTTCTTCCATACAATTTCATCCAAAAGTAAATAAAAACTAAATTGACTTAATCCTTTTTAAAGGCTCAACCTCTTAGAATTTGAATGAAAACTATTACCCTATTATAAACTTATTAAGTACTTGAGATATATTTCTAGTGGCACATGATTCACACACATTTCCCTAAGATCTTAAGCCTCACAGTATGGTATTCTAAGATATTGAGATTTAGGTCTTTAGACATGTATCAAAAATAATATGCTAACCTTCTATAAAAACTACATGTATAAAATTTTTGAGATCAACTACAATCTGTAAAACAAATCTTTTTTTTTTTCTTTTCACCCCAATTACTGTCACTCAGATTCTTCATTTTTACTGAATGTGTTCCATCCCTTTATAACATTTTTGAAGTCTCTTAAAGCCGTTTCAGAGTAAAGTAGTAAATATTCAGAGAACTAAAGTATACACACTATTGATGAGGAAAAAACATCATGGGAATGATATAAAAAACTTGTTATACCATCCTTTTTTTCTTAATACAGCTTCATATAAGTATTTACATTGATGCCAATCATCTATGTTCCTCATAGTATTCATCAAGAATTTTGATGACCTTCACATGATAATTTCCTGGAAGAAATTATTCAGGCTCAGCACCTTTTAATATTCAAATCAGAAAAATCAAATACTTAGAGCAAGGTAACCAAACCAACCATATATCAAACAAATATTTTGTTACCTTGAGAAACAAAACTAAGTTTAACAAAAGATGAAAGGAAAAATTTGAACATGGATGGACAATTCAGGCCCAGGCTTACTCTACTCAGTGAATTAGGATACATGTAATTGAAGCATCTTTTTTCACATAATATTCATTCATTTTCAGTAACATAAGAAAATAATTATCAGAAAGGTTTATCTAAAAGTTAAAAGATGGAAGTATTAATAAATTACTGTGCATACCTCTTGAAACTACTCTGTCAACATAAAATAAAAAAATTTTAATAAATTGCCATATTTGTAATAAGAATATGAAAAATAGGATTCAAAGTTTTCAAAATTTAAAAAAAAAGAGAAAAACTCCATCAGCTTAGCTAACTGACCTAACAAAACTATAAAAACTATACAATTATTTACTTATCAATATTAGTAGTTAAATTTTAAGCCTCTTGTGGTTGTATATAAGAAAATAGAGAAATTTTCTCTATTTATTCCAAGCGCTTATTCCTAGCATTTATTCCTAGCACTTTTACCTTCCTCTCTTGCCTGTTACTTTAAATTGCTAAGCTTAACTTTTGCCACATACTTCTATTCTCTATTCAAAACATTTCATGTTATAATGCTCAATCACTACATTCATGTATTACATCCTATGACATTTTTCAGAACCCATCCTATCTTCAAATCTTAAAATATTGCAAAACCCATCCTATCCCCAAATCTTCCAAAATAGTTTGTGATAACTTTTTCAAGTATATTTAGTATAGCCCATGTCCTCCTGAGAAGACTTAAGAAAGCAAAGATAGTAAACAGGCATGCAACATAAACTACAATTTATACAACTATTTATAAAAAGATACAGATAAACTATTTAGTGTTTACTGATGATTTTAAAATGTAATATTCAAAAAAAGCATATAGGTTTTGCAGTTAAGTACTTAGTATAAAAGTTTTCTATATATTAGTATTAGATGTAATACTATGAAAATGATGATAATGACAGCATGATCTGATTCAGTGGTTTTCAGACTTTTTGAAACTCTGTCTTACAACAAAATCACATATAGAAAATGAATAAATAAAAGCATACTGAATCAAAGCTGTTCTAGTTCAGAGGCAGGAAGGGGGTCAAGAGATCTAATCTCTCACTACTCTACTTGCCCCTCAGCTCCCTTCCCACCCTGCCTTTTTAGAAGGCCATGAGGTACCTCTGAAGAAACTCCATGGTCTGGAGAAGCAGAGCTTAAAAATTACTGGTTTAAAAAAAAAAAAAAAATTACTGGTTTAACAGATTTGAAGCTATTTGGAAATTTTTAATGTAACTTAAACACTACTTTTTGATTTTGATTAATTGGCTTTTGATTTGTTCTTAATAATAGAAACATGTTAATTATAGAAGAACCATAAACCATAGAATCCCAAGGAATCAGAGAATTTTAAAGGGCAGAGAGAATCTTAATCTTTTCACATTTTCCTCATATGAGGAACTGAGGCTTAATTGGCTTATTAGAAGTTAATTGGCCCATGTTCTCACACTATCAGTAGCAGAACTGAGAAGAGAATCGACGTTTGCTACTTTATTACTCCACATTATGGCCCCTCTCTACACTATAAAGTAAGTTGCAATATTTTAAGCACTGTTCAGATAGGTTTTATTCTACACAAATTCTTCTTTCATTGTTCTTCAGTTCAGAGTATAATTTGTACAAAATAGACTAATGATCTCAACAAGCACTAATTCTAATTACCTTTGAAAACATATTGAAAGCTAATGCAGAAACTGCAAGGAATCAATATAGATATGATAAATTTATAGAATTTAAATCTAATCTTCTGCAGAAATCAGTAATGACTAACAAGGTAAAGCTAAGCTAACAGGGACCCAATATCCATAAATGTATATACCTATATATTAGCAATTGATCAAATCTTTTTTTTTTTTTTTTAAAGATTTTATTTATTTATTTGACAGACAGAGATCACAAGTAGGCAGAGAAGCAGGCAGAGAGAGATAGGAGGAAGCAGACTCTCTGCTGAGCAGAGAGCCCGATGCGGGGCTTGATCCCAGGACCTGGGATCATGACCTGAGCCGAAGGCAGAGGCTTTAACCCACTGAGCCACCCAGGCGCCCCTGATCAAATCTTTTTGCTGTTGATTAGATTTTTGGTTTTGATTCCCTGTCCATATCCCATCCCTTGCTCTGCAGGATAAGGATAAATGAAATGATACTTAAAAGTGATCTGGAATTAACCCTGTGTTAAATATAAGTTTCTGGAAAAAAAAAAAAATACAAGTTTCTACATAAAGTAGAAGTTTTTGAAAAATATTCTGTCTAGTCAGTTCTAAGGAAGATTCTACACAATTTTTTTTTGTTCTGGAAGCTACATTTAATTTACAAATCTGAACTCAAATTATCTTTGGATTTAATTTTTTCCTCTGTTTTTTTCAAGGAGTTCAACTATGCTAAAATTCTCTATGGAGTTCTAAATTAGAATTTTAATTTAGATTAAAAAAGAAAGTGGACCACAGTCACCATGTTAGAAAGTTCAGAATCTAAAAGTAGCTTATATTTAATCTTCAAAATATGAGACAAGATCTATTTACCTAGATAAACATGGCTTGCACTGATTTAGTAAAGACTCTACTAATATGCAGTGTGAATATAAAACTATTCTGTATCATAACGAATTTGGTATCAAACTGAGAGGTATAAATCATAAAAAAATTTTCCTTATATTATAAAATATAAACGCTAGAAAAGCCAACTTGGTTTGAAATAACAAATGCATCATTTCTCAGAATTAAAAAATTATGAAAAAACACAAACCACATGTATTATATATGTAATGCTACAAAATAAGGTATAGTACTTCTGAATAATTCAATTATAATTCATAATTATAAGTAATTCTTATAATACAAATTGTCCTGAAATCAGAAAAGAAATAGAAAATACTACCTCCCATTTTTCACCAAAGACTGTACAGATCTAAGTAGATTTATTGCTATTAAGCTGAGACTATCATTTTGCATTTGAAAATATGGCAGTATCTTTTAAGTACACAACAATAATACTATTAATACTTATTAAGTTCCTCAATAATAAGCAAGACGCTCTAAAGACAGCTCATCCCTTTTTCACTTTTACTATCCCCAACCCAAACCTCTCTCCACATCTTTTTAAAAAGATTTTATTTATTTATTTGACAGGGAGAGAGAGATCAGAAGTAGGTAGAGAGGCAGGCAGAGAGGGGGAAACAGGCTCCCGACTGAGCAGAGCCCGATGCGGGGTTCAATCCCAGAACCCTGAGACCATGACCCAAGCAGAAGGCAGAGGCTTAACCCACTGAGCCACCCAGGCACCCCTCTCCACATCTCTTCTGGAGAAAATCAGTATTTTGTTGTCTAAAAAATCTAAAAATTTTTGTAAAATTTTGATTGTGGCTGGAAAAAACCTTACCAGATATAAATACCAATATATCACGAGGGAAATCCAGAGTTCTGAAAATAAAACTTTAATGCATTTGAAGTATAAGAATGGAATATCACAAGAAGCATTACCTTAATAATTTATGATGAGATTACTTGAGAAATTAAAATAAGAGGAATATTACTCTCTCCCCTGCATGAACATGAAGAAACAGACAATGAGGGAATGAAGAGTAAATCTTCATCTCAACATTAAGACTGCCTACAATGAAGAAGTAAAAGGAACTAGAAACTAGGATTTATTTGTGTTTGCATTTCCCTCACTTAACCAACCTTTAGCTGGTGGAAAAGGATGAGAAGGAAGTGAATCTGAACAGAGCTCCAGCGGAAACTGTAGAAGTTCTTCATTATCTGTAGAGGCTTGAGAGGCAAGAAAAACACCAGTTATTTAGTAATGATCTAGAATTAATTTTTTTTTAATTAAGAATCTGGGATAAAATATGTATTTCCCCCAATCCAATTTATTCTGGTTATTTTCCTCTTGGTTACTCCCATGGAGACCTTTCCTTCACCTGCACGATATTGAGAGATGCTATCTTCCCTGCTAGGACTGTTGTGAATCCTCGGAAAAATACTAAGTATAAATCTCTTAGCACAATGCCTTCCAAACAGTAAGAATTCAATAACAACTATTATTATCCTATTCTTTGTACCATACTGGTTCTATGATATTTAAACCAGCTATTTTTTATCTTCCTTGATAAATATCTGAATGCAATTGTTTAATACATCTCTATTTGACATTAATTCAATGCTGTACATGTAGAATGTAATCAACTATAAAAATTTTAGACTAATCACGAGTATTTTATTTAGCTGGTAAGTCCTTAAATATTAGAAACATACTATTTCCCTCTCCTTTTTTTCAGAACACATTAGCAGTTTTTAACAACTGGAGTTTCTTTGGGATATATTAAGAATGGTACTTCCTATATTTTACTGGATAAAGGACAACTCCAAGGACCTTTCCTAAGAAAAACACATGGTGCTAACTGCATCAGTAGGTTCTCAGATGCCTTGGGGACCTCCCCAGAGGTCCTGGGACAGAAACCTCTAAATTACTGCAGAATATGCTATAACCAAAATCTAAAAAAAGGCAGCACTCCTATGTAAATAAAATAAACACCAGTCAACCACCTATTCACATGTGAAAAATACCAAGTCAACCACAAAGTTACCTTGATAAACAGAAAAAGTGACAGTAACTCTCCTTCAAGAAACAAGTCATTTATTTAATCTACTTTTTTCACTGAACTATAACTGTAGACAAACATGAACTATGCTCCCATCCATCACAGGTTTACCTCTTTGCAATGACTTTTCAACATGTGTTTTTGTGGTCTGTAAAGCCTGATTTTTGTCAAAAGTTATTGCAACTGCTGTGACTGTTACCTAGAATTACAGAAACAATATGATTAGCAAAATAATCATTGACAAAATAAGTTTCTCGCAGATCTTCTTCAGTAATCTTCTTCAGTAATGGAACAGTTTATATTAACTGGCTAATTTGGTTTTCTGGTTAAGATTCTCAGCCAGAATTACAGATAACCTCAGATATTTAGACTACAACTGAGTCTGCCATATATACCTAAACCTAGATATTCCAGAAAGAGGTCAAGTACCTTCTCTAAAACATAGGGACTGAAGAAATCCCATGTAAGTACACATCCTATTGCATATATGCTAGAAATGTGATTCTACCTTTGATAATAAAGAATTCAGAAAAATAAAACATATGTGGTCTGTTTCATTCTAGTATGTTTGTTTAAAAATATTTTGAAGTAAAATCCTTTATATTTATTCAATTATGGCAGATTTATAATATTAAAACAGATCAGATAAAAGCCAGAAAACTTCTTTAACAATAAACTGAATCTTAATTACCTGTATTAATTCATCTTCAGGCAGAGATACTGTAAAATTTACGTGGCAAAGGCAGCAGGGGATCATAGACCGCAGTTTAAAATACAGGCTCTACATAATAGAATATATTAGTAATATCACTTCTTTTTATTTAAAAAATTTTTTAAACTGATTTTTCACTGCACATTATATCATGGCAAAAGAAAAGTTTAAAAGATTAAAACAAAGCTGGTCCATTTCTATTTTGTGTATTCTTACATTATTTTAAATAATAAAAGATTTAATCATATTATCAATAAGTCATAAAAATATAAGACAAAAGATTTTTTAAAATTTACACATATGCAATACATTTCTATGAAGCTTAAAGTTATAAAATAACTTAAAATATATTTAATCATGTGGCATATGAAGATGGAGAACACAACTTTAGCATTTTACCAGATGAGAGAGTTAAGATTAATATAATATGTAAATAAAAATCAATCAGCCCACAACTGTGTAAGACATTCCAGATAATATAGACTTTTCTTTTTTAACTGCATAATTCTTAGGAGATTTAACTAAAATATAGTCAAAAGGTTCCTACCTTGAGCAAATTTTCACAGAGATCATTAAAGTTCTTATTAAGGGCTTGATTAGTCAGGTTAAGGCTGCTTAATCGGATTACTCTTACTGATGTGAACATCTAAATATGGGGAGATATAATAGCATGACATTTTATTATTTTTACTAAATACTGTGACAGTTGATAAAACTGCCAAATAATGAGTAATAACAAATAATGTGGTATGAAAAAAGCTAACATTTTAGTTGCAATAAGGTGGTCAAAGAGAAAACATATTAAGAAGGAACTTGCTAAAATCATAAACGTTGTAGTTGCTTAAAATTATGAAAATGTTTACCTGTATTTCAGATGTCCAGTTATTGATACCAGGCATAATCTCTGTATTACAACTATAAAAGCCTGTCAAAATAAATCATAGTTAAACTATATGATATTATTTTATCTATTTTTATGTTAAAGAATAACATTTTTCACTTATTACATGGAATTCTAACTATGAGATCCATTTACTCTTTTTTCTAAAACACTACACTTTCCGTAAACTTTACACCATCTTAATAAATTATGAGTTTGGTGGGTTTTTTTAGTATTAACATGAAAGGATTAAAAATCAGTCTACCTAGAAGTACCTGGGTGGCTCAAGTCAGTTAAGCATCTGACTCTCACAGCTCTGAGATCAAGCCTCACAGGCTCTGTGCTCAGTGAGGAGTCTGCTTGATATCCTCTCCCTTTCCCTCTCTGCCCCTTCCCCTGCTCATGCAGATGAGCTCTCTTCCTCTCAAATAAATGAAATCTTTAAAATCTAGGGTGCCTGGGTGGCTTAGCCGTTAAGCGTCTGCATTTGGCTCAGGTCATGATCCGAGGGTTCTGGGTTTGAGCCCGGTATCAGGGCTCCCTGCTCAGCAGGAAGCCTGCTTCTCCCTCTTCCATGGCCCCTGCTTGTGTTCCCTCTCTCTCTGTGTCCCCGTCAAATAAATAAATAAAATCTTTGAAAAACAAATTAAATAAGTAAATAAAAAAATAAAGATAAAAATCTAGCTCACCTGCATTTTTTCTTTTTTTAAGATTTTAGTTTTTAGCAATCTCTAACATTGGGCTCGAAATTACAATCCCAAGATCAAGAGTCACATGCTCTACTGAGTGAGCCGTTCAGGCACCCCCTCAGTTCACCTAAGTTCTAACATAAGTAATTGTAAACTATGTTTTATTAGCCTTGGAGCAGCAAAGTACATGACAGGACGTGACACTGATAAAGCCTTTAAAATAAATTTAGTATTACTATAATAATTTATGAACTAAAATATTGATATATAAAACGAGTCTCATCTCAAAAGTATGTTTTTTCTGTTCACCTGAAGGAGGAGGAACATCAGTAAGCAGAGAATGTACATCTTCCATAGCATCTGTGTCATCAATCTGAAAATAAAAGGGTTAGAACTATTGTGTAAGTACTAAATGTATAATAACTTCAAATTTTAAAAAAATCATTGTTTTTATTATTTACTAAATAGAAAACATGAGAGTCAAGAAAAAGCGGAGCCATTTTCCCCTAAATTAAAATACAAAACTTGAAAAAAAAAAGTTCTGGGTGCCTGGGTGGCTCAGTTAGTTAAGCAATTGCCTTCGGCTCAGGTCATGATCCTGGAGTCCCAGGACTGAGCCCCACATCAGGCTCCCAGCTCCACAGGGAATCTGAGTCTCTCTCTGACCTTCTGCTCTCTCTCTCTCTCTCTCAAGTAAATAAACAGAATCTTAAAAAAGAAAAAAGTTCTAATATCTGTAAATTTTTCCACAATACTTATTATAAATACTTCTAAGTAAACATTTCACATTTTAAAGTATATTCAGTTAAAAAAAAAGAGAGCGAGCCTTTTCTCAAGCTTTTATGAGTACATGTTTCAAAAGGCTTATAAAGATATAAACAATTATCTCTACTTGTATAAGTTAATAAAGGCAATTTAAAAAGATCTTTTGACTTATATACAAAACTGCTTTAAAACTGAATTACATAGGGATAATTAAAGCACAGCTAAGAAAAATAAATCCAAATTCTGTTTTTCTTATTCACAATATTCCATTGTGAATAATAAATAGTGAAACCATCCAACTAGACATATGCTGACATTCATCTATACAGCAGGAATCTGACTGACTCTCACACACTTCAAGTGTCCCTTCACATTACTATTGAGACTTGAAGAACCATTTTTAACTTTACCATAGCTATCCACAGTCACAGCCATACCTCAACCCACTATTCCCAAAAATATTCCACACCCAATTCCAACTACAATATCCTGTCTGTTCCCTCTCATACTGAATCTGCACCTTGCTCTCAGCCTTCTACCCAGATCTGGAGCACTTTCACTCTCTACTTAGCTAGGATCTGGGACCATAAAGCTCAATAATGCTCTAGACTGTTAAACAGATTCCTGGGGCCTACCTTGAAATTTTCATTTAGTTAATTTTCATTTACTAGGTCTGAAGTACGGGCTCCAGAGTTTGCATTTCTTACAAGATTCCAGATGGTGCTGATGCTATATAGGCAGCCACAGCACACTCTGAGTAGCACTACCCCAAAAAGTACCCTAGCACCTTTTACCTCCTCAGTCTTACATTTTCTTTTACCAACCTCCATTTTTTGTTCATTCTCAGACTGTAGAAAAATATGAGAAACAGGCAAACATCCATATAGTCTGAGTTTTCTACAAGTCAACACTCTCACCTCAGTTCAGTCTTGTGCATCTCCCATGGCTGACATCCTGATCACGTTCATAGGCACTGTTCTAGATTCTTCAAATGTCTAATCCCATCCCCCAAAAATTCTACCATGAGCTTCCTGCTTTACTAAAATAAAGGCATCTGATGTTTTTCTCTCAACTGGAACCTTACCAGAACATTTCTGAATATCCTCATTTGTTTTCCTTTCCTTAATACCAAAGGAAGATCATTTATCTCCATTAAAGCTAACTGTTTATAGGGCAGGGCAGAGGGAGCAGACTTGCGAGGCAGGAGGCTCCATATATCTTCCACGCCACATTTATTCTCCAGGAAAGGTCTGAGTGTGTTTTTATAATGGAAGCTCAACCATACCTTCTAAATTCAGTAAGAAAACACTATACTCAGAATTCGTAGTGCTATTATACACATGTGAAAGGATACAATTATACTAACATGTTATAACACATGAAGCAAGTAGAGATAGTAAGTCAAAAAACAGCACTTTAATTTAAATGCATTCAAGTTTACAAAAATAGCTCTAAGAATTAAGCATTACTTTTTTAGCTTAGGCACTATCTTAATTTTATTTCAACCCATACATTAATTTTTCCAAAATCACCTGCATTATTGTACCTGGGTTTGATCAAAAAAATATATAACAACTTCTAATATTTTAAAATTTGCTATAATTTCTATAATAAACTTTTTGTATATTTATAACAGTTGCAATAATACAAAATCACATCACATCAATTTAGGATCTGATTGTAACAATATACATCTTATCTTCCAAAAATTTTGAGAAATTAGTCTAATGCAGTAATACCTCCAACACAAAAGCATCTTTTTTCCCATGTGAAAGGTCCAATTCTGTAACTTCATCAGAGCTTTCTGACTGAGATCTTAAAAGTCTTGAGCGCTGTCTAGGTTCTGGGATGGGTGATCCTATAATCTCTTCAGATATATCCTAAAAGAAATACATTTGCTTTATGTCATATGAGATAGTCTTTTTCAGTTTTGGGGTTATTTTGTAAACTGTAGTCTTTTTTTCTTTTTACTCAAGTATAATGGACATATAACATTATATTAGTTTCAGATATATAACATGATTTCATACTTATACACTTCAGTTTGACTTTAAATTTTTATATTAATAAATATCTGTAGAGAAAAAGTCTGTAAAATATATTCACAGCCTATATTTAATTTTAACTTTCATAATTAATTAGCCTTTTATAGAGTACATGGATATTTCCTTTTATCAATAATAGCAGCCTGGCTACACCGATCCATAAACATATAGGACTGCCAGCTAGCAAGGCAATACTGACATCTAGTGTACAGAGAGGACACCACAATGAGTAGGGAACTGGCAGTCCTTCCAGCTCAAAAGTTATTTTCAGCATTTAAAAGACCGAAAAGCCCAGAAAAAATTAAAATTTAGTCTCCGAAAAGGATTCTCACTTTTTTTATCTCTTCTTATCTAGTGGGAATTTTTCAAAGCTCCACATAATAAAATGAGGACTATGATAAATGTGTGCATGTATACATAATATATACATTATGCAGGTATTTGCTGTATAACTAATTAAGCTAAATAAACTTTGGTAGCTACAACAATGATCTTTTTGAGGTCAGTGTATGGTGTGACCCATATGGGTTTGCAAGCTTTTACCTACCACTACATAGTCAAAGATCAGAGCCAACCAGAGATTCTAAATATCTGTTGGCTACAAGGACTATCAGAATGTGAATACGTGTCTACAGCCATACCACCCTGAACGCGCCCGATCTCGTCTGATCTCAGAAGCTAAGCAGGGTCGGGCCTGGTTAGTACTTGGATGGGAGAATGTGAATACGTGAGCACAAATGCAAAAAGCATAGCCTATTGTTGGCATAACAAAGCTATGTTTTTTAAAAATAAAGAGTATAAGAATTTCTTTTCAAAATGAAGCTTTAAATGTTCATCGCTAGTGCATACCTTACATAAGACTACCACAATTTTGGGGTGCCTGGGTGGCTCAGTAGGTTAAAGCCTCTGCCTTCGGCTCCGGTCATGATCCCAAGGTCCTGGGATCGAGCCCCGCATCGGGCTCTTTACTTAGCAGGAGCCTGCTTCCTCCTCACTCTCTCTGCCTGCCTCTCTGCCCACTTGTGATCTCTGTCAAATAAATAAAATATAAAAAAAAAAAAAAGACTACCACAATTTCATAATAGTGATCTATAAAATAATTCCACATTCATTTCTCTTATTTATACCCCAAATTAACTTGCCCTGTATAATTCTGACAGGGTGCCTATTATAATGCCTATAAAATAAGAAAGAGCTTCACTTCAGAGGTAAAGCAGTTTGCCTGGGCTTGAAAACTACTTTAAGTGATAAACCTACCCAGTACAATGTTCTTCCCACTAGATAACACCTTTTTATAATTTTTTAGTAGTTTAAGATTTGGTTATGCTTCTGTCATTATATTATTGACCTAATAAAAGCAACTATCCAGGATTTAATATATCTTAGATTCATAATGAAATTTCACCACTGGTCCTGTTTGTTATTCTGAAAGTTTTGCACCTTTTGATACCTTTGTTTGCCTGAATTATCTCCAGTTAAGTGGGACTATATCTCTGCATTTGAAAGATTTTTCAGTATTGAGAAAAAAAAAAAATCAAACAAGGACATTCACTTCAGCTGGAGCTACCTTCCTAAGACAAGAAACACACTGATCCGCATTTTCAGAGTGGGCATACATTGTCTCAGAAGGAGAAAAGACGAAATTGTAATATGACTAGTGACCTACTACACTGACTTTGTCAAACAAATTCTGAGATGTTACGCTGAAATAAGGAGAGACATATTAGAAAATTCATAAGCTAGTCTTTTTGTGGAAATATAGTCATATTCAATACATTAAATCTAGATATGCTGAAATTTTAAGAATCATGACAGATTTATTCCCTCCTCTAAAATGTACTGCTAATACAAAAGCTCAATATTTATTGACTAGATGAAATAATTTAATTCACATTCTCTAAATATGTCTGACTTTAAAAGGCTCATAAAGCCAGACAGACACATAAAAGCTAAGTGCAGTAATATGGAACAGGCCCTATGACAGAAGCACATACAGAAACACTAGGAATGTAACAGAGGAGGGTGTCAATTCTTCCTGTGGGAGGTCAGCATGGTAAGTACATAGTTGATGAACACTGGTAAGCAAGAGTTCAGCTTCTTTCATGAAGCCCTAACATAAAGCTTTGCAAATCATTCTCCCCAAGAGGCATAAACACTATCTGTCAAATATCAAAACATAATTATAAAAGAAAAATAACGTACTGCCAACAAGCAGTCAGTAGTGTTGTGTGGAAACTTTTACAATGGTTATTTAAACATATAACATATTAACACACCAACTTTCTTAGTGAATTTAAAGAAGCTCTGTATCAGCGCTGTTCAACGGAAATACAAAGCACACCTCGTAGATAATAAAATCAAAAAGAAACAAAGTCAATTTTAATAAAATACTTAATTCACTATATCCAAAAGATTACACTTTCAACATGTAATTATATAAAAAAATACCTGAGACAATTTATATTCTTTTTCTATTAAGTCTTCAAAATCCAGTGTGTATTTTATGCTGATAGCACCCCTCAGTTCAGACCAGACACATACCAAGTGCTCTGTAGTCACATGTGACCACTGTCTACCACCCTTAACAGTGTAGCACTGTCGTATCTTTGAAATTCCTCTCAGATGAACTCTGTGAGAAAGCTGCAAGTCTGAAGCTAGAATGCAGATGCACTGTCCCAGATAACAAACCAAAATTCAATAGTGTGTATAAAATCAAATAATCACCATAATAATGTTATCCAAAAACTTTCTTTTTACCAAAGTATTTCATGATTGGACACTCATAAAAAAAACAAATGGATTCCTTCTAACTCCAACACTTCTTTCCTTCAATTCAGACTCTGGCTATGAGGTGCCCTCAGAGTAAGAGACACTGTGACATCTCCTACAAACTTAGTATCAAAGACTGCCTATGGAAGTGGAGGGTAGGAAAATCCTGAGAAAGAAGCTAAAACTGAAAAATGGTGTATTCTTTCCTATTTTAAGCATATAAATAAGCAATCTTTCTTTTAACTAAAAATGAACATTTAAACCATTTATTTAATCAAGAGGATACTACTGAACTGTTCCAGGCCTCAGAAATACTGCCCCCCAAGGGAGTTTCATTCTACTAGGAATAATAAGCAATGACAAATATAAAAAACATATTTCTTTGGGTTTACACACACACACACAGACAAGAGAAATAAAAAACAAATAAAAAAGGTGGGTGGGGGTTATCAAAAATTGATGGAAGGATACAATTTTCAAATAAGGCAGTCAGAGTCAGCTCCCTAAAAGGAGACATTTGAGCATGAATGTAAAGGGAGGTGAAAAGAATGAGTAATGAGGACAGCAAATCTCAACGGTGAAAAAAAATATCTTATGTCCAAAATAAAATAACACCAAAATAAGCTAACCCCTAAACAATAACTTACATAGTCACAATGTGGATTTATTTCACTTACCGGAGGATTGATTTCATATAATTCTTTATTCTTGGCAATTGTGTCATTTATCTTCTTTTGCATATGCGATATATGCTGTTCGTAGGAGCCATCATTAGGAGTCTTCCCAGCAATCTGAATGCCACCAGGCGTTGGTAAAGCTGCTAAATATACACCTGTGGCCGACTTGTAAAAATAATGGGGGAAATAATCAGAAAAAATATCTAAAGAATAATAGTCCTTAAGTTTTCACATTTATAAAAGATGTATTTGCCTTACAGGAAAAATATAATTAGCATCAGTGCATGTATTGGACGTACATGGGAAGAGTGCAGAAACACGTAACTGGTAACAGGAATTGGTTGCTTCTGGAGAGAATCCTGGGTAGGTAGGTGGGACAGCAATGAAAGAAGGATTTACTTTTCACTGCATACCCAACAGCACTTTTCAATTTTTACCTTATGATTGTAAAAAATAAATTGCATTGAAAAATAGTGTAGGAAAAAAAAGTTTAAAAGTTGTTGAAAAGTAAATGTTTCATGATTGATTAAATAATTCCCCTTTAAAGTGACAAAGTAAAAGGGAAACTTTTACAAAGCAAGTGAAGAAACTGAACTTCAAAAAGGACAGGAAACTTACTCAAGATCATACTGTCAATAAACGTGGAGGAGAGATTTGAATATGTTTCTCATTCTAAAATCCAAGAACCTGGGACACCTGGGTTGGTTAAGCGTCTGCCTTCAGCCCAGGTCACAATCCTGGGAGGCTCGGTACTCAGCAGGGAGCCTGCTTCTCCCTCTCCTTCTGCCCCTCCCTCTTACTTGTGGGCTCTTTTTCTCAAATTAAAAAAAAAAAAATCTAAAGCCCGAGAACTTTTCCTGACACCACCCCACCTTCATAATTACCAAGAAAGGAAACTACTTAATATAGATTTATTTTAAATATTTAATTAAATCACTATTAATCTCTGACTCTCTAATGGTACCACATGCCAGCAGTATTAGAAAACTACTAAGGGAAATACGAAACACAATATTTTCACACACACACACACACACACACACACACACACCCTTATGTGCATTTACGTTTAAACATGCTTATATAAGCAAAGCAACATATATATATATATACAAGTATAAATATCAAATTGTTAACATCGAAGGAGTAGAATGTAGACAAGAAAAGACATTTCTTTTAACTCTGGATACTTGTGTATTTTGAACTGTGTAATTTTTTTTTTTTTTTAAGAGAGTGTATGCAAGTGAGTTGGGAGGGTGGGGGAGAGGAGCAGAGAAGGAGAGAGAGAATCTTCAGCAGGCTCCATGCCCTGTTGAGCCAAGGCAGGGCTCAATCTCCTAACCCTGAAATCATGATCTGAGCTGAAATCAAGAGTCGGACACTCCTGTATGGGTTATTATTATTCTTTCTAATCAAATGCCAATTTTGTGAAAGTTCATCCTAAAAAGGGTATGATACTCTATGATGATGTCTGTGCAGTAGATGAAACTGATCCTTAGAAGCTCTCTCTCCTGGTTTGTTTGTTAGTGCCCATGACTGTGTCTATGACCCAGTCTCTAATACTCAACCTCAGAACCCTCCCGCCATATGAAACTTTAGCACACCACCTAACAAGGCAACAGCCCAGAAAGCTTGAGAACACAGACTCTGGAATAAGACAGGCCTAGGTTTGAAATTCAGTTCCAGTACATGTAATCGCACCACTTTGGACAAGTTTCAATCTATCACAGCATCCATTTTCCCCTCTAGTAAAGTAACCTTACATTCCTTCTGGAGTAGCACAGAGCCAGACACGCAGTAGACATTCATCAGAGATCAGTTATCATGGAAGCTACTCCTGGGGCCTTGAGACTTAAGTGCACAAGCTAAACCACAGCACAAAGACCAAAATATCAAACAATTGTAATGAGTGTCACTAGTGGTCAAGAAGGAAAAGACTAGCAAGAATCAGAAAAGGCAGTATTTTAGGCAGACACTGAAAAATTACACAAACTAGTTTCCTGGGGCTCAACCACCATAAGTATTTGATACAGCTGGCACAATGCTTTTTAAATCTTTGGATCTGAATCAAGCTCTTAGTTCTCACAGACACCCACCAATAATGACAGTTTTGTATTCAGCCAAATTATACATGTATAATAATTGCTAAGCATGAGAGTTTTTAGATGAATGAATTATAATGAACACTTTCTTCACAAGTTAATCTAGATATCAAATATTTTAATATAAATCAGATTACTTTCATTAATCATTGCAAATTTCTCTTGTTATAGAATTCATGATTACCTGATTAGTTTATCATTATCACACAATTATCCCCTACATACAGCAATTTACATATTTGTAAATGCATGAACAGGAAATAGTTTAGCATTTAATCTACAAATGCATACTGAGAAAAAAAATTCAAGTTCTATAAATTTCTTTAAATTAAATTTCTATGCATCTCAGAAAGATGGCAGAGAATTCCAATTTGGAAAGTGCCAGTGTCACAGATAAAGATTCTAGCTAGCCAAGTGTCTAAAATAGGAGAGGATTTCCATAAATACTGTTAATCAGTTTCTACCTGGTCAATATATATTGTGCAGGCACCTAGTTCTCTGGGTCTCAAACAACTTATAAAGACAACTCTCGCTTTACCCTATGATGACTTTCTAGTCAGAACTTCTTTTCTAATAAGACAAGGTGAACATAAAGCTGAGATAAAGACCTTCCCACTCCCTCACAATGTTTCTTTTTCTATTTTTTTAAGTAGGTTCCACACTGGGCATGGAGCCCAGTGCAGGCTCAGACTCATGACCCTGAGATCAGGACCTGAGCTGGGATGAAGAGTCAGACGCTCAACCCACTGAAACACCCAGCACCCCTCTACTGCCTCGCAATATATCAACACTTAAGAAAAACATACTTAAAAAAAAGAAAAAGAAACACATACTTCATTGCACATTCCACTGTTGACCACAGGAGCACATTTATGATGAAACTTAATTCTGTATTCAGCCGTAGGCTGTTTCATATGTATTGCTTTATTTTCTTCATACAACTATAGATTATTTTAGCATAGTGGTCCTCCCCCTCAGGGGTGACTGTGCCCCTGCAGGGACATCTGGTAATGTGTGGAAACATTTTTATTCATCACACTGAAGGAAAGCCATGAACATTTAGTGGGCGGAGGCCAGGGTGGCTGCTAAACATTCTACAGTGACCACGACAGACTCCTACAATGAAGAGGGTTCCAGTCCTGAATGTCAACTGCGCTGAGGAGAAATCTTGTCTTAGCAATGCATAAAAAATAATAACGTCCAGAAAAATGATGACCCACTTACTAAACAAGCTACACGTGATAATTTTTAGAAATGTGACTATTGAGATTGTCAGAATATAAAAATATAATAATATAAATATACAATTCTATATAATTTCATTAACTGAATTTTAATTAATTCATAATTATAAAAATAAAATGTTTAAAAGCCTATCACCCTATTATTTACTTCCTATAATGTCCCAACCCTTAAAGATCTTAATGCCAGTTTTTTTAAATAAGTCCTTTTAAAAGACTCTTTGAATCACATGAAACAGAATCTATTACAACTACAGGAATCACAAAACAAAACCAAAACATCTAAACTTACCGCTAAGCCCATCAACATATTTTCACCGACTGTGATCTGAATTCTCAGTCCAAATAAAGCATTCATTCCTTTGAGTTTTAGTTTATTCATTAGCTGAGTATGTACTTCATATTCCATAAATGGCAACAGATTACTGATAGCTGTGGCATTTGCTTCTGCCTGTGCTTTCTTTTTCAAGCGACATAACCTGTTAAGGAAAATAATTCAGTCACTAGACAGTATTCTTGGTACTATCTCAAGAAATGTCCAATTTTTAAAACTTTCTGTTAAGTGTACTTAATTAAAACATTTACTTGTTTCAAATGGGCTTATTAAGTTATATCAATAATCTTTTCTGTCAGCTTTTTCATTGTGTATGCTTTTGCTAAAAGTCCTATCTTAATGAAAAAGAAAATCTCAAAAATCTCTAGAAATGAAAAAATTACCAGTCAAAATCACTAGAGAATATAATTTAAAATCTTAGGTTTCATAACTCCATGTGGTCATATGATGAATGGACAGCAAAGGAAAAAAGTTAATTTATTCATTCAAAGAACACAAAACTTCCCTGAGCATCTACCATGTGCCAGGCCCTGTTCTAGATAGTGAGCACTAATCAACAAAAAAAACACAGAGCCCCCGTTCTCATGGTTACATTCCAGTGGAGGGGGATGGGAATAAACAAAGAAACAAGGTAAGCTTGGATTATGTTGAAGACTCAGGTGTCTGAAGAAAATGAACCAGGTGTCGTGAATTGGAATAACCAGAGAGAAGGCCTCACAGGAGAGATGATACCTGACTTGGGATCTTAAAAACAAGATGGAACCAAGAAAGCTAGAGAAACAGAATTACGGAATGGGGCTGACATATTAGCAGAACCAAAAGGAAACCACTATGCTAAAGTGAAGTGAGCAAGGGTGAGAGCAGCATGGATGGGGGTGCAGTTAAACGGGGACATGATCATGTTAGGGGCTTACAGGTCATGCTAAGCAATCTGATGTATTCTACCAGCAATGAGAAATTCAGGTAGGTTTTTAAGTAGTAACATGATCCAATTTATGTTTTAAGATATCATTTATACTCCTACACAGAACATGGAATAAGGATGACAGAATTGATGAGGAAATGGTAACAAAAAGCAATTTAGGTGACAGACAAGGACAGCTTAGACTAAAAAGGTAGCAGTAAAGATAAAGGAAAGATCCCCAAACTAATAAAGGGTATTAAGGTTAGTAGTTACCAATCTTCAGCTTGAGAGTTCATTAAAAAACAATCACTAGGACCCACCCCCAGAGTTTCTCATTCAATAGGTCTGGAGTAGAGCCCGAGAATCGGCATTTCCATAAGTTCTCTCAAGGATGGTGATCCTACTGATCTAGGGATGACACTCTGAAAACTGCTGGTGGACATTAACTCCCTCCTACCTAAAACAAACAAAAAACTGGATAAATTATGCATTTCTAAGAATCTTCTTAAAAGCATGACAGGATGAGGGCAGGGGGTTAGTGGAGAGTATAAACATAAGGAGACAGCACAAGGAGGTTCTTTTGTGGTAAGGGAACACAGTTCTGTGTCTTAACTATGGTGGTGGTTACACAAATCTACCTGTGGGATAAAGTTGCATAGAATTATACATATACACACAAATACACAAATGAATGCAAATTTTAAAAAGTGTAAAAACTGAGTAAGGTTTGTAGTATGGTTAACAGTTAACAATGTTAATTAACTGTTAACAATTAACAATGTTAATTTCCTAGTTGATATTCTACTATAGCTGTATAAAATGCCACCAATGAAGGAAGCTGGGTGAAGACTACATGGGATTCTTTGTACCATTTTTGCAACTTTCTGTGAGCCTATCACAGTCTAAGGAAACAAAACACAATGAATAATAATGAAAAGAAATAACAGAATAAAAAAAATTTTCAGATATTAAAGCTATCCATTAAAGAGTCAGTCACAGGTTATAACATATAACAAAAGATTTGAAAAAGAACAAAATGAAACTTACAGAAATAAAAAAAATTATCAAAAATTTAAAACCCCAATTATTGGGCTTACTAGAATATTAGAGACAGCTGATGAGAGAATTAAATATAGATAAGAAAGTAACCAAAATATGACATAGACAAAATGACAGAAAACACAGACAAGAGAGTAACACAAAGGAGGTAGTGAGAAAGTCTAACATTTTTAATTTCAGTAACAAGAAGAGAGAAGAGATGAAACATAGGAGAACTAATATCTAAAAACTGTCTAAAGCACATGAAAGAATCTACAGATTCAAGAATCCCAATATACAGCAATTAAGATAAAAGAATTCCATACCTAACATTTCACAGGGAAATTGCAGAAAACCAAAGACAAACAGAATAACTCACACATAGCCTGGTTGTGGGGGAGGGGGACAAATAATAGAAGTTAATCTAATAGGTTATCTCTCAATAGTAGTAATGAAAACCAGAAGGCAATGGAAGGGTATCTTCAATGTGCTGCAAGAAAATAAATGGCAGCCCAAAACCTTTTCAAGGTAAGTAAATATTTTCAGACAAGCAAAATAGACAGTTCACCAGCAGCAGACCCACCAAAAAAAAAATACTAAAGGGTATTAGCAAAAGAAAAACAATCCCAAATAGAAGGCCCAAGATGTAAGAGGAAATGAAAGCAAATGTAAATAGATCAGAAATACATTTGAAAATAAAACTTGGGGTGCCTGGGTGGCTCAGTGGGTTAAAGCCTCTGCCTTCAGCTCAGTTCATGATCCTAGAGTCCTGGGATCAAGCCCTGCATCGGGCTCTCTGCTCAGTGGGGAGCCTGCTTCCCCCTCTCTCTGCCTGTCTCTCTGCCTACTTGTGATCTCTGTCTGTCAAATAAATAAATAAAATCTTAAAAAAGAAAAGAAAACTCAACATGACTTTGTAAAATAACTCTGATGCAGAGAGGTTAGGCAGGAGAACAGTGTCAAAGAATACCACATTTGACATGAAGAATTAGACACAGCAAGGGGATCATTAGTTAAAATAAAGAAGGCTAGGGGCGCCTGAGTGGTTCAGTCAGTTAAGCATCTGCCTTTGACTCGAGTCATGATCCCATCGTCCTGGGATCGAGTCCCACATCAGGCTCCTTGCTCAGAGGGGACCCTGCTTCTCCCTCTGCCTGCTGCTCCCCCAGCTTGTGTTCTCTCTCTCTGATAAATAAATAATAAATAAATAAATAAAATCTTTTAAAAATAAATAATAACAAAATAAAATAAAATAAAACAATATAAAATAAAATAAAGAAGGCTAATATGAAAGAAGTGGAGAAAAATCAGTGGCTCAAAAAGTAAATGACACCTACAAGACTTCAAAGTTGGGTATGAAAGTATATGAGTCTGAAGCTCAGAAGAAAGTTCTGGACTAGAGTTGTAAATGTGAGAGTCACAAACATAGAGAAAGCACACAGACCTACAGGAATTGATGAGTTCAACTGGGGAGAGAGCTTTGAGAAGAGGGTCCAGACCCATGGCCTTTCTAGGATCAATAAAAGGAGGAGGAATCAACAAGGAGACTAAGGATTATGCATAAAGGTAGGAAAAACCTGGGGCAGGTGGTGGCAGGGGGCACTATGAAGTCAAGAAGTATGAAGGAGAAAATGATCAACTGTATGATACTGCTGAGATGTCAAGTAAGAGGAAGACAGAACTGCTCAATGGATTTGGCAACCTGGCAGTAGTTAGTGACCTAGACAGTAACAGCTACCTCCTGCATGACAACCACAATTTATCATGTCCTATCCAGGACATTTTAAAAGGAACTGCCAACAGCTAAATGAATTAATAAAAGAAACACTAGATGGCATTGTTCTTTAAAAGAAAAAAAATTAATTTCTAAAATGTATTACATAATGCCCTTAAAATAGAGACACATTACTAGCCCACAACAAGTTAATTAGTAACTTCATAATAATAAATGTACAGAATTTAAATGTTTAAAACTGCTTTTGTATATGAACTTTTTTGAGTTTTATAAAGAGCGTATTCTTCCTCCCAATTTTGTATGTGATTAAACACAAGATTCGGATAGCATTGCCCAGCCTGCCCAGGATCACACAGGTAGGAAGGAGTACAGCTGACGTTTGAAACATGTCTATTTGACTTCATACTCCATAACTCTTTTAAGGACCCTAAGCAGTGTTTGCGTAAATATACCTTGCTTGAATAAGACAACCTTTTCCAATAACGGTTGCATCTATTGGGAGGTCTATAGTTGTAAAGAGAACATCAGGAACTTTTTGTTTCCTGCAGTTATAGCAGTATGTGAGATGAGCTGGAAATGGCATATTCAGTTCATCATATGGTATGTGGCAAAAGCCACAGCCAGCAGGCAAATTTTCTTCTAGCCTGTATGAATACACAAAGAAAACAAATGAAGATGTCTTTAAAATTCTATGCATTTTTCTCAAAAACATTTTTATATACAATACTTATATACACACTACACTGCAACTTCTACCACCGTAGGTTATGAGAGTACCACTATGTCTACTAGAATTAAAAATGACCATGAAATCAGAACCATACTCTTTCGTATGAGAGAAAAGACTTACATAAGTAGCCACTGATTTGCATCAATTCATAAGTTTGAGGATGTCCCACCTGACAAAAACCACTATTATCCCAAAGGTTGCTCTTTGTGATACAACATAAAAACACATGGTTAGATACCAATTTAACTCAAATATAATCTCACACACACACACACACACACACACACACAAATTCCCAAGGAAGAAAAACCTCTTTAACCAATCTAACAATTTGAAAAAAAAAAAAAAATTATGATCAAAAACAAACCTATTTAAAAAGTCAAAAATAGGCATAATCTAACATTTCTAATTTCTAGTGACTGCTTTAAGATTTCGGAGAACCATTTCACAAACAACATATATATCATATATAAACCACAAAGGACCACACACAACCTTCCCAATCACTATAAAATGTTTGTTGTAATAATGTTTATGAATTCATTTTAGAATGATTAAGTATTTTTTTCACTCATCAAATATCAGGAAATTCGGGGAACAACAGAAATGAAAGCAAAAGGAAGTTCATGGAGAACTCCAGACTTTCACAAAGCCACACCTTCTAGGGCTCCAGAAAGACATGGATTCTCAATTCACTCCAAGCTAAAGTGACCTGTTAGTAGAAGTTGAAACTTGGCAAGTGGACAAATTAAAGAGAAAGGAAAGTTGTACTGTATCTATTATGAGTCAGGTTTCTTGCAAATTCCTTGTACATATTATTTCACTAAATAGCCACAATAACCCTCTAAACCTAATCACTCCCAGATATTCTTCTTTTATTGTTGAGATGGCATTCTGGTATATTAGAAGTAACAGAGAAATCAAACAGATTCTAAGTGGAGTTGTGTGACCTCGCACAAGTCATTTAACCTCTCAGAGCCTCATCTATAAAACTAGAATAATAATACTTACCCAGAAAGGCTAATAAGCATAGCTAAATACACCCAATATAATGTGCAGCAAACAGTAACAAAAACTAATTCTTCTTGACCTGAAACTGGAGATACTAAGTAACTTATTCAGTCACACTAAATACTAAGTAGCAGACCTCAGATTCTAATGTCAGGTTGTTTGAACCAAAGCCTATGTGTTACAAAAAGGCATATAAGGATGAAAACTGGGGCAATTTTTAACTAAATACCTCACAGAAATTTGAACTTAAGTGATTTAATATCATAGGCATAAAAATAGAAGTATTTAAATTTAGGAAAGCATGTGAAATATGAAATCTAGAAAAGGGACTATCTCTGAATATTGAGATCATGGGGAAGTTTTCTTCCTTCTACTTTCCTATATTTTTCAAATTTTCTCTAGTAAGCAGAAATAATTGTATAGCAAGAAAAAAGGGCATTTTCCTCTTTTGCAGATAGGGATGGTATCTGTTGCACTAGAATGCCATAAAAGAGAATTCACTGTATCCACCCAAGCCAGAATATCAAAATAATCAAGCTGCATGGGAAAGGTCATTTGTTAAATCAGACTTCTAACCACTCAAGAATGAAAATCAACTGACATGTGTCAGAACTATGGAGCATCACTTGGACAACTCACCAGCAGGCAGTTTTCTCAATAGAACACTCTGATTTTTAATATACTTCACAATGTTCCACATCTCTATTTTCCTATTTAAGATGACTTTCAATGCTCAGTAATATACTATGGTCAAAATCCATTTTTAATACAAGCTAAAGAAGAAACCGACCAAGGTCTTCTGTTTGCCTGCCTGAGCTAGAATATTTTTGTTATACAGAGACTTGCAAATTTACACTAAAAATAAAGCAAGTATGCAAACAGTGGAGTAAGGGGTAATTCAAATTTACATTATCCAGGTATACTCTGGCACCAAACAAACAGTTTTCTGTATGTGTATTTGATAATCTCATCTGTTTATGGGAAGCATTTTTGACATTTATGGAAGCCTACAGATTAAGGGATGAATAAATAAACTAAAAAGTAATCTCATTTAATTTCACTTTCACTTTCTCTTTCACAAACATTAAAGTTATACTTCACTTTCTAGGAACTTATATATATAATTTTGGTAAAATAGTGTTTTGTTTTATAAATTATAAATTTTCTTTATGCAAATTGTTTTATGACCTTTTTCTATTTCAGAGGTAAGACAAAGGGAAAGGAAAAAATCAAAAATTATTTCTATACTGTAACAAACAAAAAAATATATACTTGAAATTCTTTGATAGTCACACATGTAATTTATCAAGATACTAGGAAAATTATAATAAGGTGTGTCATGTACTATAGAACTCAGTACTTCTTTAGGTAAAAAGCAGTAAAGTGCCCTGGTCCTGATCCCTACAGTGTACCACTGAAACCCACCCTCATACAGAACTATCCTGGCTCTAAAGTTAAAAGTCAACTTCTCCCTTCCTTGCCCTTAGAGAAAAGAAGCAAGGCTGCCATGACAACCTCTGTTCCAAACAGCCCTCCACGGTGCCATCCTGCAGAAATCTAGGGTTGAGTACAGCTGCCGTGCCGGATGCAGATAAAATACAGACCTCTTCACTATAAGAGAAAAAAATATTAAATAGTTATTATCTCCAGGCAGCCTAGCTTTGGAAAGTGTTCAATATCAAAATGATTATAAGGGTGACAATTTAAATTCAAGTTAGACTCTACTAAATATTAATCATATCATAGGATTATCTCCTACCCTAGAATAAAAAATAGAAATAATTATTAAAATGAAAAGGGCAAGTGTTACTACTTTAGACGTATAAAAGATAAAGTATATTAATGACAATAAATTCCTTTAAAATATGGTAAAACTGACAAATACTGAAATGTTTCAAAATAATAGTAGTAACAAATTATATTGCTGAATTCAGCAATAATCCATAAAATATATTAAAGCACTCTTTAAATGATATTAAAGTTTATTAAAGTTACTTTAAAAGCTTAATATGTAATGATCAATGTCATTATTGCTATACCTTACTTTAAACTTAATAACAAAATGTATTTGAAACAAAGAGTATTCAAAATACACTAAGTGGAGCTTAAACTACATCATTATATGTATGATAAAAAGTGATTTTCAAAAGAATTCTTTCTTTATTACATATTACCTAATTTTAAATGATCAATAAAATTATTGAATGAAATCACCTAAAGCAAATGACAAAAGTAGCAGTCAAGGGACAAAATGATGAAAACACAGTAAAACGGACCAGAACCCTGAAAGGACATGAAAGAAATGGTCACTTGATCTGTAACTGAGTAGAGAGGCCAGGCTTAAAATGTTTAAGTGGGCACTGGAAATGCCAAAGAATAATGTGGAGCCACGGAGAGTACTGGATTAAGTTAGAAGGAGCTATGAGAGCAGAAGTACATTTCAGAGAGTTTATCCAGTAATAGTAAATCGGATGGATTAGAACAGAAAAAAAATGTGTAGATAGATAGGATTTAAACACAAAGACTTGTTTTGAGGTCCAGAGGGAAAAAAGAAGCTTGAATCAGGTGAATTCAAAGGTCTAGGTAAATTGACTCCTTTCTGTAGATCCCTGGATCTATCTGTGACAGATCCCCTGCCACACTGAATCTACACCTCTGGACTTCTCTGTATGCTATTCTTCTGCCCTGGAACACTCCCTCATGCCTCCTCTCTTCATTCACATCATTCACACTCATTCCCTGAGATTTAGTTTGAAGTTTCAGTTACTTTATTAACACTTTTTTTTTTTCATTAACACTTTCTTCCGATCTTACTTCTAAACTCCAACCCTCTAGATCCCGCAGCATCGCTATCATAAAATGTGTTATACTTGTCATAATCCTCCAGGAGAAATGAATCTGACGGCAAGAACTATCTTTTAAGGGCTCCTGGGTGGCTCAGTTGGTTAAGTGTCCCACTCTTGATTTCAGTTCACAGCATGATCTCTGGGTCATGGGATTAAGCCCTGAGTCAGTCTCTGTGCTTAGGAGTCTCTCTCTTCCTCTGCCCCTCCCCCCTGCACTCTCTAATAAACAAAATCTTTAAAAAACAAAACAAAACAAAAAAACCCACCACTACATATTTTAAAATTATAACCCTAGGGGGCGCCTGGGTGGCTCAGTGGGTTAAGCCTCTGCCTTCAGCTCAGGTCATGATCCCAGGGTCCTGGGATGGAGTCCCGCATCAGGCTCCCTGCTCAGCGGGGAGCCTGCTTCCCTCCCCCATCCAGCCTCTGCCTGTCTCTCTGCCTGCTTGTGATCTGTCAAATAAATAAATAAAATCTTTTTAAAAAATTAAAAAAAAAAAAAACTATAACCCTAGGAACTGAAAGCATATGACACTAAAACTATGAATGAGCCAAGACTATCTACTGGGAAGTAAGGCAGGATAAGCATAAAAAATTATTAGTTTAACACAAGTAGAACAGCTACACTGGGGACAAGAAGGTGCAAGAACATCATACATAGCCAGCCGAAGAAAAGAAAGGGCCCTCAGATGAAACAGCATGTCTCTGTAATGTCCACATTTACTGGAGTCTAATCATTTTTCTCCTAACAATAAAGACCACCAAAAGCACAAGAGAACTATCGATGTAACAGCTGGCAGTAAGAATTATTCAAGAATAGGTGGAAAAATAAGATAGCAGAAGGTCAAACAATTTCTAGAGGATATCTGTTATAAACTTTTTTTTTAAAGATTTTATTTATTGATTTGACAGAGAGAGAGTACAAGTATGCAGAGCAGCAGGCAGAGGGGGAGGAAGAAGCAGACTCCCCGCTGAGTAGGGAGCCCAATGCGGGGCTCCATCCCAGGACCCTGGGATCATGACCTGAGCCACCCAGGAGTCCCTGTTATAAACTTTTTGAGGGGCTGAAAACAGAGTTCATCAATGGCAGTCATAAAGTTAAATCAGAACCTGAGTAAGGAACTGGGCAAAGTCTTGGTCAAGGTAAGAGTCAAAATAAGCCAGATGTAAATGGGCAAATGAGATGGATGGAAAATATCAAGCTGTGATCCAAGAGTGAAATTTTATAGTTTCAAATTTTTAAAGGTAAACAGTTTTGAGCAATAATGAAGTCCAAAATGTGGATGAAAGTTAAATGGGGATAGAGGAGGACTTATGAATGAGAAAGCACAAGGTCAAGCTGTTGGAAGGAGGGTAATCATGTTCAATTGGTGGAGATAGCAGAGAATTAAGAAAGGCGGAAGAATATTTTGGAGGCAGTAAAGTCTGAACTGTGGAATGGCAAGGACTTTAAAGTAACAGAGTTTGTTGAAAGGAAAGGTAGGAGAAAAAGGAATTGAGAGTAAGGGTATGGAAGTCCCTTCCTAACTTGACAGAGACAAGAAAGATGATGTGTTGGCAGGATTAGTGAAAGAAGGCAGAAAGAGTTTACAGACAAACTTAAGAGACAAATGGCAGTTCATTTACAACAGATCAAGGGTCCCAATATTCCAGAGGAAGGAATTAGCAGGGCCACAAAATGTAGTCAGCCTAGAATTAATACTTGCTAAGTGCCGGTATTAATTCTCATTTAATTCTTCAATAACCTTAATTGATAGGTGGTCATTATCTCCATTTCAATCTATAAATTGAGGCTCAGAGGAGTAGTTACTTTCCCAAAGTTTTACAGCAATTTTTTTTTTAAAAAGATTTTATTTATTTATTTGACAGACTGAGATCACAAGTAGGCAGAGAGGCAGGCAGAGAGAGAGAGAGGAGGAAGCAGGCTCCCTGCGGAGCAGAGAGCCCGACACGGGGCTCGATCCTAGGACCCTGGGATCATGACCTGAGCCTAAGACAGAGGCTTTAACCCACTGAGCCACCCAGGCGCCCCAAGTTTTACAGCAATTTAGTGGCAAACGTGGCACATGGACCTCGGTCTGATGTACTCCCAAGGCCCATGCTCCTAGATCATGCCACAATTCTTTTCTCTGTACTTGTATAAAACTTTTACCCTTTCAGATGACAATCTGTAAATTACAGCATCTAGGAAATCAAGTTATCATTTACCAGATGCTAGTTGATTCACTGTAGCCCACTACAGCATGACAGCCTAATGCTTTAGCATGTGATTTTATTTCTTGTCTGATTTCTGCCCACCACGCATCTCGAGTTTCTGGTTCATCTGAAAAATAAATTTTAAATCAGTTCACTACTCAATAGCACATTGTCTATATGATAAAGAAATGTTTAAAATGAACATACTTTGGAAGGCAAAGACATACTGGTCTATAACAGATTTTAAAACTAACTTCACATGTTTAAAATGTTATTTCTCAAAAGGCTTATTAACATTTTAATTCAATGTTACTTCCAAAAAGGTTTAACATTTTAAACTTGATTGATAGAAAATAAACCAGCTAGTTCTACTTGCTTTATTACTTCAGGGGACATCTATAGAGAGGTATTTTATTACCTACAACTTAAAATGTAGACCCAGAGTTTCCAGATTCTAATCCTAAACTGAGAGGATATTCTATGTCTCACTCACCTTGCTCAGTGAACATTTTGAGTCATATCCATAAATTTAATTTAAATTCTGATTTCATTTCCTGGTACCTATTTTTTTTTTATAACCCACTATATTCTAGGTTCTTTCCAAGGCAAAGGTTTGTCAATGTTAAAAAAGAGAAAGCCATGTAGCCATCCTTGTGGGTCCTAAAGCAAAGTAACAAGAAATGAAGGGACTAGCCAATTTAAAAATAAAGAAAGCAAATACATTTAAAGATTATTACAAATAATTTGGTTAATGTATATAAGGACAAATTTCAGTTAGTACATTGTAACTTCATATATGGTTCTGTAATTAAGAAAATGCCTCAGAATCACAGCACTGCATTTTATTACCACAGAGGAGTCCAATATTGCTTGTAATAGAGCATTATAAATGGAGCATCTGGCTCACATCCTTCCTAATCACTTGCATTTAGCTGCAAAGTACTGGTGAAGAGCAGCTGCAAATTATAGTAACATTTCATGTGCAAAGATGTTAAAAACAGAAACAGTCTATAATGAGCATATCCTAATGTGTTTCTTTTGGGGGCCCATTCCATTTGGGAACAATTTGGGATAGAAAAAACTTAATCTAACTCAAAATAGGATGCTAACCTCCTGCTGTAAATTTTCCATATAAAAGGCACTATTAAAACTGAAAATCAAACAATCCAAAAGCTTTCTTTTTTGAATTTCAGTACATATTCAGTTTTCAAAATGTTTTTTAAATAAGCAGAATAAGGAGAATTATACTCACTAGTAAAATACTGATGACAGCAAAATAAAGAAAGGTTAAGAGGCTTGTTATAGCTGACATTCCTAGGATGTAATTTTGTTTCCTCCACAGGGAGGAGGATCAGCAAAATAGAGAAATGAGATAAAAGCCAGAGCTACAAATGATGCCAGCCAGTTCTTGTATTAAAGTTTTGGATCCAAGACAGAGCTAACACTAAAACTTTCTTTCAGAAAAAAAAAAAAAAAAAACAAAGAAATCCAGACTCCAGGAAACTGAGGAAGAGATCCAAGGACAAGATAAAATAAAGAAAGAAGAAAAATAGAAAAGACTACAATATGGTATTAGCAATCAATATTATGAATTAAGAAAAGTGTAAGGCAATTAGGTAGCCCTATTTTGTGTAAGAAATGTGTAAGGCAATTAGGTAGCACATACATTATTATGTTAAAGAATTTCTTCATATTCCCCCTGAAATACAGACATTAACAGCACAAATACACTCTCAAATCCATTCTCTTTTTTAGGTATACATGTTCCCAGACCAATTTGGGTATCTATTTAATGTCTTCCTTTCTTAATAAGGGATATTTTATCATAAGACAAAAATTTACTCAAGCAGTTGCTCAATCTATCAACTTATTTATGATTCTCTAAAAGTATCATAGATAATTATAGAAATACATCTCAGTTTGAAAAACAACAATTTTCCCTCAAAAGCTATGTAAAATAAAGTTTAACTTTTCTTTAAAAACACTAGTAGAACCTGCTATTTACTTTTTAAACCTTTCTGGGAATTTAAAATATTATTTGCTAAAGCAAATAACTGTATACTATGTTTCTATAAAAGCAGATTTTCTCACATTAGATTTGCCTATATCTGTGCCACAAGTAATACATGGTAGCCTTTCTGTTTTAAATTGAATTTTACAGAAAGTAATCCATAACATTATTTTTTAAATTAATTTAAAAAAAAATGGAGGAAGTTACTTATTTTAAGTTCAGGATATATTTATTTAGAAATGGCCAGCATGTCCAAATGGGAAAGTAGGTAATAATTACTATGAAATACATATAACCACATAGAATACAAAGTTTATATACATCAAACTTACCTTGGTATAACACACAAAATAATCAGATAATTAAACCAAACACTATGAAAGAGTAAGTGGCTGATTTAAAAAAAATAATAAACAAAACAAAAAGCTGAATGCAGCGCAAGTGGAGCATTCATATTCTTCTGGCAGGTTCACAAGCAGCCTTTATTTTGACACATGAGCCACACAACTGCACATGGGGATGCCATTGTTGTATTTAATACACTATTTACAAGTTTAAAAAAAGCTAAAGAGTTACATAACAGAGGAGCTAAGGAAGCAAATGGCATATGTCCACACTCCAAAGAATTTGTTAAATTTTGTTTTTGGCTTAAGCAAAAGCTCAGAGAACAAAGGGTTTTGCAAAGCATATTCAGCAGACAGGAGCCAGAAACAGTGGATATTTTGGCGCATGCTTGGATCAGGTGACAGTACAGACTGAAAACTATGGCAGCTCACTGAAATGGTTACAGAAAGTAATGGCCCTAGATTCTAGGTGAAAGCAAGGCAAGCATACAGTAGGGAGCACTTCATCACAAACTAGGAATTGAATTAACAATAATTATCTACAACTGTAAGCAAGAAGCCAAAGGATGAATTTGTTGACTATTAAATTTAGGGGTTATTTAATTAAAATAAAATTAAGAATAATCAATTTAATTAATATTAAAAAATTAAATTTATCTTCAAAGTCTATATATTTATGGCAGAGATGAGCCAGAGAATATTCACATAGTAATGATTCAGCCTAACTTATATAACTGAAGATTCAGAAATATCACCATATTTAATCCTATAATAGAATTTTTAAAGCTTAAAAGCTATTAACTGTATTCTTATGACAGGAAACACACTAGTTGAATTTGAATTGTTTTATCACTCTCCAAAAGTCAAAACTGAGGATCTACTATACTCACAAAAAGGCAAAAACAAAGAGTCTGGCTTAAAAATTTATGGCAACTATACATGCCACGCACGAAACTGGATACAATTTAGTCACTTGAAGGAAATACAGCTGAGATGTGAAGGTTGCAATTAATCAACAATTCACAGATGTCAAGAAAAAAATATCTTCACTTTAAATACCATGCTCCTCCTAATAATCTATAGAATTATTTATAATTTTAAAAAGACCTCACTTTAGGATAAATTAAAATTTATTTATTAAATAAATTATATTTAAAACTATATTACTTTTTTCTACTATGGGTCAAAATTCTTCATAGATAATATCACAAATCTTTTTTTTTTTATTAAGATTTTATTTTTAAATAATCTCTATAGCCAACATGGGGCTCAAACTCACAACCCCAAGAGTTCTATGCCCCACTGAGTGAGCCAGCCAGGTGCCCCACAATCTTTTACTATATCCTTTTATTTGTAGTCATGAACTGGGCTGTAGGTCAATACTTCACTGATGCTTCATTTAGAGGTAATGTCTGCACACTTGGTTGGCATCATAATTAATTTATTTTACTACTGTCACTTTTCTAGAGCATGGCCATAGCTTGATATCTTGCCATCTTTTTAACATTTTATCTTATTTCTGAAATGCAGGTGAAACTGGTAAAGATTCCTATAATGAAAATAAATGCTAAATAAATCTCAGAAAGTAAAGAAGTGAACAACTCAACATAATAGGCCTTTATAAAACTGAATCCCTTTCAGATTTTAGGCTATCTCACACTTGCAACTAAGAAACACTATCTAAAATGTTCAATTTAATTGTTTTTACATAACTCTGGAAGAGAATAATTCTGCCACTGAGAATCTTTAAATCTGACTTAAAGAAAAAAAGGAAATGGACAATTATTCAATCTAATTTTAAAATAAACCAAGAAGAGATGTTTAAACAAGATCAAATGTTAGGTGGGCTAAATAAACATTTTTAATACAATGATAATCTTGTCAATGGACAGCATAAGAAAGCCACATTCTTAAATACCTTAAAATATTATTCCAACACAAAACAACTTTCTGAAGAAGATAAATTTCCTCTTATGAAACAGAAATTACAGAGGTCAGATTTAAGTGTATATACAATCTCAAACCAGATGGGGATTCAGTACCAACCTAGGAAGAACAGTTCCATCATAGAGGAAATGATGTGCAAATTCAGAGCAGACACCAACTTGTAGTAATTTAGGATGTTAGGATGGTACCTGGGATATAATCCATATTAGATCAAACCGGAGTCTTCACTATTTATAAAATAAGTCAAATATATAATTACTCCTTACCTGTGAGATTTCCCTTTTTATATATATAAAGTTATATATTAATTTACGTGTCATGTTATAATAGTGTAATTAATATCCAGTTATATTAGATATATATAAAGAGTAAAATTTATAAATTAAGGAAATCATAAATCTGACTTTTTTTACAGATAATAAGGAATTGACAGTAGTCAATATGCAGTTACATTATACACAAACAAAATTATTTATTACATTTATATGTTGCATTACGTATAAAGAGAAGCTCACACATCATACATGGCTATATTTATGCCCTCCTGAACTCCATATACCTACTTCTTAAAACCTTAAATTCTTAAAACCAAAAGCTGCTTAACTACTTTAAGCTTAGTTTTGCATATCTGCTCATGAGTACCTCTCAGAAATAGTAAAAATAACTGCTGGGATCATCAGTAGAATTCAAGTTCCAAGAAAGCCTCTCTCCATTTAACAACAACTATTACTACTACTACTACTACTACTACTACTACACATACACAGCAAAATAGTTTAAGAAATTGGTTTAAGAAATAGCCTAGACTGGGTGTATAATCATGTTGTCTGCCTGGCTGAACAAACATGTTCCCAATCCCCAACATCATGCTCAAGGCACAGTAGGCAAACCACAAATATCCACTGAATAAAAGATTTTTACTTAAAACTGAAAAAAAAAATTTAGATTATCAGACTGATATGTGTATTCTATTAATAGTTCCTTACACATCTGTTGACTCATTTTGTTAAAATATGTTTAAAGTAATAATTACACCTATTTTTCTTGGTTTTGATGATTAATTTTTGACCCCAAAGTAAAACAACTATAATTCAGATGACAAAAAAAGAGTAACATTTTCTGAACTCAGACCACTAATATAAAGCTTCCCTTAGCACTAGCCCTTGCTTCATTTATTAGAAGACAGAAAATCTCAAACATATGTCCTAAAACCTACAATCTAAAATAATAAGTTTTTTAAATATTCTCAAAAACAAAAGTTATCTAGCTATTTTACTAACTCAGTACTTAAAACATTTGCTCTTAAAAATATTGTCTAAGTTTGGAAGCTATTTCAGACTAGCATTTTTTCAAACCACATTATATATCTACTTTATTGTTTCCTCTTGAAACTTCCTGAAAAAATATCTAAGCTCACAAGTACCCTACCTGAAGAAAGAATAACAATTTTTTCTCAACTACACTGAGACTATTCCTAATTAAAAATTGTATCAGTTTGCTACCCAGAAATAACTTTCAGTGGTAAACTCAGAAGAAAGAAAAATAAATAGCATAGCCATTTAAGAAGCAATGAGCTATGCCTTTTAAAATCTACTCTTAAAATATTTTTATAACTCAATTTTCAAATAGAGTTGGGTTTCCAAAAGATAGGATTCAACTGCTCACTGGGATTTTAGACTTGTAGCCATGTGGGATAATTCTAATCCATCTTTTTCTCTTTCTCTCAGCTCAAAGCTGCTAAGAGACTGTTTGATTTGCCACATTCTACTAATTACCAAGTCCTGGTGATTTTACATTTTAAATATTTTCTAAATTTATCTTAAGAGTATAAGCCCTGAAGCCAGAGTAGCTAAGTTCACATTGCAGCTCAACAACTTTCTATTTCACTTAGGGCAAATTGTTATGCTTCATTTCGCTCATCCACAAAAGAGGAAAAATGCCTATCTCAGAGCTGTGTTTTGAGAATTAAGTGACTGCTATCATACAGCACTTGGAAGAGTGCCTAGCACATAGTTAAGTGCTCTATGAACTTAGCTCTCCTATCACCACCAAATCCTAGGTCACTTACCAGGCCAGGAGTACTGCAGTGTCTCTAGGCTTGCTGCCTTTAAATGCATTCTCCATTATACAGCCAATGATCTAACATACGTGTGACCATGGGATACCCTGTCTTACTCCTATGCAGCCCATTCCGGGCATGTCACACACAAGATCTGCAAATGCTGCTTCCTCCTTTCAAGCAGCAAGATTCAGTTTATCTTTTTCAAAGTCCATTAACCAGGCCAGAAACATAAGAAGCAAGATAAGAAAAGGTAATACCGTGATTTTAAAATAAATTCTCAGATAACTGAGTTTCCTTCTTCCTGCTATATAAAAATATTTCCTATCACTGTAGTTAACACAACCTAAGACAGCAAAGCAGAAGAATAAGGGAAACACAATAAAAAGCTGAAGCAACAAAGACATTCTGTATTCAATGGCAAGCAATAGGTATAAAATAACTGGGTAAACATCATCAAACAAGTAATGACTAGGGGATTGTTCTTCAATGAACTACTAAAGTTTCAGAACTACATTCAAAGGAGTGAACAATATGCCTCCAAATACACTGTCTGAAATATAAAATCTACATTAAGGTCATATATATCATTCAAACTGAACTCAAGAATTACCTCTCCAAGCTTCCCTGCCACATAGTTAATCATGCCTTCCTCTTTAATTCTCTATCTTATATCACACCACACCACACCACACAGTAAACCATTAACATATTTTTCTAACTGCCCAGAATATGACTTTCACGAAAACGGGATGACTGACATCGTCGCACACCTATCATCTAGCAAACTGTATGGTACAAAATAAGTTCTAATAAATGCTTGCATGACAGATCATATTTCATGAAATACCACTGTGTGATAAAAATGTTTCTTATATCTTTCCACATTTTAATGTTTCTGAAATAAAAATGTCTGGTAATTAATCAATATACTTAATATAGTAATGTTTCTTTCTCTTTTCTCTTGGAAAGCTATTATTAAAATGGTGATACCTCACATAATAAATGGTGTCAGAATCCAGGAAGTACAGTATTGATGAACAATTTCTAACATTAATAAAAATTACAACCACAATTATTTTTCTTACTGATGTGGACAATTCTTTATTTTCTATGGTAATACAGGACAGCAATGGCTAATTTATTCCCCAATCACAGAAAAGAACACATAAATGATTCAAATATATTTATCAAATATTACATTTTTGTATTTCAGAATTATCACATTATTTTTCTTAACCTAATATCAAAATCAGCCTGATATATACTGTTAGGAGATTCTAATATCTCAGTCAAAAGCACAGAGCTATTAGAACATTAAACTGAAAGTGTCGTCTTTGATATTCTTTTACTATTCTGTAATTTATATCCATTTTTTTTCATACACTCACTACCTGACTTTATTTTAAATGATGGCAAGATATACCGCTTCCTCAACCATGTTTCTCCTTGCCAAATTCTGTAGTTCTGCTTATGGGGGACAAAGTATTATAAGATTTAACTACTTTTCTACTTTCCAAGACTGTTAGTTCATCTAACACTCATCTCACCCTAAACATCTTTGCCCTGACAACGTTTAAGCTCCTTAAATTATTAATGATCAGTCTATTCCCAATGTCCTTTTCTTACATAATTAGGCTTTTTTACTTCTTACACACTAATCTGCCTACATTTTAAAAATACATTATTTTTATTAAATGAATCCAGCAGGGTATTTTCCTCACTAAAAACCAAGTATAACACATAACATTTAAAAACGATTATTTTAATTTTAATCAATGTGGTAACATGCTGGCAAAAACCTGAGTAGGAGAGGTAATTTCCCTGAGACTTACCAACTGATGTCAGTCTAAATCTGCAAAGGTTGGACCTGATCAGATTGTTTACTAGACTGAACTTAGGTAAACCTGCATGATGAACATGAGATACTTCATAGTCAAACATGCATTACTTACATCAGAACTTACATCCTGGACCCCTAAGAACAAAAAAAAGCTTATAATATTGAAAAGATTATGAAATATTATCTAAAATGTTAAGCCTCTTGGTGATTTTGTTTTTCTATAAATAGATATATACTTTCTGACACAAAGAACTGGTAAAATCCTTCAGGCAAAATACCAGCTTCTAATACCAAATCAAAATGGTCTATTATTTAATTTCAAAAATAAAGAACATAAAAATTTACATATTTATATTAGAAGAATACGCTTTTATCAAAAAGAAAAATTGGCTTTGACTCGAAACCACATCATCAGCTGTAAAGTTAGTTTAGTTTCTCTAAAAGTTACAAACTATATTTTACAAACTATATCCATATGTAAAATTACCTAAAAAGAAAAATTAAATTCTCACATGAAAGGGGAAGGAAGGGAGCTTATGAAAGCTGTTAATCCCCTTACTGCTCTTACTTACCAAATTTTGAAAAACTTCTGGAATTATAAATAAAAATGGTAATAGTCACATTTTTATAGTATTTATAGAATACTAAATATACTCAAGTCTAAATTAATGTTTAAGCAGACTTTAAGCTTATCAAACTAGCCATTTAATACTTATATTTAACAATTAACATCTCTTTAATTGTAAAGCCTATGTCAATTAACTGATATGAAAAAACTGTCCAAAATGTAATAAATATAATTTAAATTTAGGTTTCTGAAAGTTAATTACCTGACAAAAGCCATTTGTAATTTACGGTATTTCTATGGTTTTGGTTAATTCATTTTAGTTAACACATTTTTATATTTGCAATTCTGTGGAAACTTTAAGAGTTACAACATATGTACTGCAGAATGTATCTGTATAACTGAATTGCCATTAAACCTATTTAATCTAGAACATTTCTAAAAACTTCACTGAGCTGCCATAATTTTTGTCAGCATATGTAGTACTGAATGACCATCAAAATACCTGAATTGAAACTATTCCAGTCTAGCAGTTTGTAAGATCTTGTGTTACCCATAATTCCGACAAAGGCTGAGTTCAAAACAGCAAATTAGTAGATCAGTTTTAGGTGCAGAATAGTAGGAAAAAAAAAAACAAAAAAACACTACAAACAAGAACACAATTGACAATACCACTCGACAGCAACTGGAAAGACACAGACAGCAGAGTTAATAAGAAGTAGAAATAGAAAGAGAAGAAGGAGCATGCTATCATAATCTAACATTAACTAAAGTCTAGTTGTTTAAAATAACGACCTTGATTTTTAAAACCACCCCATTCTTGTCCGTGTTGCTTAATATTTAACAAAGGAGGAAATTCTAAAAGAACTAACTCCAGAATAATAATGTATAGGTAGCAGGCGGTAGTGGTTTAAAAATAAGATTTTATTCCTTCTACACTCAAGTGTAAAATGAAAAGTTCCCATATTCACTAGAAAAAAATTAGCTGCAAGATTCGTTTGAGAGTGCAAATACAGCATTTTAACAGCACAGGCATCTCAATCCATCTTAAGTTTCTCTCGGCAGAGTAACTCAGTGTCATAAAATCAATATATCATTATCATGGTAAATGCTAATCTAGAGGGGTTTTTTGGTTTTAACATTCAGCTTCTTTCAACAAATTAAATCTTTTAATAATTATTTATGAAATATTAAGAACATCAATAAAATGTTCTTAAGAAAATCTTCCTTTTTTAATGCATAATACATATATAAAACCACCCCCCAAAATGTGATTTTTATATCAAAATCATGTAATAGTGAAACCATTAGAATATGTAGTTGATTAAATTGATCAAAATTAACTGAAAATAAAACAAAATTAAAATATAACTTGTATATCATTAAAAGCATTTATATTTATATGCCCATAATCCTTTAGGAAATAAGTACATTAGTAACTAGGATTTCCTACATGTGAATTGAAAAAAAAGTATTCTGATAAGGGGAGGAAAGGAAGAGAAGGGATAAGTTGAAAATTATAATACACAAAATGTATTCTGTATTAAAGATTCCTGTGTTCTTCCCTCGGCCTGGGTTCTTATATTTCTCACACCGCTAGAACAAACTGGCAAGCATGATAAACCCTAAAAAAGAGTTTTTTGTAAAAAGTAATAGGATTTTAAATACAGCTCTCTACTTAAACTTATTTAAGAAAGACTTGTTTGTTCTCCCAGACTCTATAGCTTACTCAGAGTACCTGGAAGCAACAATAAAATCAAAATGTTTTCAGTAAACAGAACAGTTAAATATATTCCTGAAACCATTTTGGAGCTTATCAGTGGGCACCATCTAGCAAAATATTTGAGTCAATGGTCCAAAGAAACGCAGGTAACAAGTCTTGGGTCACACCCAAGTTAATGTCAGGTATATTAACTCAGTATTTCCTTGCACTTTCCAAATAATTTAAGTTCCTAAACACAAAGATACGAACTTGCAGTCTCCAATGTCTCAATACATTAAACTGGCATCAGTCTAAATGTGCCTTTAATTACTACAGAATTCACAAATACTACATGAAGAAAAGATCTTAAATTGGAAAAAATAAGGAAGAGCAGAAAAAAAATAAACCAGAGAAGAAAAAAAGAGAAGACTAAGGCTTAAAAGATGTATTTGTTCAGCTTTAAGAGTTAAATAATCCTAGCTACTATTCCTCTTCTGAAATCTCGTTCAAGCTCTGGGAAAAATTCCATTCTGCTCCTCTGGAATTATTAACTGAAAAGACATCAAACCGCAAGGCACAGATTAAATTTTTTTTTTAACTTAAAAGAATGGTAATGCTCTGTATCCTCAAAATCACTATCTGCAGTGTTTTTCATAAAATAATTTCGAAGTGTTTTACTCTTTTTGTAGCTGTCAGTACAAGCCTCAGGAAGAGGTTATTGGAAGTGACAATTTAAAATTTTCAAAAATATGTATGTATATATGCCAAATAAGAACACATAACTTTGGCTTTTTAAGTATGTCATCAAAATAGTAAGTAACTTGAGCAAATTACTGGGAATCCAGTCAATGAGAGATGCAAGAACACACTCCACACAGAAAGTTTCTACCACACTTATCATGCTTATTTTGGATTTAGAAAAACCATCAAAGCATTCCTAATCCAAGGGCCTGAAATTGAGATTGATTTGATGCCTTTCTTCTTTTATGATCATGGCCCCACGTTTTAAAGGAGTAAGCTACTATTCTTACTTGTTTGCTTATGTAGAACAAATAGTTTTAGAAAAGAAACCAGGAATGCACAGACAGCACTATTTTTTTTAAATTCTTAGACACTACACAATGTTTATAATTACATTTCAAAGGAATACTTCTTTTAGGAATAAGGAAATTACTAAAATAATCTATGAAGAGTTACTGCTAATGAAAAGAATTAACATCTTAAGATAATGGCCACAATGGTCAAATTACAAAATTTGTTGTCTGCCTGGGTCAAAGAAAAAAGCTGACTGAAAAGTTACCTAGGAACTCCTTCAAAGTGATGCCTGGCCAGGAAAATGAATCAATATTTGTTTTATATAAGAAAGCTAACTAAAATATACTTCTACTTATTTGATTATTTTTCATCAGAATTATAGCAAATACTTAAAGCAACATGCCAGTTTATACTTTCTTTTTCACTTTTCTTTTCGGATAGACTTGATTTTTTTTATTATAAAAATCAATTTTAATAATCCCAAAACAAACTTTTAAAGAACATACCAGGATTGTGGATACGATCCAAAAGCTTCACAGAGCGTGCACTAACAACACCCCCAACATGCATGAGAAATCCAGGAGGAAATGCCGTCAAGGTAAAAAATGGAAATTCCTAGTAGAAAGAAAGGGGGAAAAATATAACTGACCATGTGTAAAGTACAAAAAATTTGCTTGTTAAGAAGCCTGATCCCCATAGATTATATTCATACTATGATATGAATCCTATCTCTTAACAAAAGGCTACCAGTTACACATTACACATGCTTTGGAATTAAATTTCTTAGATGTTTAGAGTTCCTAATCCATTTTCCCATATATATCATGTTATACAGAATCCAAACACTCTTTTTATCAATTCTCAATGAGAAAAAAAGGTTCTCAGAGTTTTGATTTAAGATATTTAAACACACTCTTCCTTCCTTTCAATATCCTACTCTGATGCAAATTCACAGTGAGATGTGGGGATTCCCCTGCCCTTAGACTCAGTGGGGCAGAATCCTCCTCACATAAACACACCCAATTCCAGGCTACTGGTAAAGACTCTGAAGGCCTGGTCCAAGAGATCTACAAGAACGTGGAACTAAGGGAGGAGTGAGAGAATGAGCAGTGTGGGTTAAGAGATTCAGGGAAAAGCGAAGGGCAAATACCAAGGTCAAGAGGGTACAGAATTGCTGTGTAAGATAATTTACTTTATCAACATCAGGGCAGCTGGAAAAAATTGTAAGTATATAGATGCATATTAAGGAAAAGGGAGAAGAAAGTAGATGACACCAAGGGAGGAAATAAAATTCCCCAAGTTCTTCTAAGTTTCATTCTCCCCTTCTCTCTCAAGGACATGAATCTCATCAATTCAGAGGTAAGGCAGAAATGGGAAAACAGAGAAAGGAAATTCATTGAGATAGCACCCAGGAAGAAAGCAGAGCTCCTGTGGCTCTCCAAGTATAGAGGCCTCCCACATTACACAAAATTGGATGCAAGCAAGGAAAATTTAATATCTGCCTTATATGGCTTTAAGATTACCATAGCTCACTTAACCAGAAGTCACTTACCAGTAGCCTCAGCTATTCAGAACATAACTGAGGGCTGGAAAATAAGCAAAACAGAGCTCTCAACAGTCAAAAGAACTGTCATACTTCCAAGTACTAAAATTTATGTACTTGATTCATAAGAAATCCCTACAGATCATATCCATACTATGCCATTCAGCAATTATAAATACATAATTTTAGGAACATATTTTAAAGTCTAGCAATATCTTTTTTTCTGACCACAGCAATTGAAATGCAGCAAATGAAAGCTGAGAGATAAAGACATACAGAATACTACTAGAAGCAGGCACATTAAAAGCAGCAAGATTACTGACTGGCTACTAAGCATGGAGAATACAAACTCACCAAAGCATAATTCACAAAGCATAGCAACTTGGAGTCATTTAGCACAAAGGCAAACAGTCCTGCACACTTCAATAACCCATGAAGACAAAGTATAAAATATAGAGAAAATTTAGAAATAAATTCAGTTAGAATTTAAAAGTAATATTTAAATTAACAAGGGTAAGAAAAACCTAGGCTACATTAAAAAAAAAAAAAAAGTAAAAACCTATCTATGGAAATGGATAGGTTTGGCCCAGCTGACAGGCAAAAAGAAAAAAGTGGAGGATAGGAAGGGAATTTCACTTACATGTATTATAAAATATTTAGTCAAAAATGCCTCCTTATTTCTACCTGAGTTTTTTAAATATAAGTTTTAAGTGAGAAATATACAAATAAGTTTATGCTATTAGAGCTTGTTTGGAGGTTCTAGCAGGATAGCGCAGCTACTCGTATACCCTTGACCGAAGAACGGTCGTCTCTCTATTGGGGAAGGTCGTCCTCTTCGACCGAGCACTCAGCTTCGGGAGGGATGCATATGGAGCGGTGAGGGAGGAAGGGGATACCCGCCTAGCCAGCCAGATCAGCCGAATCAACCCTGGTGATCAGTGGGGTGACAGATGTCGCAGCCAGATCACCCTCACATCCAAGTTTATGCTATTAGAAACTTAAATATCTTACCTAAGTTAGGCCTTCATGATTTTTTTCAATTTTAAGTAGACAGTTTTTAAATTTTCTCAAAATACTGAAGTATAGTAGAAAAAAGCACTTTACATTTAATCTTTATACTTAAACATTTTAAATATTCTGGACAAGAGACACTGGAAATTAAACAGTTAAATGGAAAGCTGTACTTTCTTCTGAAAGTGAGTAATAAGTTAGGTAAATTCACATATTGGAAAACATCTGAATATAAGAATTTAGGTGGGTATAAAAACTAACCTAAATGATTTCTCTACTTGAGATTCTGATTCTTTTTCCTAAATTCCAGAATATGGGATACAAAGAGACAAGAGGGAAAGCATCATAGTAGAGTTGGTAGAAAAAGTAGGGGAATGGCTGTCCAAAGAGGCAGACGATCACTCTGCAAACTTAAACTCTGTCCTACATGTCCAATCAACACACCTAATTTAACACACAAAATTTAACCTGAAGTACATAAAAATGGCATGGTTATTCAACCAAAACTACATCTTCAGATAACTCTCTCAGAAAAACTATTGCAGATACCTACTGTTAAATACCTATCACCTCCACCCCTCTCACCAGTAGCCAGTGACTACCAGTGACTGTTAAATAGCGCTCATCTCTACCCCCACTACATAGTGACTACTGTGAAGTACTTACAGAGTGCCAGACCTCGGCAAAGTATCTTAAAACTATACTTTATAATCTTTCCCGTACGCTAATGTGAGAGTCAAGGAGGCCTCAACTCTATGTGAGCAACAAGCCTTATCATCTGGCTTCTTGAAATTTCTGATTAAAACAGTGAGACAAGGTGTTGGTTTTAATCTCTAGTTTATCATTATACCTGATGAATTTGTAGGTTCTTTTCCACTGAAAAGAACAGCTTCCTTAAGATCAGCCAAGCCCAACCCATTTTCAATGCCTAGATGAGAATTTCAGGACCACAGAAGACATTTTCTCTGTAAAGTCCTAATATTTATAGTGCCTTGCCTTCTCAGGTCATGATCTCAGGGTCCTGGGATCGAGGCCCGCACAGGGCTCCCTGCTCAGCAGGGAGCCTGCTTCCCCCTCTTTCTCTGTCTGTCTCTCTGCCTACTTGTGACCTCTTTGTCAAATAAATAAATAAAATCTTAAAAATAAAAAGTTAAAAAAAAAATAAAGTGCCTTGCCTTGTGGTACAACTAGGTGGAAATTTGTATGTTGACATTTTGACAATAAGCCAAATGCATACAGCATAAATCTATTTAATACCATGTGTTCAGAGACAGGCTAGTTGGAAAATCTGGGGACACAATGGAAGTAATTTTTTAACATTTAAATAGAATTTTTCTTAGAATATATTTAAATAGTTTATTTTTCAACCAAGTATTCTTTTTATTTTCCCAAGAAATGAGAGTCAACTTTTTAGATAAAAAAAACTCCATGCCAGATTCCTACTGTGATTTTATTATATAATTTTACCCCATTATTGAAAACATCACAATTATTAAAAGAGTTTGCTTTATATCAATGTTTCCCAAAGTGTGGTCCTCACTAACAGGTATTTCACATGGCAGATTCCATTGTAAAATATATTTGGGAAATACTAAGTTAAACCAAGTCAACTAGGTTTCTTTACTGAAGAAAAATATATCTCCCAGCATCTGAAAAGTAACTTCATTTTTCTTATAAATGAAAGAAGAGTCATATTGAAAAGTAAACCTATTTGCTTTACATCAAATCATTCATAGGTAGACCCTAAATGTAATCAAATTTGTATCTCTACATCTTATCTCCTAATCAATTGACACGTATTACCAAGATCCTGTCAACTTATTTTTCACTGATTTTGTAACACTTTTATTTTTGAAAACTGTTACTTGAACCCTTTAAATAAAACATGCTGGACAAAGGTTCTCTTTTCCTAAGGGCGGGGGGGAAGCCATACAATTTATGAAGGATGGCAAAGAATAGAAATTAATATTTTAAAAATGAATATAAAAATGATATTAAGTGTATGTTCACCTCGATCGAGTATTCAACTTGACAGAGTTAAGGCATATCTGAACACATATGGGAAAAACTCTTCATACTTCTGTACAAATTTTTTCCCAAAACAAAGATATACTAATGGCCACCAAAGGTGAATGGGAAAGCTAAAGACGAAGCTTGTTCTATTTATTGTGTACCCAGGATAGTGAGGTAGTCTCATAAACTCAAGTAACTACTGCAGAGTTAGGTAACATAAACATATTACCAACTCGGATTTTATAAGGTTGTAAATGAAAACTATAGTTCTCCCACATCTTTCCTGTTAAGTCCATAAAGATTATCTAGAAATGTATACCCAATGTAATAATGTGTCCAAAACTTGAAGAATGTTTAAAAGCATATTTGAAAACATAAATTTTATCCAAACTAAATTTAAAACAATTTTTATTGATTAGTATTTTTCTTCTCTTAAAGCTAGATGTTTACAAAAGCTCTTAATATCGATAATAAAGTCACAGGCACAAGATACAGGCAAAATCTCATATCTCATACCAGTTTTTCTGTTCCTATGAATTCTAGAACAATTACAAGGAATAATCCTAGTATAAGGAACTCTGTAGAGAATGTAAAACTGGGAGTGGGGAGGAGGTAAGAGCATTCTGGCCTAAGAAATAGTCACACATACCTTCCCCCTGACCCTCTTCTCTGTGTTTCCAGTCTCTTTTTATATTTGGTTTCAATAAATGGTCCCAGTGTTTAAGTGGGCTTTTGCACAACAGTAGCTGATATGCCTGCAAGTTGTGAAAGCAGCTCAAGTGCAAAAGCTGCCTGCTGAGGGGTAAAGCAAACCACCTTGTACCTCTAATGTCTCATCATGCTGATTGATTAGCTCAGCTCTGCTCTGCTCCCCCCAACCTTGTCTGCAAGTCAAAGGGTACATACAGATACTTCTGCACAGTAAAGAAAGTCTAAAAAAGGAAACTGTTATATTGTTTGTAGTAACAGAAACTGAAAACCCTATTCTCAAAAAGCTAACCTCTAGAGATGAAATATCTTTTTTAAAAAAATGCATTCTTTTAAAGGTATTTACTGTTTGATCTTTTTTTTTAATGCTAGTGTAAAATGGGAACATGTAAAAGAAAATTCTGTAAATGCTTATAAACTTCCAAATCAGACACAATGAAAGCTATGGGACTGTGCCTTAAAATAACTGACATAACATATAAATAATCATGCACTGTGTTAGTTGAGTAGAAAAAAAATGAGCCTCATAGTACTAATAAATTTTTTTAAAATGCATTACGAAAAGAAATAAAGCTGGCAACATTTGTTAAAGCTTAAATAAAACTTAAATGATCAAGATTAAAACTAGAACAGCTACCAATACAAGAAAAAGGCTCTCACACATGTTCAGAAACATACCCGCCTTCTACAGAACCTATGAGGCGATCCTCCCTTAGCAATGAAGTTTATACAAAAAAAAAAGAGAAAAATCATCCAAAAATTGTGACTCTTTATTTTCCCAATTAACAAAGTTAACTAAACATTAAACTTATAATAATTAAAAGAGATGTATTCACATACCAAATAACCACACTGTTTATGTTAATCTGTAGAAATACTGAATCTGTGCATTTCTTACCCCTGAGATTGGCCAACCATAAAAATAATCTCAGCATATAAATATATTAATTTACTGAAGAATTATCTTTTTTTTTTTTTTTAATGTAGTCTCCATGCCCACCATGGAGCCCAACACGGGCTCAATCTCACAACCCTAAGATTAAAACCTGAGCTGAAATCAAGAGTCTAATGCTTAACCAACTGTGCCACCCACACACCCCAAGAAAGATATTTAATATAGCACAACTGAAATATTTTTTTCTGAAAAATGTCCACTATTTCCTTTTGTATATTATAATTTTAAGGTAAGATGAGAAATGATTTCATCACTCAATGGATATTTCCAAATAGATTATTTCTAATAAAAGATTAGAGGACAAAAAAAAAAGTTACAGAATTCCAAATTAAAATTAATTATTCATAAACAAATTTCTTTAATACCTTAAATAAATTTTGGGACTCTGAAATTATGTTACATGTACATGATCAAACCAGTTTATGGAAATAAGTTATAAATATGTAGAAGCATGATAATAAAATCATATTAACAGTGTAAGAATAGAGAATATTGAGTGTCTCTTACCCTTTGTTCCAGTGCTGACTGAGTCTGTTGTCTTAAAAGAGCTTTAAACGGCCCCCCTTCTTTTCCAGCACTACCACTTCCCATTCCTACAGAACATCAGTACATAAATAACAACCAAAAAACAACTATAGAAACAGAAAGTTAACTGCATTCACCTTCATAACTATCATGAGTCAAAATCTCTTAAAATGATATAAACATTTAAAGTACTTGACATGCAATTAGGCACATATTTTACTATTTTATTCACAAAGTTTTTAGATGTTAAAACTGATCACAGTGAGTTTCAGATTCAATCTGTTCTAAAACTTATTTTTAAAATTTTGTTAATGTATGAATTTTTGTATAATATTCAATTTTTGAAGTGTTGAGTGAGTCTTCTAATACAAAATAATCAAGATACTACCAATTACAATTGACCCTTGAACAACATGGGTTTCAACTGCACAGTCCACTTATACATTAATTTTTTTCAATAAGTACAGGATAGTACTATAAATGCACTTTCTCTTCCTTATGATTTTCTTCTAACATTTTCTTCCCTCAGCTTTACTTCATTGCAAGAATACAGTATATAATACATGTATTATAACTGTTTTAATTGACTGTTATCAGTAAGGCTTGTGGTCAAGAGTAGACTATTAATAGTCAAGCTTTTGGAGAATCAGAAGTTATATGCCCATTTTCAATTTGCGCAGGGGTGTGTTGCTCAAGGGTCAACTGTACTTACTATGCTCACAATTTAGTAATACTTACTAAAAGAAATCTAGAAACATCAAATGTTTGTTTAAAAGTAACTATAGAGAGAAGCACATTTAATTGTGCTTACTTAAAATATTCCAAAATTCTCTAAAGAGTATGAATTTTAGGCAATTTTGAAATATAGTCCAATCTATTTTCTGGTAACTTTCCATTCCTAAATATAACATTCATGACAAAACACTATTAACTTTCATAGTTTTCAATACTCATTTGCAAAAATCAACATAAAATATTTTTAAAAACTAAAAATCACAGACATGTAATAGACACATCACAAATGTACATAGCTATGGATGAGAAGAATTATATTCCCAAGCTCTAAGATGTATTTTTTAAAGGCTTAAGTTTTAATTTCTTTCCCTACTTTATTTTATTCTTTTGATAGTACCAATAGACCAATTATGATCAAAGAATTATAGAAAGTAGGGGACAGGTGAGAAGCCAGTGTTCTAGAGACTAGAGTTAACAGTTCAATCCCACCCTTTCAAAACTGAAGATACATACAAATTTACTGCAATGACTTAAAAAAGGAACTAATTTACTTTCACATTTTTAGCTGTTCTTGGATAAGGAAACAAAGGTTAGCATGTGTATAGTCCCATTCTCTTCTTTAAAAATAAAAAAGGAACATATTTTTCTTGTAGGAACCTAAATATGGATTTTAGAGACTATACAATACTAAACATAGAAATGAAACTAGTATCTTTGTATGAAGCATATTGAAAGCCATAAAATAAAATGTAATTTTGTAGAAGTAAATAAAACATCAGAAAATACAGCAGAATAATTTGAAAATCAATGCAATGGACAGAAAAAAAATGGATAAAGAAAGAATACCACCAAAATGAGACTTAAACCAATTCAAACAGAATAATTTACTAATGTAACCATATGGCTTAGCAACATGATGGTGCAGGTCCGAAGTGAATGGAGTTGGTGTGAAGGGAAAGAAAGTAAAGCATCTAAAACAGAAACTCTAGAAATAAAACCCAATAATCCTTGGAAATATGCAGATCTATGTCCTCAGACATATAATTTTTTTAATAAATAAAATGACTTCAGCAGAATATTCATAATTATCCAACCAGTAATCCTCAACCATCACTGTAATCATTTAATTCTGTCCACCAATAAGAAAAATAAGAAGTATGCCCTGTGCAAGACACCCAATACTTCTTTAATAGTATGAAATAATTACTTGTTTTCAAAGGTGAGTTAAAATAAAGGGATTAAAAAGCTGACATAATGTGATCCTACCAGAAGCAGCCAGGAACAGCTCTTCACTGAAAGAAACACTTTTCCTCAGAACTGGGCTGACAGGGCTAGAATGATGAGGGGGAAGGCTAGATTCCGAGAGTAGGAGACAGGACTTTTTAAGATGAAGGGAACCACAAGAGAGAGAGGGGGAGCTGGGACACAGGTAAATCCTAGGCCCCTGTGAGTAAGGTGCTGTGGAGGAAAGTAGCAGAGAAAAGATGCAGATTCAGAAGATGACCAGAAAATGCAGAATAAGGAAAGCAATGATGAAGCAAAACATAACAGTAAAAATGGATTTTAAAATGCTACATAAATTACACTAAGCATATGAAGTCATTAGCAAGACCATCTATCCAACACAATATAAATTAAAGGCATAGTCTAAAACATAGTAAAACCTTCATAGAACTTTGCATTTGTTAAAATTTATTAAATCACTGACATGGGATTTTGTGCCATTATAATCACTTGGAGCGGATTTCTCAAAAAACACTTAAATAACCTGCCTTTTTTGGGTTAAGGTTGGGTTAAGGTTAAGAATGTATAAAGTTAAAAGGTATATTTTGTAAATTTTTAAAGCCAGAAACTCACTGCCTCAAATATAAACATTATCTAAAGTGGCAAAGTACAGTTCTTCAAATGTTACTAAAACATATCACTTATGAGTATTTTAATTTAATATCCATAAAAAATAAACAGCACCACATTAAATGGTTGCCATCACTAATTTGAAATAAATATTAACTTCTTTCTGTGCATCTTTGAGATATATATTACTCCTATTCTTTTTCCTCTAAAATTTTAAATATTCAAGTTTGATCATAATACTGTTTGCATTTACAAGGATTTGAGTATGTAAGGGGCAAACACTCTCAAATCACAAAAACTATACATGGTTAAAAGCTTGACTTTTTTTTAGCTTAAGTCACGTGTCAAATCAATATCCTAACACTAGCATTCTAAAATTCCACTCCTACTAGTTGAGTACTTGAAAAAAATATGAAAATAAAGCCTTGTAAAACATCAAAAATCAGAATTTATAGAAATAAATCAATATGAATTTTTTTTTAAATGAGACCTATCTTTTAAAAAATACAATAGCTTTAACTACAAACAGAAAACCAACTTTCTCAGCCTAAAGCTTTGTTAACTTTATTTTTGTTCCCCGGTTGCATATAATCAATCAATCATAATCAGCTTACCCCCACTATTCCTCAAGAGACTGGTTTTGTATATAGGTAAATTTGAAGACAAAGAATTAATGAAACACACACTCAATTATAGTTTTAGAAATTTTAAAACAATTGTAATTTTGTCATTTCAAATCTCTTCTGGAATATTCAAAGATATTTAGGGATTCACAATAAGTGAAAATATTAAAAAATTGTTAATGTTCTGTAAGTATGCTATTAAACATAATGACTAGCATATGATAGTAGAAATACAAAATTATTTAGAAGATGATAAATACATAAATTATATCATCTGATAAATTATTTATCAGATGATAAATACAGAAATACATGAGAATCAGTTACTATCATAAATAAATCTTTAAAAACTAAAATTTTAGAACTAGAAAATAAAATGTAAAAAAGCTTTCATTGATAATACAATTGATTGCCTATGAGAAAGATAAGGGAACACAAATCTGATTCAGTTAACTTATTACTTGACAATCTTTTTCCGACTTGGCCATTTGGTGAATTAAAGAAAAGGAAACAGAAAGACCAAGAAAATACTTCCAAAAACTTGTCTGTGATGTGACAAAGAATAAAATACAGATAAAAATATTGAAAAGCAGCCTAGAATACACAAATAACCAATGCTCAAAGCCTGAAAAAAATTTTTTATGAAAACTTATTCTTTAATACTATTCTAAGTCTTTCTTGTTTTGATAGGCATGAATTTGGAGGCCAGAATCTCATCCTTTATTTAAATAAATAAACAAACAAATGCACACACATTTCACTATGGTTGGAATGGTTCAGTTTTTATAGTATAAATATGGTTAAGATGCCACATTAAATAGCATCAATTACTATCAAGTATCTCATGATTTGGGGCACCTAGGTGGCTCAGTCAGTGAGTGTCTGACTCTTGATTTTGGCTCAGGACATGATTTCAGGGTCAGGGGATTGGCCCCACGTGGGGCTCTGTGGTCAGCAGGGAGTCTACTTGGAATTCTCTCTCTGATCTCTCTACAGTCCCATCCCAGGAGCATGTGCGCACACCCGCTTGCTGGCTTGCGCGTGCTCTCTAAAATAAATATGTTTAAAAAAAAAATCTCATGATTTTTAGACGTTATGCATATTATGTACACGTAAATAAAGAATAAAGCTATTGTCTTCAAAAAATTAGGTATCCATAATTATCTTCCTCTCACTCTGTGACTACATTTATATAAAAATAGATACTAAATCTACAAGCTTTCTTTTTAATTCCCTTTTTTAGAATTAGCACTGGTTTTCAAAGTTGATTTCTTTTCATTGTTTTCATAAAATCTGGGATCATTTTATAAATTTCTTGTGTAACACACAAAAGGTTATTAAAGATGATAAAATGACACAGGAAGTATGCAAAATGTTTTCATCAATCTGGAAAGAAAACTGATAGACAAAAACAATATTTATAAAAATTGTTAACCACTAACTTTTTAACTTTTTACATTTTATTCTTCTTAATGATTTGAATAACAATTCTACTTTAAGAAGTAATGAAATAATTTGATTTTTTAAACAATTTTTATCATAAAACATTCACAAAAACTCACAGAAATTATTCATCAAAATACAAATAGGAGAGGGAAAAACTATAAATTGCATACCTTGAGAAATATGTAAGAATAAGTAAAGCAAAAATGCTACTTTTTAACCTAGAGAGCAAGACTAGCAAAACCAAGCAGTTGAAATAGCAAGAAGTTAATAGATATATGTACTCCAATATAACCATTTCAATTCTAAAAATTTTTTCATAATAAAATCTTAGAATTAAATTCAGAAATAGAAAGAAAATTGAATTTGAAAATGTTTCTACTACATGAGGAATTGGATTGCAAACCACTAATGTTACCTTCTATTCAAAAGCTTTAAGATATTATTCCTCATAATATGAGCATGAAATGAAAAAATGTCTACATGCAAAAATAAATTCTGGACTTCATATCTACACTATGATTAAATCAACAAATACAGATCTTTGAACAAGATAATTTCTGAGCTATATGAAATTTTCATATTTTAATGGTAGTAACTGAAAATGATCAGTATTCTATTATCTTTTAACTTAAATGCCAAAAATAGAGGAGGAAAGCCTTGGATGGAAAGCTAATAAAGAACAGAAACAAATCTGGAAAAAAAAAAAAAGAGAGAGAAAGAAAGAAAAAGAAAAAGGTGGGTGGAAGCGCCTTACCAGTTTTGGGTGTCAAACTCAAATCTGTGTCAGAAGAAGAGGACTGTCGACTGTAGGACTTGGAAGGTGAAAAGGAATAAGTTTGGTTTTTCAGAGGGGTTGAGGGTCCTGATGAGTGAGTATTGGGATTGGGATCTTCATTGAAGGGAATCCTGCCAGAAGAAGGTGGAGAAATATTAAGCAATCATGTGCCAAAGGACCTGACGGAAGGCAGCATGATCCAAACACCAGGAATGTATTGGGCAGGGCCAGCAGTCATTTCTTAAGTGTGGAGCTGGGTATGAGGCCAAAGACAACCAATTGCTGTTTAACCATTCATCATTCTCCAGATAAATAATTATCTGCACTGAAACAGTTAATAAGCCAAGTAAATAAGCAAAGAAGCATGAAATGACAGACTAAGGGGGTAAAAAATATTAAAAGGAAAAGTAAACAAAAAAAATAAATACATGACTGAAAATACTTTCAAATAAACAATGCTTTTTTAAGTTACAAAGAAAAAATGATGCTGCGAATGGTGTGTGCAAATATTCAGAATAGTTTTTATATTTGCACACACAGATATCTTCAAAAGAAAAATGTTTCCTTATCCTATAGCATCAAGAGTGCCACAGCTAAAAACACAGCAGAGAGAAAAATGAATATAGCTACACAGAACCATTGCATTTTATGCAGAAGAGTTGCTTACCTGTTTTCCAACAGCTCTCTTCCACAGAATAAAACAGACCCTACTATGTAACAGGTTTTGTACATAAATAAAATAAGAAAATCAGAAGCTTTGACAGCTATTTCATTTAGAATCCAATCATCAATTTTATTTCTAACCAAATGCAGAAATAATGGCAAAACACATACTGGAGGATACTCCTAAGTCTTACAGGATGCATACATAAGATAGGGTTCTTACAGGATCTATGGAAGAGACTTTGGAAGCTAGAACACTTTCACTTCAGAGTAGTGAGAGCCTCTGTGGTGGCTACATACTGGATTTCTTCACTGCAGCTGGACTTCAAGTAAGAAAAGGAGGAAGCAAAGACTTGTGGCACCTGCCTACACTACGCTACCTGCCTGCCTGCCCTTTACAGCCACTCTGCCTGTGGCCTGCCTTCCCCAGCTCTGGAGTCTGAGCAGTCTCGTACCAGTATAGATGAGAGTGGGAACAGACACAGAGAAGTTCTGAGTAAGTCGTGAGCCAGTAGCAGTGTGAATTGGGCTGTTGTGAGTCGAGCGGCATCCATGGCTTGGAGGATGAACCAGCGGAGACCTGAGGGAATTTGTAGTCAAAGTGGAAGAAAAGAAAACAATACATACAACAGATAGCAAAGTTATGTTAAAATAATTTCAAAGGAGCTTTAGTTAGGGGAGAGGAATTTTTAACCCCCAACATGCAAAAAAACAGACTGAAATTTAAAAAGAATAGCTAAATACTAACTTGTTAGGATACAGTTATAGTTTTAAGGGATCAGATTAATAATTAGGATTGTGAATAAGAAAAACAGGAATAGTGGCATTAAATAAGAAAGACTAAGATTTGGATTCTGAGTTGCTTTAAAATATTTTTGATCACCATAAAGTTTACTACACGGGGACAAAACACCCATAAAAATGAATAGTCAAATATAAAGCTCTTATGCTGCTTCTGAAACTGAATGCATGTAATTATATTTTTCTATAAAGAAAGTTTAACAGAGTTGTTTCTGTCTATAATAGCAAGACAGTGGTACTAAAGAATATGAAAATGACAGCATAAAGAAAAATAAACTAAATGGATATAAGCAAATATAAACATTCCAGTATTTCAGCACTCCAAGTATATTGCTTTCCAGATTACACTGGAAAAAAAAAAAAACAAAAACAAAAACAAAAACAAGGGGACACTGCTTTTCAAAACACATTAATAAAAAACAATGTAGATAATTTTTGTGTGGCTCTCAAATAGATTATTTAAATTTAAAGAGTCTATTAAACTACATGCTGAATTGAAATTTTTTATCAACTGACATCCTGCAATAGATCATATCTATGTGGATGTATAGATATATTTTCATCACATACACACAGATATATATTCACATATAATATTTAAATTTTCATGAAGAAATTCTGCTAAGAGGGCATAGTTACACTGGGTAGGGAAAAACAGCATATTAGACAACTAAGAATCCTTTACTTCATATTAGCAATTATCTCACTAAACAGTGCCTTTGCTTATGCATAAGGAGGGAAAAAGAATCATATGTGAATACACTCTGAAAAACTACCATATCTCCATTTTTTTTTAAAGCAGATCAAGAGTTCAACTTTTCCTGGCCTCTTCTTTTTTACTGGCCAGTGAACATTCCCAGCAATCACAATTTGTCAAGGTTCAAACATGAGCTACCATTAACGGGCAATAATAATGGTCCTTCACAGAATCTACAGACTATTTTCTGAAAATATCACTGGTTTTACGATAGGGCAATGTTTCTGTTTTTGTTGCTAGTTTAAAATAAAAATGTGTTTAATACAACTGATAAAAATCAAACATCTTATTGGTGACCTATTTGTATACAAACAACAGAGTGAGGTTTCGTTTTTGTTTTCTCTTTCTCTGTTGAAGTGACTAATGTAGTTAAAAATTCTAAGAATCAGTACTGTACAGAGGAGAAATTACAGCTAACATCTCTTAAACAGTACTTTTTTTTTCAAAGTAGAGAAGCAGTACGTCATATTTAAATGCACTTTCTACCATCGAGATAGTTCAGCAAGGAAATACCAAAGAGATTTATATCATTCATTACACTAAATATCTGAAAGGGGAAAAAAAAACAATTAAGTAGAACACAGTATTAATAAAGGTAAAATAAAATGAATAAAATAAAACGAACATTGTAAAAGCCTCAAGTTATGACATCTAGTTAAAATCCAAATATAATGGACCATCACCATATGTATTCTTGGAGTTCTAATTCTTATCAGTCTTCTTGCATGAAAGATTACCTTGCAGTAATACACCAGTGACATTTCTAATATTAAATTCATTCAGACAGGAACATAATCCAAACTACCTTTTATCAAATTCCTCTCCAGAATCAATGTTGTAATTAAATGTCAAAATAATCATAATCAGTTGAATCATAAAACAATTTAAACTAGCAACCAAAATTAATCCATTATCAAAAATACAAAGAAACTGGCTGAGATAAAGCAGCCCAAGTACTGAGTTGTTTTGTTTTTGTTTTTTTTAATAGCACGACTGAGGTAGAAAGATGTCTTTCAAAAAATCTTAATGAAGCAACTTAAATTCTTCATGATGTGAATATTTGGCAACTTGGGGCAAACAGGCTACAGCAAAATTAAAAAAGCAGAATATTTACACAATCCCAGAAGATTTACATTAACAGAATTATTCTTAAATGTAGCCAAAACATATTCCATTACTATCACTATATCATTTTAAGACACCAACAGACAATATAATATTCTCTTTCTACTAAATAATTTAGTGAAAAGAGGAAACCCTCAGACATCACAGCTGCAAAAGCAAGGCCCCTTCAGGCAACTTAGAGAAAGCTGGAGGACGGCATGAGAAGGAGGTATTCAAGTCTTTACTTAAATTTGGTGTGGAAAAAGAAAATAAAAAGTGAATCCCTCAAGAAGTTACACCTGCAATCTGACTCTACCTGTGGCAGGAGGCAGTTCTTATCTTTTTAAAACATATCTTAAATGGAATATAGAGCAAATTCACTCTTCGATTTATTTAAAACAAGTCATTTCACTTGCCAACGTACTTTCCAATAAAATCAGGCAACATATACATAATACTGTGCTCTCTCATGACTAAAATTTAATCTGCATGACTAACAGGAAACAGTTAAACAGAATAAGCTTAACAGGAAAATCTCATTTTTAAAAATATTGTTAAAAAAAAATTTGAATCACCATATTGTACATGTGAGACTAACAGAACACTGTATATTATGCTGGAATTAAATTTTTTTTAAAAAGATCGTGATTGTTTTCTAGTCAACCTTTCTTGACTATTGTTAATCCAGGAAGCATTTCAGGTTTTCTGATTACAGAATCCTGACTCCTTGATGATACAAGGCAGGGGTCAGCAAACTACACAGGTCAAATCCATCCTGCACCTGTTTTGTAAATAATCAGGTTTTACTGGAACACAGCCACACTCATTTATTTGCATACTGTCAATGGCTGTTTTTATGTTACAATGGCAAAGCTGAATAGTTATGAGCAAAGATTAAATTATTATTTACCTGTATCTTCTGGTCATTTACAAAAAAAAATTGTTGACCCTTGATCTAGAAGAATCTCTAAATCAGTGGGTCTCAATGGAAGTACTACTGGCATTTAGGATGGAACAAGTCTTCATTGTACAGAGTTGTCCTTTGCTGTGTATTAACAGTGAGCATTTCTAGGTCCCAACCAGGATCTGCCCCCACACCCCAATCATTATGACAGAAAATTTTCATTTTAAACATTCCTTGTAGACAGCACCATCCCACCACATTGAGTATCTTCTGCCTTAGACAAAAATGATATCACATAAGCCAAATCCAGCCAACCAAAATGTTTTGTTGAATCACACTCAGTTTTTATAAGATGTATGAGCCTAAATTCCTTTAGCTCAGGAACAGCAAACTCCTTTTTTTGGTAAACAAAGACAGGAACTATATGGCTAGTGCGTGAAATATTTACTATCCGGCCTTTTACAGAAAAAGTTTGCCAACATCTGCTTTACACAATCCTCAGTACTCCCTATTTAATTATACTCAATTATTTTATTTACATAAACTGTCCTCTGTAAACATTTGCAGGAGACCCCTGCATGGGTCAATCTTTCCTGCTATACTTCTCCTTTCTATACTATGTGGCTAATAATAAGCATAATTGGATTATCAGGTATAATACTGGGTTTTAAGCATTCCCCAAAGAGTAAGTAAAAATTCCATAAATACCCATTTTATGCTCTGAATATACAGTGCCTAAAGATCTGAAATAAGTTTAGTCTTACATTATTTAACTTGAATTTCGTATTAAGAAAGTATAAATAAATTATTAGGAATAGCTAAATAGAATAAGCTTCAGATTTTCATGGTCATCTCTGATAATAAAAATTACCACAGGAAAAAAAATCACCATATTAAAAAATGTATGTTAAACAACCCTACTAGAATATTTCAAATCAAATGAAAACATAAAAGTAAAAGATAAAAAGCTCCATAAGAACGATTCATTGATTCATACTTACTCCTTCATTTCTTTGGATGGGGAATTACATGCAGGAAGGAATGCTGCTGGGCTACTTAGTTTATCCAGTGTACACGCTGTTCCTATGGCTCGTACCACTAACCCAGATTCACCTTCCAGATCAAAACACTGTAAGTACCCAACAACTGCATTTCCTCTCATTTCAAGCACTTTCAAGCCTATCTTCCTCTGCAGTTCACCTGCAAAAAAAGTGAAGAAAATGCATTCTGCTTTAGATCTTCACATTACATAATATAAAGCTGGATATGGTAGCAATAAAAAAAGTCAAAAAATCATAGATTTTTAGAACTTGAAAAGAACCTAAAAGATTATCTGCTCTAGCCTCCTAATTTCAGGGAGGTAAGACATTAACTAGTTGCATTTTACAGATGCAGCAAAATTAAGATTCACTCATTCATGCATTCATTTACCAAATAATTTTTGGTTGTGTACTATGTGCCTGGCATTCTTCCTTTCTTCTAAGTGCTAGAAATACAGAGGTAAACAAAAAAGATATATTATTTAATATATTAAATAACATTATATATTATAGTAAGTATAAATATATTTATAGTGATTTATAAATATTAAAGTATAATTGATATATTTTTAATATAATATAAATGTGTTTATATTTTATATTTAAAAACAAATTTATTATATATAAATACAACATTTATATTTATTAAATATAACATTTATACTCATTTATTGTCTGATATACATATGTGAATATACATACATACATATATATACACATACATATGTACATATACATTTTAAATGAAAAACAAGTTTTTCAAAGAAAAAAAAAGTAATGGGGTAAGAATGGCAGGAAGAAGGACAGGGAGCTAAAACATATTGTCAGAGAAGAACTATGAAAAGGAAACAAAAAACATTAGAGAGATTACCTAAACTCTGACTATAAATAAATGCTAGAGGAAGGAAAACTAGAACCCAGTTTCCTACTTCCTTGCTCAGGGTTCTTTCCACTATGCCACTTCGTGAGCACAAATTCCTTTTACTGCCTAGTTAAGAAGGAAGTATAAGCTTCTGGTTCAGATTTCCTCTCGTAAGATGTCAACGTGGTACGTTCAGAAAGATTGGGCAAAGGCAGAGAAGCAGTCATATGCAATTCATAGCCTTCACTGTAAAATTTCACATAGCATGTCAAAAGGAAGTGAAAATTTAACAGTGTTAAGTAAATCAGTAATGAAGCTGTTTCTTTTAAATACCTGACATTAAAGAAATGAGTCTCTGTCTGGCCTCATTTGATGCCCTTGGTGTACGAATTCGATCAATCCATTGATATTCTGGGTCTTCGTTGACCACAAGCTCTTCTACAAAACCATGAATTATTACAGCTCTATAGCACTTTGGAATAGATGTTGCTGTTGAAAGAAATTTTCTATTATGCTTCTATTTATAACAAGGTTAAATTCAATTTAAAAAAAAATGTTCAATTAAATTCTTACCTTTTGGATATATAATACAAGAACACCTTTACTGTGCTAATTTAATGTAATTATAATAGTCATACTTCCAATCAGTCTTCTAAATTCCATATCGTTCTTAGAAATAATCATTTTCTGTAATAAGACCTCTTATTTTTCTTCACATAGTAAAAACAGTACATACAAATTATATTTTTATAATTTGGAAAACAGCCAGAGACAACCTTAGATAGCATTCAATACAAAGTTTAAAAAACCAAAATGAATGTCAGCTAGGTAATCACTGTATAAATAGGTACAAAGTGGGTAATAAATACAAAAAACTTTATTCAAAGCCCTCCGAAAAAGTTCTTCCTTACAACATACAGTGCAGCCTCAAAAGTGAAAACCATTACCTTTCTGACATAATCTGAGGAGTCATACAGCCCTGCAATTTCCAATAATCTTTTTTTTTAAAGATTTTATTTATTTATTTGAGAGAGAGAGACACAGCAAGAGAGGGAATACAAGCAGGGGGAGTGGGAGAGGGAGAAGCAGGCTTCCCGCCAAAAAGGGAGCCTGACACAGGCCTCGATCCCAGGACCCTGGGACAGCGACCCAAGCCAAAGGCAGACGCTCAACAACTGAGCCACCCAGGTGCCCCTCCAATAATCTATGGCCATATGGCCAACTGGTTCAGTAGTCACTATACTATTTAACAAAATCATTTAATATAAATAATACCAAATGTCGTTAGATTTAAAATAAGATCTAATTAGATCCAAAAAAGGGATAACCTAAAGAAAAACAAGCAAAACAATTTAAAAAAAAAGGGGGGGGTACCTAAGAACACCTATCCCAAATTAGTCTCTTAAAATAGATATCCATGCCTTAAAGCTAACTCAACTACTTAGGAGTTTTCAACCCAATTAATCCAGGCTGGCTATGACTGCCTACATCTGCCCAATGCCAGCCCATATTTCATGGCACTTGAGGGACTATAGCTGTAGATGATGCCTATTTAATTTTGGATAGCATCACAATATTTGGTTATAGTGCTCAGCACTTACCTTAACAATGTCTTATACTATAATACCACTAGAGGAGAGCCTGACTGGCTCAGCTGGTAGAGTGTATGACACTTGGATCTCAGGACTGTGGGTTTGAGCCCCACGTTGGATGTAGAGATTACTTAAAAACAAAATCTTTAAAAAAAATAAATAAAAATAAAAGTAAAAAAATAAAATACCACTGGATTTTTCTTTTTTGACAGTTACACAAAGTTTAATATAGTCATATCTTCTACACATTAACAAAGCAACTTGTTCTAACTTGTAAAAGAAAACTTTAATTGGCAATATTCATCACTGTGAAATTAATAAGATAAATATGAGAAATTACTTTAGAGCTTGTTTTTCACAGAGATTGACCTACTGGTAGAAGAGGAAAACCTATGGGGTACCTGGGTGTTCCCTTCAGTTAAGAGTCCAACTCTTGGTTTCTGCTCAGATCATGACCTCATGGGTCCTGGGATCAAGCCCCAAATCAGGCTCCTTGCTTAGTGGGGACTCTGCTTGAAGATTCTCTCCCTCTGCCCCATCCCCACCTGCATGTTCTCCCTCTCTTGCAAAAAAATAAATAAATCTTAAAAAAAAAAAAAAAAAAAAAGCTGTAAGCTTCTCCATAAGTTGATGTCTGATAATAATGCTTTCTAAGACTACTGCAGACTTCTACAAAATATACATGTCCACCCACCACAAATGGCTCCGTATCTGTATTACCTAATACAGATGGTATTAGATGGTCTATCTGAATTAAGTCTGATTATACAGCATAACACATGTAGCCTCATCAAGTTTGTTTTCCCAAATGTAGATATTAGAGAGCATGGGATTTGTTTTCATTGATTGTGAAAGTACAAGTCCATCTCCCCCTACGTTGTTGCTGACTACTGATAACCAGCTGACATCAAGGTAGCACAGGCTACTGTTCAGATATAGTGCATCACTTAACTCGTTATAATATCATACTTAACATATACACAATGCAACAAGGCAGTGATTTTCCTTCAGCATGTGGCCTAGATGAACTGCAGACTCCTCCTATTCACCATATGGTATAGGTAAGTTTGGGTATATTCCCTGAGTTTTTTGGTTTTCAGTTACGACTGTAGCAAATGCTATCACATTTTGCATTTCTAGACCACAGTCACTCCAATCTCATTTCTGTAAGGATGAATTAATTTTTAGCATTCCTGCAAAACACATCCCACCCTCATTTTCAAACTGCTTTCCAGTCATTCTTAGATATTTCAGAGTTGTATTATTATGCAGTGGTTTTGCAATCAATTCTCACCTTCATGCCCAATATTACTAACGTAAGATTTAACTAAAAAAGATTAAGTTGTTTCATTAATACATGGATTCTTCATTGAAATTCTGGAAAAAATCCAAAATCTTCACCAGTCATTCTACCAGCAGTAAGCAACTGTTACCACCAATGTTTAGTGTGATTTCTTCCAGAGTCTGGAGTAGGGGCTAGAGTATAAACCAGAGTAGGGTCAGGAAGGGTGGTCTCCTTCCTGCTGCTCCACAAACTCCTCCAACCTCGTAGTCATGATAACCATGTATACCTCATGCCCCAATGGACTATTCTAACAAAAATTTCTAAGAACTTGGAAGAAATAGATTTCATTCACTTTAAAATCAAATAAATAGTCCCCAGAGCTCCAGGAATTGTTACTGAAAAATGGACAATTCTCTCTTAGGTATTAAAACCAAAGTACAATAGGTTTTCCATTAGCATTCTGAAGTATTAATTTGATTACCTATATTTGACAATTAAATACCCTGTTAAATGTGAAATAAAATGCATTTACTTACTACAAAAGAATTTGACTCCACACGACGATTGCCTAAATCGATTTAAATCATTGAAGAGGTCTACTTTGACAATTACATTGATTTCACCACGGATACCTAAAATTTCAAAAGGAATATCAAGTTTTTACCTTAACAAAATGAAGCACAATTAAATAATCCAGCAAATGAATGCCAACTTACGATTTTAAAATAACATCAATCATAATAGCAATGGTAACTTTTTTCCTAATTATTTTTATTCTAAGTAGTTTATTACATATTCTGAAGTACATACACACACTAGAAAATGAATAAGTCTCTACTTATTTGAATCAAGAGAACTGCAAAGGAGCCACATTTGAACTGATGACAACAATGATGACAGTAACATCTGAGCACAGATAATGTTCTAAATGCCTTACGGGTAGTATCTCATAGATCTCACACCAACCCAGTAAGGTAATTTCTGTAGTATTACCAACCTCATGTTATAGAGGAAAACATTAAAGTTTAACGAAAGTTAAATAATTTGCATAGTGTCAATAACTAGTTAAGTAGTACAGCTAAGATTAGAAGTCCGATCTTACATGGTCTTAACAACAAATGCAAAGAACCTGATTTAACACAAAAGCTTTATTCTTTTCAATGAATATATTAAGTTAAAATGAGCTAAAAAAATTCCAAAAATAAGGGTTTTTCAGAATATGCCCTAATAAATAAAAATGACCCGGTCTCGTCCTCTAAGCAAAGAGAGAGCCTAAAAGTAGTAGATCAGAAAGGAACAGAGACAATATACAGTTACAGTCACTTTACAGGCAATACAATGGCACTAAATTCATATCTCTCAATAGTTACCCTGAATGTTAATGGGCTAAATGCCCCAAGCAAAAGACACAGGGTATCAGAATGGATAAAAAAACAAAACCCATCTATATGTTGCCTACAAGAGACTCATTTTAGACCCGAAGACACCTCCAGATTTAAAATGAGGGGGTGGAAAAGAATTTACCATGCTAATGGACATCAGAAGAAAGCAGGAGTGGCAATCCTTATATCCGATCAATTAGATTTTAAGCCAAAGACTATAATAAGAGATGAGGAAGGACACTATATCATACTCAAAGGATCTGTCCAACAAGAAGATCTAACAATTTTAAATATCTATGCCCCTAACGTGGGAGCAGCCAACTATATAAACCAATTAATAACAAAATCAAAGAAACACATCAACAATAATACAATAATAGTAGGGGACTTTAACACTCCCCTCACTGAAATGGACAGATCATCCAAGCAAAAGATCAACAAGGAAATAAAGGCCTTAAATGACACACTGGACCAGATGGACATCACAGATATATTCAGAACATTTCATCCCAAAGCAACAGAATACACATTCTTCTCTAGTGCCCATGGAACATTCTCCAGAATAGATCACATCCTCGGTCCTAAATCAGGTCTCAACCGGTATCAAAAGATTGGGATCATTCCCTGCATATTTTCAAACCACAACGCTCTGAAGCTAGAACTCAATCACAAGAGGAAATTTGGAAAGAACCCAAATACATGGAGACTAAACAGCATTCTTCTAAAGAATGAATGGGTCAGCCAGGAAATTAAATAAGAATTGAAAAAATTCATGGAAATAAATGATAATGAAAAGACAACGGTTCAAAATCTGTGGGACACAACAAAGGCAGTCCTGAGAGGAAAATATATAGCGGTACAAGCCTTTCTCAAGAAACAAGAAAGGTCTCAGGTATACAACCTAACCCTACACCTAAAGGAGCTGGAGAAAGAACAAGAAAGAAACCCTAAACCCAGCAGGAGAAGAGAAATCATAAAGACCAGAGCAGAAATCAATGAACTAGAAACCAAAAAAACAATAGAAGAAATCAACGAAAGTAGGAGCTGGTTCTTTGAAAGAATTAATAAGACTGATAAACCCCTGGCCAGACTTATCAAAAAGAAAAGAGAAAGGACCCAAATCAATAAAATCATGAATGAAAGAGGAGAGATCACTACTAACACCAAAGAAATACAGACAATTATAAGAACATACTATGAGCAACTCTATGCCAACAAATTCGACAATCTGGAAGAAATGGATGCATTCCTAGAGACATATAAACTACCACAACTGAACCAGGAAGAAATAGAAAGCCTGAACAGACCCATAACCAGTAAGGAGATTGAAACAGTCATCAAAAATCTCCAAACAAACAAAAGCCCAGGGCCAGACGGCTTCCCGGGGGAATTCTACCAAACATTTAAAGAAGAACTAATTCCTATTCTCCTGAGACTGTTCCAAAAAATAGAAATGGAAGGAAAACTTCCAAACTCATTTTATGAGGCCAGCATCACCTTGATCCCCAAACCAGAAAAGGATCCCATCAAAAAAGAGAACTACAGACCAATATCCTTGATGAACACAGATGCAAAAATTCTCACCAAAATACTAGCCAATAGGATTCAACAGTACATTAAAAGGATTATTCACCACGACCAAGTGGGATTTATTCCAGGGCTGCAAGGTTGGTTCAACATCCGCAAATCAATCAATGTGATACAACACATTAATAAAAGAAAGAACAAGAACCATATGATACTCTCAATAGATGCTAAAAAGGCATTTGACAAAGTACAGCATCCCTTCCTCTTCAAAGTGTAGGGATAGAGGGCACATACCTCAATATTATCAAAGCCATCTATGAAAAACCCACCACAAATATCATTCTCAATGGAGAAAAGCTGAAAGCTTTTCCGCTAAGGTCAGGAACCCGACAGGGATGTCCATTATCACCACTGCTATTCAACATAGTACTAGAAGTCCTAGGCTCAGCAATGAGACAACAAAAGGAAATTAAAGGCATTCAAATCGGCAGAGAAGAAGTCAAACTATCACTCTTCACAGATGATATAATACTATGTGTGGAAAACCCAGAAGACTCCACTCCAAAACTGCTAGAACTTGTACAAGAATTCAGTAAAGTGTCAGGATATAAAATCAATGCACAGAAATCAGTTGCATTTCTCTACACCAACAACAAGACAGAAGAAAGAGAAATTAAGGAGTCAATCCCATTTACGATTGCACCCAAAACTCTAAGATACCTAGGAATATACCTAACCAAAGAGACCAAAAATCTATACACAGAAAACTATAAAGTACTCATGAAAGAAATTGAGGAAGACACAAAGAAATGGAAAAATGTTCCATGCTCCTGGATTGGAAGAATAAATATTGTGAAAATGTCTATGCTACCTAAAGCAATCTACACATTTAATGCAATCTCTATCAAAGTACCATCCATTTTTTTCAAAGAAATGGAACAAATAATCCTAAAATTTATATGGAACCAGAAAAGACCTCGAATAGCCAAAGGAATATTGAAAAAGAAAGCCAAAGTTGGTGGCATCACAATTCCAGACTTCAAGCTCTATTACAAAGCTGTCATCATCAAGAGAGCATGGTACTGGCACAAAAACACACACATAGATCAATGGAACAGAATAGAGAGCCCAGAAATAGACCCTCAACTCTATGGTCAACTAAACTTCAACAAAGCAGGAAAGAATGTCCAGTGGAAAAAAGACAGCCTCTTCAATAAATGGTGTTGGGAAAATTGGACAGCCACATGCAGAAAAATGAAATTGGACCATTTCCTTACACCACACATGAAAATAGACTCAAAATGGATGAAGGACCTCAATGTGAGAAAGGAATCCATCAAAATCCTTGAGGAGAACACAGGCAGCAACCTCTTCGACCTCAGCTGCAGCAACATCTTCCTAGGAACATCGCCAAAGGCAAGGGAAGCAAGGGCAAAAATGAACTATTGGGATTTTATCAAGATCAAAAGCTTTTGCACAGCAAAGGAAACAGTTAACAAAACCAAAAGACAACTGACAGAATGGGAGAAGATATTTGCAAACGACATATCAGATAAAGGGCTAGTGTCCAAAACCTATGAAGAATTTAGCAAACTCAACACCCAAAGAACAAATAATCCAATCAAGAAATGGGCAGAAGACATGAACAGACATTTCTGCAAAGAAGACATCCAGATGGCCAACAGACACATGAAAAAGTGCTTCATATCACTCGGCATCAGGGAAATACAAATCAAAACCACAATGAGATATCACCTCACACCAGTCAGAATGGCTAAAATTAACAAGTCAGGAAATGACAGATGCTGGCGAGGATGCGGAGAAAGGGGAACCCTCCTACACTGTTGGTGGGAATGCAAGCTGGTGCAACCACTCTGGAAAACAGCATGGAGGTTCCTCAAAATGTTGAAAATAGAACTGCCCTATGACCCAGCAATTGCACTGCTGGGTATTTACCCTAAAGATACAAACGTAGTGATCCGAAGGGGCACGTGCACCCAAATGTTTATGGCAGCAATGTCTACAATAGCCAAACTATGGAAAGAATCTAGATGTCCATCAACAGATGAATGGATAAAGAAGATGTGGTATATATACACAATGGAATACTATGCAGCCATCAAAAGAAATGAAATCTTTCCATTTGCGACGACATGGATGGAACTAGAGGGTATCATGCTTAGCGAAATAAGTCAATCAGAGAAAGACAACTATCATATGATCTCCCTGATATGAGGGAGAGGAGATGCAACATGGGGGATTAAGGGGATAGGAGAAGAGTAAATGAAACAAGATAGGATTGGGAGGGAGACAAACCATAAATGACTCTTAATCTCACAAAACAAACTGAGAATTGATGGGGGGAGGGGGGCTGGGAGAGGGGGGGTGGGGTTATGGACACTGGGGAGGGTATGTGCTATGGTGAGTGCGGTGAAGTATGTAAACCTGGCGATTCACCTACCTGTACCCCTGGGGATAAAAATATATTTTATGTTTATAAAAAATAATAATAATAAAATAAAATAAGATAAAAACAGAGAGAGGCAAACTATAAGAGACTCTTAATGATAGAGAAAAAAATGAGGGTTGCTGTAGGGACGATGGGTGGGGGATGGGCTAAATGAGTGATGCACTTCTTGTGATGAGCACTGGGTGTTCTATGTAAGTGATGAATAACTAAATTCTATTCCTAAAAGCAACACTACACTGTATGTATCATTGAATTTATTTTGAATTATTATTTTGAATAATTTATTTTGACATCATTTTGAATTATTATTGAAACTTGAATGTAAATAAAATACTTGGAGAAAAAAAAACAAATGACCCGGTCTCTATTCCTAACAATTACTAAATATTTTTACGGGACTGTCCTGATTGCATGTCAATCAAATTCAGTTTTTGAAGGCCTTCTAAGAAGAGTGACCTACTAAAATAATGAGATGATGTTCTTAACAAAGGGTCCATAAACATTAAATCAAATATAAATAGCATTTAATATAAAATATTTAGAAAATTCATTCATTCATACTGCTATTGCCTTTAATCTAAGCTGAGCTAAGACTGATTATTTCTCCAGTGGTGTGTTTTATTGGTAATACACTACTGGATTTTATTTTCTGACAACAAGAATAATATACTTATATTAAAGAAAATACAGAATAAAGCAAAAGAGGAATAACAGGATTATAGTTCAGAAATAAATCTATCCAAGAATAAACATTTTATCGGGATGCCTGCATGCTCAGTTAGTTAAGCGTCCAACTCTTCGTTTTAGCTCAGGTCATGACCTCAGGGTCCTGAGATGGAGCCCCATAGGGCTCTGTGCTCAGCAGGGAGTCTGCTTGAGATTCTCTCCCTCTGCCCCTCCTCATACTCTCTCTCTCCCTCTCTCTAAAATAAAGAAATAAATCTTTTTAAAAAAAGAAAAAACATTTTATCATGTATTCTGCCAATTTATCATATCACATATATGCAATTCTTTTCTTTCTAAACAAATACGTAATCATCCTATAATAATGTTTTATAATCTGAATTTTACAAAATTTTACAATTTTGCTATGCCATTCTACTCCAAAAAATGCATTTTGATCTGGCTGAACAATTCATGATCTATATATGCTCTAACTTATCTAAGTAAATCTTCTTTTCCAATTTATTTTAGCATTATAAATATTAATAAATAATAATGGAATGTAAGTGTCATAATAAATATACTTTTACATAAATCTCAGTTTATTATAATAAACTACTATCAACAGAATTGCCAGGTCAAAAATGTAAAATGGGCAGAAAGATGCTAGACTATAGAAACATTTGCCAGTTCCTTATGCGTCCATCTGCCATTCTAAAAAGATGGCACATTTTTAGGCTGACAGGTCTCAAACTTTCTGATGTCAGAACCACTTTATAATCTCAAAAATTATTGAGAACTTCAAGGAGTTTTTGTTTATATGCATCATATGTCAGTATTTACCATGTTATAATTAAAATTAAAATTAGGAGGGACACCTTGATGGCTCAGTCGGTTGGGCCTCTGACTTCAGCTCAGGTCATGATATCAGGGTCCTAGGATCATACTCCCCGCTCAGTGGGGAGTCTGTTTCTCCCTCTCCCTTTGCTCCACCCCCTGCTCATTCTCTCCCTCTCCCCCTCTCTCTCAAATAAATAAAACCTTTTTTAAAATTTTAAAATTAAAGATTAGGGGCGCCTGGGTGGCTCAGTGGTTAAAGACTCTCTACCTTCGGCTCGGGTCATGATTCCAGCGTCCTGGGATCGAGCCCCGTATCGGGCTCTCTGCTCAGCAGGGAGCCTGCTTCCCTTCCTCTCTCTCTGCCTGCCTCTCTGCCTACTTGTGATCTCTGTCAAATAAATAAATAAAATCTTAAAAAAAATAAAAATTAAATTAAAGATTAAAAATTAAATTGAAAATGAAAGCTGGGAATTTTAAAAAGTATTTACTTAATACTAAAAACATTTTTATAAAAATAACTATATTTTGAAAAACAAAAAACTAGTAATAAGAATAGCACTTACATTTTTTTAGTTCTCTATAATGTTTAGCTTCATGGAATACAGTTAGATTCTATTTCTGGTCTGTATTCAATGTGCAGTAATATCATATATCATAAAAACTCCAGAAAGTCCCACTGTACATTTGTAAGATGATTTTTAAATCATGCATTTACTTTCTTTATTATACAAATTTAGCAGGGATTACTTCAAATTATGTTCAGAAAAATAACAATTTCACTAACAATACTTTGTGACTCTCTATTAAAAAGAAAATATCTTGGGACGCCTGGGTGGCTCAGTTGGTTAGGCAGCTGCCTTCGGCTCAGGTCATGATCCCAGCGTCCTGGGATCGAGTCCCACATCGGGCTCCTTGCTCCGCAGGGAGCCCGCTTCTCCCTCTGACTCTGCCTGCCACTCTGTCTGCCTGTGCTCGCGCTTTCTCTCTCTGACAAATAAATAAATAAAATCTTAAAAAAAAAAAAAAAAAAAAAATATATATATATATATATATATATACACACACACACATATATATATATATACACATATACATCTTTTAAAACCACAAGTGTAGCACAGAAATCTCTATGGATAAATTTTAATAATCATGATATATTTTCTTAAAATATACTCCTTACCATGTATGGTATCATATATTGGAAACCATCCTGAGATGACTGTTGCAGCCTCACTGTAGAGTAAGGGATCAATATCAATGTACACTTTACCAATGGCATCATTTGCACTGTAAGTGTCATGATCAAGAACTGTGATCTGTAGAGGCTCATCCTGTAAATCTTCATCGTCCACCTGAAAGTATACCTTAAAATTAAATCTTATAATTTTTCAACCTTCATTACCATAAATATACATATATACCAAATGTAAAAGATGACTTACTTATAGAAAAAAAAACACACAGATTTATCTCTAAGCACAAAGGTAAAGGAATTAACACAGACAAGTTATAATCCCTTTTTCTATAAAAGATGCCAAATTTCTAAGGAAAAAAAGTATAGTTTGGGGCACCTGGGGGGCTCAGTTGGTTGGTGTCCAACTCTTGATCTTAGCTCAGGTCTTGATCTCAGCACCATGAGTTCAGGCCATGTTGGGCTTCATGTTTAAGTTCTTTTTCTACATATTATTCTGTGCCAAGCCCATGTTTAATTTCTGTTTCTATATACAATCCTGTGTTTTACTACTCTACTTATAATATCCAGCAAAAATGCTTAAAGAATGTCATAACAGGGGCACCTGGGTGGCTCAGTGGGTTAAAGCCTCTGCTTTCGGCTCGGGTCATGATCCCAGGGTCCTGGGATCGAGCCCCGTGTCAGGCTCTCTGTTCAGCAGGGAGCCTGCTTCCTTCTCTCTCTCTGCCTGCCTCTCTGCCTACTTGTAATCTCTGTCTATCAAATAAATAAATAAACAAAATCTTTAAAAAAAAAAAAGAATGTCATAACAGAGTCCATATATTATCTACAGGAGAGCAAAGATGCTAATGAGCACCATGATACCATCATTTATTTCTAAAGACAATTTCCCAGAATAAAACTGTAGGAAAACTAACATATTATTGGTAAGAAAAACAACTAAAGCTCATGAACTAAGTAAGTGAAATAAATGTACTCTCTCCTTTTACTTACTATTAATTACTTATCACATGTCAAGCACTGGCTAAAAAGGGACTACAATGGGAGGTAATTAAGTCTTTGGGAGGTAATTACGTCATAAAGGTGGAGTCCTTACGAATGGGATTGGGATCCTTACAAGTGAAGATGGGGAGAGAGGATCTCTCTCCCTGTTATGTAAGGACATAGCAAGAAGATGGCTATCTACAAGCCAGGTAGAGGAACCTCAGCAAAATAAAACCATGATGGTACTCTGTCTCAGAGTTCCCAGCATCCAGAAATGTCAGAAATAAAAGGCTATTGTTTAAGCCACCCACTCTATGGTATTCTGTTACAAGAAGCCAAATTGACTAAGGCAAAGAATGAGGCAAAAAAAGATTTCTCCCTTTGGAAGACATGTTCATTATTTTGGCTGCCATCCTCCAGATACCATATCATCCTCTAATCTGCCAGTACTCCTCATCAAATGTAGTGGCTAGATGGAACACAATATTACAGATATTTGTAAGGATGGAATACAAAGAGATTATTGTTTCCTGCAACTAAAATACTATACTTTTTAAATGCAGTCTACGAATGTTTGTTGTTACAGCAGATATACCACACTGCTTATTAAGACAGAGTTTGTAGTACACTAAAATCTCTGTATTTTCCTTACATATGCTCTGGTCAAGTGATATCTCTGCAAACCATATACTCTGGTTAATTTTTTAAACTTAATTATGAAATATTATGCCTTTCCCCATTACCATTTAATTTCTCATTGATTTTAGATTAACAATCTAACCTCTGAAGATTATTTTAAGAATTAAGGAACAAGAAGGAATTATTGTTGATATCCCTGATATAATAATGTGACTGGATGATTTGCTTTCAAAAAGGGGATACCTCTCAATAAGAGAGACATAATTAAAAATTTATGGATGAAATTGCATAATATTTTGAATTTGCCTTAAAATATTCCTGTCGGGGCTCAGTCAGTTAAGTGTCTACCTTCGGCTCAGGTCATGATCCCAGGGTCTGGGATCGAGCCCCATGTGCAGGGAGCCCACTTCTCCCTCTCCTTAGGCTGCCACTCTGCCTACTTGTGCTCTCTATCTCTCTATCAAATAACTAAAAACCTTAAAAAAAAATATTCCTGTCACCCCACCCTCCAAGTAGGGGGTTGATGTAGCAGGTAAAACAAGAACAGCACAATGTATAGGTAAAAGTAAATGTAGATGATGGATAGGCAACCTGCCTACTTTTATGCATATTTGAAAATTTCGATAATGAAATGTTAAAATAATAGTTCTGATTTCCAATCCATTCTGAATGATATGTCATCAATGGCATTCCATATTACAGTATTCCCTATATATATAGTAAAAGGGAAAGAGTCATAAACTAAGCCATTAACCACTGCCCCAAAGACATCCCTCCAATTTTTACCTCCATTAATAACATTTTTTGTGTACACTTATTTAACCACCTATACATTTACCTATGAGAACCCTTATCTTATGTACTTGTAAATTAAGATATTCCTTCCCTGACATTATAGGGTTCCATTAGAACTAAATGACTAGAATTGTTTATGATATATATAGCTAGCTAATAATATAAATAATCTGAAGAGAGAAATTCAGCAATTAATTTTAATAAGGTAATTAAGGATATTTCATAGATTTAATTGAGCCAATATCAAATCATGAAAAATTATAAAGTAAGACTTTCTCATAAATGTTTTAAGTGTTTAAAAATGTTAATTACACAGCAATATGTCCAGATAAAAGACTAAATTTCCCACTCTCCTTTGTAACTACTGAGATATAAGCATAAATCATTACATAGAGCTAGATAGGGTAGGGAAAAATTTCTCAAACAGTGCTCGCTCAGCTGAAAAATATGTATTAACTCACCACCTCCTCTCCTGCTTTTTATTCCAGGCCTAGAACACTGATGTGACCACTGAAACTCCAGCTGCTAACTTGGAGGCTAATGTGATCATGAATATGGAAGCCACAGACTATGGATGATGGAGAAGAAAGACAAATGGATCCTGGGTCCCAAATGATTACATGGAGCTTCCAAAATATCATTATACTGCCTGGCCCAGTATTTCTTTTATATAAAAGAAAACTAAACATCCATTTGTTCATGATATTTGAGAGTTCACAACATATAAACTAATGCCAATCGCAACTGACAAGGTTAAAAAAGTATATACTTAATGTTAACTACAAAACAAAGTTTAAGAACATCTTTCACACAATATAGTAAACTTAGTAAATTTTAAGGGAAAGGGCTGGTAACTTTAGTTGCTAAATCTCATTAACATTTATAAAAGTCCCTTATTTCAGGAAAGTACAAATATCTTTTAAAGTTACTTAAGCTATTTGAGTACTTTGCAGCTTTAAAAATTACGGTACTGCATCATCAATAAAATGAAATTAATATTCTTAAATACTAATGTCCTATTATCATGAAAATTACTAATAAGATAAAAAACCCAACTTAAAAATGAGCAAGGAACTTGAACAGTTTTCCAAAGAAAACAAACAAACAGCCAATAAACACATGAAAAAAGGTTCAACATTATTAGTCATTAGGAAAATGCAAATCAAAACCAATGACATACCACATCACATTTACATTTTCCAAATTAAGCTAGTCACCAAGTCCTGTGAAGTCTACCTCCATAATGTCATCTCTAAGTATCTTCTTTGGGGAGTTAAAATATGAGATGGTAGTTCAAAGTAAAAGAAATGTAAATGGTCCTAAACCATAAGAAAACCATACGTCACCTCATCCATGACAAAAATTACACTATAAACATCATTTCATAAGTACTAAGATGGCATGATTTTTTAAAAAACAGAAAATAACAAAGCTTGACAAAGATGTGGAAAAATTAGATTTTTCTCATACATGCTCGTGGAAATGGATAATGGTGTAGCCACTACAGAAAACAGTTTGGCAGTTCCTCAAAAAACTAAACATACAATTTATCATATGACCCAGCAATTCCGTTTCTGGGCATATACTCAAAATAACTGAAAACAGGGACTTAAACAGATACTTGTACACTAATGTTTACTGCAATATTGTTCACAGTAGCCAAAAAGTGAAAACAACCCAATCTGTCCATCATCAGATAAATGGATAAACAGAAAGTGATACATACACACACACACACACACACACACACACACAGACACATACTCACAGGAATATTATTCAGCCATAAAAAGTAAAGAAATTCTGATACATGATAACAACACGGATAAACCTTGAAAACATTACGCTAAGTGAAAGCCAGACACAAAAAGACAAATATCACAATGATTTCACTTGCGTTTAACACAGGCAAATTCAAAGAGACAGGAAGTAGATTAGACAGTATCAGGCACTAGGAGAAGGGGGAGCAGTTACTGCTGAATGAGTAGTTTCTGTTTGGAGTAATTAAAAAGTTTTGGAAATAGCAGTGATGCCTATACAACATTGTAAACGTAATCAGTGTTACTGAATTACACTTAAAATTGGTTAAAATGGCATTTTTTTAATATATACTTTTGACTATAATTTTTTAAAGAACTGAAACTGTACACTATTCGTAAGTGGTTTTTGGTATATACTAAAATCCAGAGAATATGACAGCAATAATATTCTTCAATGGATTCTGGTTTTTTTTTTTCAAATCTGTGTTCTTGCATTCATACACTGTACTTTCTTAACTATAACATTATTTTTTTAAGAACTTAATAATCCTAGTTAAGCAAAAAAGAAAGTATCTTTTATGGTGTAGGAAAACTACTATACCTGAAATAAAAGGTACTCCTATCATTCCTGGGAGGAAGGGGTCATATCAAAAAAAAATACTAAAAAATGCTGATATTTAAAAACTTTTCTTAAGAGGCAGCTGAGTGGTTCAGTCAGAGAAGTATCTGCCTTCAGTTCAAATCATAATCCCAGGACCCTGGGATCAAGCCCCAAACCGGGGGAGGGGGGACGGGGGAGGGGCTTGGGGCTCAGGTCACTGCTCAGCAGGGAGTCTACTTATCCCTCTCTGTCTGTCCCCCTCAACCACTTGTGCTCTCTCTCAAATAAATAAATAAAATCTTTTAAAAATATAAAAAATTAAAAACTTACCTCAAATTTAAACCATTCTGAGTTCCACTGAGGGTTGAGAGACTTGAGATACACGTCTGTTTTAAAGGTGGTATTTCCAAATTTTACCTAAAATCAAATAAGCAATCCAAATATAAACATCAAAAATATGAATAAAAGTAAACTTTGATGTCAGTCACGCAGTGGGAAGAACCATGGAAGGGGAAAAAAAGGGCAACTATTCCTTGAAACAAAAGGGAAGAAAGTACAATCCAGTAAGTTTATAGGCTGAAATAAGAGATTACCTCCTGCTCTGGCTGACTAGCTCTACACAGAAATTAAAAACAGACTATTTTGTCAACATGAAGGAAGAAGTCAATATAGCCTTCAGGAACAAAAGCTCAGACCAAAGAAGAATCTTAATGGCAGAGGACCAGTGAGAATAAAATCAGAAGGTAAAAAACATCAGCTGACCATCCTTTCACCATCTCAGTTTGGGAATCCAAAACTCCAGCCCATTATTGTAAGAACTTAGAAATATATCCTTGTACTTTTCAGCTTCCCCATTTTTGTTATTTTTTTAATCCCTTATCGGTGCACATATAGTGATCAGCAACAAACCATTATCTTTAAAGGTTTTATCTTCAAGGACAATGAAAGGGATTGGATGGGGAAACTATCTTATTTCACAGCCAGTCTTGGCAGACACTAAATCACAACGATCCAAAAATAAGTAAGAAGGGAATGAAGCAGAAAGCAGGCTAAATCCCTGGGACTTGCTTCCAACAAGGAATGGAGATTATGAAATCTGACTCAACTTGAGAAGTGGTCAGGAAGCTTAAGAGCAAAACAGCTAGGGAAATACTTCCTAGATGGCCTCGCCTTTCCTAAATTTTTTTTTTTAAGATTTTATTTATTTATTTGACACAGAGAGATCACAAGTAGACAGAGAGGCAGGCAGAGAGAGAGGGAAGCAGGCTCCCTGCTGAGCAGAGAGCCCGATGCGGGACTCGATCCCAGGACCCTGAGATCATGACCTGAGCTGAAGGCAGCGGCTTAACCCACTGAGCCACCCAGGCGCCCTCTCGCCTTTCCTAAATTTGATCTCTTCCCTAATTCTACTAGTTATTACCATTATCTTTCCTAACCCCTAAATTAACTAAAGTTTATCCCCTTTAAGACAATTTCCAGCAGTAAGAGACTCTTAATCATAGGAAACAAACTGAGGGTTGCTGGAGGGGAGAGGAATGGGAAAATGGGGAAACTGGGTGATGGACAGTAAGGAAGGCACATGATATAATGAGCAGTGGGTATTACGAAATACTGATGAATCACTAAACCCTACATCTGAAATAAATAATAGAGTATATGTTAATTAATTGATTTAATTTTTTTTAAAAGACAATATCCATCACAAAGACACTGTAGATTCCTAAGAAATGCTAGTTCAAGCAGATAAACTATGAAACCTCCTTTCTCTTTTGAAAGAAACCTCCTTCTCCTTTGGTATTATAATATTTGCTGATTTTCCTGTTTTATCAGTCCAGGGAATTTTCTAAAAGCAGACTATCCAAAAGAATAATTGTTTTTATCTTCTGTGTATTTTCCTAGGTGTTTTGTCATTTAATTTGAATTCTTAGGCATGGTACCAACCATTTTGGTGTTTAAGTAGGTTAGAGAGTAGAAAAGGTTAAAAAAATTATGTGAAAATAGTAACTTTTGGCACGATAAAGAATATAAGAAAGTCAAAGATAAGTAAGAAAGTGAGAAAAAAATGTTTGCTAAATATATACTAAAGGGCAACTTTCCTCAATTTCTAATGAGTTCCTATAAAGCAATATGAAAAAGATCAATAATCCAACAAAAAAAAAAAGGCAAAGGACATGAACAGACAATTCAAAGAAATGGAAATATAGATGTTTTTATTTATTTTAACACAGATGCTTTTAAAACACAGTTAAACATTGAACAACATGGATTTGAACAGCACGCATCCATGTATAGGCAGATTTTTTTCAATATATATACTGGAAAATCTTTTGGAGATTTGTGACAAATTGAAAAAACTCTTAGACAAACCATGTTTCCTAGAAATAGCAAAAAAATTAAGAAACAGTTATGTACTGAGTGCATAAAATATATGTAAATACTAGTCTATTTTATCATTTACTACCATAAAATACACACTAAGGATTAAAAGTTAGACTTGATCAAAACATGCACAGAAATACATAACAGACCACACATGACACCATTAGCAGTTGAGGGAAATGTAAATGAATGGAAAGATGCAGTATCAAATTATAACTGCATAAGATGAATTGTAGTATGTACTGTACTACTGTAATTTCAAACCACCTTCTGTTGAGCCCAAGTGTTGCTAGTATCCGCTTAAAACACTGTGTGATACTACCTATCTCTGTGTAAGCAGTCCATCTCTCCAGTAAATAGCATGTTGCAGTACAAAGTGACCTCTTACAGTTCTTGCGTATTTTTCATTGTTTAGGCAACACCATAAATCTTATGCGACATCATCGGACCTATACAAAGTACCACTAGTGTTGCTTGAAGTGCTCCCAAGAATGAAAGACATATATACTGGAAGTAAAAGCTGAAATGCTCGACATGCACTGTAGTTTGAATTCTGCAGCCGCATTTGCCTGTTACTTCCAGATAAATGAATCCAGCATAAAGGACCACTGCAAAAAAAGAAAATTCGTGAAGCCAATGCTGCAGCCATGCTAACAGGTGTGAAAGCCTTATACTTTTTGCAAAATACCTTTTTATCTCATATTGAAAATGCAGCTTTTATATGGGTGCAGGGTTGCTATAAGGCAGGTATATTTATAGAGCTTAATATGATTCAAGAGAAAAGTGAAGTCATTATATAACAACTTAAAGCAAAAGGAAGGTGAAAGATCTAAAGCTGGATAATTTCATGCCGGCAAAGAATGGTACGATAATTTTAGAAAGAGGACTGGCTTAAAAAAATGTCAAGATAGGGGCGCCTGGGTGACTCAGTGGGTTAAAGCCTCTGCCTTCGGCTCAGGTCATGATCCCAGGGTCCTGGGATCGAGCCCCGCATTGGGCTCTCTGCTCAGCAGGGAGCCTGCTTCCTCCTCTCTCTCTCTCTGCCTGCCTCTCTGCCTACTTGGGATCTCTGTCTGTCAAATAAATAAATAAAATCTTAAAAAAAAAAAATGTCAAGATAACAGGAAAAGCAGCTTATGCTGACCAAGAGGAAGCAAACAAGTTCTCAAACATAATCAAGAGAATCACTGAGAAGAAAGGATATCTGCCTGAACAGATTTTTAATTCAGACAAAAGTACCCTATGCTAGAGGGGGTGGAAAATGCCACGAAGTGTGTTAGTCAGGAAGAGAAAAAAATAAACTCCAGGATTTAAGGCAAGAAGGTATAGGCTAACTCTACCATTTTGTGCAAATGCAGTCAGGTGTATGGTAAGAACTGCCTTTATCTATAAAGCTGTTAACCCCCAAGCCTTGAAGAGAAAAGACAGATACCAGCTTCCAGTCTTTTGGTTGTACAAGAAGGTATGGATAACAAGAATCCTTTTTCTGCATTGGTTCCATTGATGATTTGTCCCTGAAGTCAGGAAATACCTTCCCTCTAAAGGACTGCCTTTTTTTTTTTTTTAAGATTTTATTTATTTATTTGACACAGAGAGAGACAGAGAGTACAAGCAGGGGGAGCAGCAGAGGCAGAGGGAGAAGTAGACTCCCCGCTGAGCAGGGAGCCCAATGTGGGTCTCCATCCCATGACTCTGAGATCATGACCTGAGCCGAAGGTAGCCGCTTAACTGACTGAGCCATGCAGGTGCCCAAGGGACTGCCTTTTAAAGTTCCTTTGATACTGGACAATGCCTCTAGCCACCCAGAACCCCATTAGCTCAACACTAAGGTCATCAAATGGCCTACTTACCCCCAAACACAATCTTTCTATAATCACCTTCTAGATCAACCGGTCATAAGAACCTTTACAACTCATTACATGGTATTCTTTGAAAAGGACTGTCAACACTATGGAAGAGAACCCTGATGAGAAAACATCATGAAAGTCTGGAAGGATTACACCACTGAAGATGCCATCGTAGTAAGCCATGACAGCCATCAATATTAAATAAATTCCTGGGGGAGAAAAGTATGTCCAGATGTTGTACATGACTTCACGGGATTTACAACAGAGCCAATCAAGGGAATAAGGGAAGAGTTTATGTACATGACAAAAAAGGTAAAAGGTGAAGGGTTTCAACATTTGAATCTTGGAGAAATGTAAGAGCTAATAAACACCACACCAGAAGAATTAACAGAAGACAACTTGATGAAGATGAATGCTTCCAAACCAGTGCCAGATGATGAGAAAGAAGATACAGAAGCAGCAATGACCGAGAACAAATTGATATTAGACAACCTGACAGAAAGGATCTATTTAAGACTGCTATTGATTTCTTTTACAACATGGACCTTTCTAGCATACTAGCACTGAAACTAAAGCAAACAGTGGTACTGTATAGAAATAGTCTTTAAAAAAATGAAAAAGCAAAAAATGTCAGAAGTTAAAACATATTTCAGTAAACTTATTCCACATGTGCCTGTCTTTCCTGCCTCCCCTTCCAACTCCTTCACCTGCTCTGCCACCCAAGACAGCAAGACCGATCCCTTCTCTTCCTCCACTTACTCAACATGAAGACAAGGATGAAGACTTTTATGACAATCCACTTCCGCTTAATGAATAGTATATAATCATCAAGCCATACAGATAATAAACTTATCCGTTGTGTATATGTGAATGTCTCCATGTGAAAATCTAATAACTGCATGGCAAGATCTGTCTGAAGCACTTCTGTGTCATCATCATTGCCTAAGTAGTCATCCTATGCAAGACTAGTATAGAAGTGCTTAGCCTATACTTATATAGTCATAGGTGAGCAATATTTAACACAAATTAATCAGATGTTAGCTTTTTTTCTAAGATTTATTACTTATTTGAGAAAGAGACGCATGCTCAAGCAGGACGGGCAGGAGAGGGAAAAACAGGTTCCCTACTGAGCAGGGGGCCCAACGTGGGGCTCCATCGCAGGGCCCCAAGAACATGACCTGAGCCAAAAGCAGACCCTTAGCCAACTGAGCCACCCAGGTGTCCCAGAGGTTAGTTTTCTTATTGTTAACTTTGCTTTCAAAGTGTTATGTAGCTACAGTATGCCTCTCTTTCATAATTGGGGAAACTGCTATCAGCGTATAATCACAAGCAAATGATACTTTTAAAAAGTTATATTTCTAATGCTATATTAAAAATATGACTGCAATACTGTATGCCATAAAATATTTTTATAACGATTCACTTGTTAGTATATAGGCTAGGCTACTGTGAAGCAATCCTATCAATTGTACTGAGCTGCCATAAAGCAATCATACTGTTGCTTCTTTGTTATCAATGCATAAATCATTATATTTGTAAATAAACATGAATTCTTTTTCACATTATCTTTTCATTTTTAATGTCTAGTGTTAGTAATATGTATAACATCTACTATGTTTTGTATCATTTAAGACAATACTGATATAGTTACTGAAAGATGATTCATCCTGTAAACATACAGCGTAAACTTACTGTATCTACAAATACAGCACAGTACTGTAAATGTGTTTTCTCTTCCTTACTATTTTCTTAAAAACATTTTTTCTCTAGTTTAGTTTAATGTAAGATATAATATAAAATACATATAACATTTCAACTATGTGTTAATGAACTTTATATTATCGGTAGGGCTGATGGTCAACAGCAGGCCGTTTGTAGTTAATTTTGGGGGTGGAATCAAAAGTCATACATGATTTTCAACTGTGCTGGATTGAGAGGGGGATGTCAACTGCCCCTACAAATGGCTCAAGGGTCAACTATATATCAAAAGATGATCAACCACAACAGAAATGCAAACTAAACCAACATTTTTACTTATGTTTGCAAACAGTTTGAAAACAGTATTGATGAGATCTTCTAATACTTTGTTGATGGGAGGATAAAATAAAACAATCTCTAAGGACTGCAGTTTGACAATGTATCAAAATGTTCAATGCCTACACCCTTTAACTTTATATACAAGTGCACAATGAGGGGCGCCTGGGTGGCTCAGTGGGTTAAAGCCTCTGCCTTCGGCTCAGGTCATGATCCCAGGTCCTGGGATCGAGCCCCACATCGGGCTCTCTGCTCAGCAGAGAGTCTGCTTCCTCCTATCTCTCTCTGCCTGCTTCTCTGCCTACTTGTGATCTCTGTCAAATAAATAAATAAAATCTTAAAAAAAAAAAAAAGTGCACAATGACATGTACAAGCAGCATTATAGTGAAAAAGATTGGAAATAACCGAGATATCCACCCATTTGGAACTGGTTGGATGAAGTATGGTAAAGCCACACAGTACAGTGCTAAATAGAAGAACGAGGCAGTTCCCTCCGCACTGGTATGGAGCAACCACCAAGACAGATCTTTCTTCTGTGGAACAGCATGTATGGCATACGTTGGGAGAAAAAAATGGCAAAATGCTGTAAGCCATATAATATATGCCTACATACAGCACAGGTTATTTCTAGTAGGTTATACAACAAATGTTAACAGTGGCCACTACCAACAACAGAACTGGTTGGTTAAAAGAAACACGATGTGAGAGAGGTTAACCCACTTTGAACCTTCTGAATTCTGAACAACGCATATATATTTCCTATTTGTAAAATGTATTATTTTAAAACTCAAACACTTAAAAAATTCAAAGTAAAATCAGAGTAAATTTATTTTGTTTGAAATTATAGAATTCTGGATCCACTTCCAGGAATTTATCCGGAAGAAGCATTTTCACATGAGTCTCCTTCCTACAACACACTAAAAAAACCTAAATAATCATTCAACAGGAAAATGACTGAATAAATCACATGTTTGCTACTTAAAGAATGGAGCTGATTTTAAGTACTGCCATGTGGAAATGTCAATGACATAATAACTGAAAAAAAAAAGCTGCAGAATCTATAAAGCATGACTACGTTTTTTAAAATGTAAGTAAGACTTTTTTTTTTTTAAGGAAAGGAGGCAGAGTAAATGAACACATGCCAAAAAACTGAGAGTAATTATCTCTGAAGAAAGGACTAACATGGTATAGGGAATACAATACAGTGTAGTAAGTTACCAAGTAAGGGGCTTTCAAGTTTCAACTCACTTCTGAGTTATTTGAATCTTTTGTAATGGGAGCCATTCATGTATTACTTCCATAATTTAAATCACGAACAGTAAGAAATGAAACTTAATGGGGATATGGGGGATGGAGAGCCTGGGAAGAATAGAAGTTACTGTTCAGTAACTAATTTAATTTTCAGTATATTTTAATATCTAAAACAACAAGGAAATACTTCTAATTTACCTAATACCAGCTTTAGTTGAAGTAAAACATTGTTAGGATTATGAAATCATTCAAAACCTTTCAAAAGCTAAAAGCTTAGGTTCAAGCACCAAAACTACCATATCATTCTTTAAATTATGAATTCAGGGTGCCTGGGTGGCTCAGTCGGTTAAACGTCTGTCTTTGGCTCGGTTATGATCACAGGGTCCTGAGACTGAGTCCTGCATGGGCTCCTTGCTCAACAGGAAGCCTGCTTCTCCCTCTGTCTGCTGCTCCCCGTTTGCATACTCTCTCTCTCTGACAAATAAAACATTTTTTAAAAATGGAAATATATTCAATAATTATTTCTATAACCTCAACAACACAAATATCAAACACCTCAGCTCCCATAAGGAGTCCCACATCGGGCTCCTTGCTCAACAGGTGGCCTCTTTCCCTCTGCCTGCCACTCCCCCTACTTGGGCTTGCACTCTCTCTTTCTGTCTTTCTGACAAATAAAATCTTTAAAAAATAAATAAATAAATTATGAGCTCAGCCATCTTCAGGTTTGTCCCACTATACTGTACTGCTATATTGTGCCTTTTATTCTTCTTTTGGTCACTGTCTATTCTAGATATAGTAAAGATCTGAGAGCCCCCAACTGTATCAAACGAACAAACAAACAAAAACCAAGATTTTAGGAAAAGAAAAAGGCCAGAATGCATACTTTGCCAAATTCCCCTTCTTCTAAAGAAGAATCATAGTTCCTTTGGTCTTATTTAATTCGGAGGAGCTTTTATTACCCAGCAATTAAATGAATGCCTTACAACTTTGTTAAAGAACATCCGGGATTTTAATGAGATTCCCTAGTAAAGTAAAAGCATTCTCTTTCCCCACTCATTAGCTAAATTACCTTGAGAAAGTTATTTAACCTGCTATTTAAAGCTGCTTCCTCCTCTGAAAGGGGGACTGTTTTATTACAGGAGAAAATGCATGTAGAGACTAGCAAAATGTCTGGTATATCATTAAGTGTTAATTTCTTTTCCTCTCCCTATTCCCTCGAAGGCTCCTGGATAAACACAAAATGATAATATAGCTTGTCAGTTTGTAACATGCTCATTAATACTGGGATAAATTTCCATTAATACTTTTATTATACAGAATTTCATCTCATTCATCCAGGGATACCTGCAAGAATAATCACCCTTAACTACTACTTGGTGGGGTGCCTAGGCAGCGCAGTTGGTTAAGTGTCCCACTCTTGGTCTCGGGTCAGGTCATGATCTCATTCATGGTCCTGAGGTTGAGCCCCACATTGGGCTCTGTACTTAGCAGGGAGTCTGCTTGTGATTCTCTCTCTCTCTCTCTCTCTCTCTCCCCCCCTCTGGCCCTTCCCCCAATCATCCTCTCTCTCTAAAATAAATAAATTAGTCCTTAAATACATACATGCATATATGCATACTATTTGGTCTTCACTGGCTTCCTAAATTACTCATATCACACACAGTAGAAATTCCCTCAACCAATGCAATCAGGACCAGTATTTGATTAGTTAATCAAATAATCTGGTAATCTGGTTAAATTAAAGAATCATTAAAAATGATTCAAATGGTAAACATTTTAAGATAAAACATATAAATAAAATATTCATTCCCCTATATTTGAATGTAAGGCTAAGGCCTCTTCTTTAAGTAAGGGTCCACTATTTTAGAGTTCTGCATCTTTTTTTTTTTTTTTGCATAAACCACACCCATAATGTACCATCTGTGATTTCCAGTTTGGGTTTTTTTATGTGGTGGTAGAACTTAAAATTGCTTGTAAAAATATATGAATGCAGAATCCTAGATTTTTTTAGTCTTTTCTCCATCTAATTCTAGAGTAATGTTTAGTGACTGTATCCATATGTCTTTACATAGACTATGTATCAACTTCATTTTCACTCTTATTTCACCAATTTACGTAAGTTTTAAGTAAATTACAATAACAAATAGAGTTGGCATAAACAGGTTTGGGGAAAAAACATAATTGCCTCTTGGTAAAGTATTATCAGCCAACTGATGAGAGAAGCAGGAACATGAGAGAATAATCTAGCAATGTGGGGTATTCAAGAATACACTCATGGAAGGAATGCAGAGCACTGGGGACTGTGGTAAGTGAGCTAATAGAAGTTGTTTAAGAGAGCTTCTACTGTACAGACTTCTCCCCACCATAGTTTTCGGATCATTCAATAACCTGCATCCCCCGTATGTAGCAAACTTTATTCCACAAAAGAACCCTCCCAGCAATTACAGATGTTCTATCTCTCTCCTTTTGCTTTTACTGAGTTTGTCCTGTTCATCTAAAAAAGCCCCTTTTCCTCTCTGCCTATAGAAATTTTGCCATCCTTCAAGCCCAGCAAAAAGACTTTCGTGACCAGTTCCAGCCAGCATCGTTATCTCCCTTTCCTATGAGCTTAAACAATACAAGAGGCTACATCACACAATTTATCCCTTTATTATATAGTAATCCTTCATTATCCCCTTTTTCCTGCATTAATCTTTCCCTTCCTGAAGGATTTTTCCTATTACCACAGAAATATGTTCTAGTATCTTCTAATTTATTTTTTTTAATACTAAAAGCTACATACTCCCCAAATACCACACAATTTCTCCTCTCCCTTTCACAGCCCTGTTTCTTGAAACAGTTGTCTATTCATGCCACACCTCCTCCTCACCTCCCCTGTATTTTAACCCTCGTTAACTTACTACAGTATGGGCTTTCTTGACTCTCCTTGTCAGAATCAGTAACAACCCCCACACTGTACAATTCAGTGATTTTTCTGTTCTCTTTACTTGACCTCTCCATGCCATTTTAATGGTTGAGGGTTTCCTCTTTCTAGAAACTTCCTCTTGCATTCTGAGACATTACTTTCCTGATGTTTCTCTCTCCCAATTGGCTGATAATCTGTTTTCTTCCCCTAATCTTCCTCCTCTAATAGCTTAATGTCAAGTTTTTTCAAGGATTCATACCTCTTCTCTCTCCCCCTAAGTCAGAGGTTTACAAAAGGGACAGACCAACTCCTAAGGGAATTTTAGAAATTTCTATGGGTATATTTGTGGAGAACAGTTCTAATATTTAGAAGCAGGGCCAGAGAAGCCACGTATTCTGCAATGCAAGAAATAGTTCCCGACAATGAAGACTTGTTTTACGTCATGACTTCCAAATGTCCTACCAGATAATCACATAGGATTAAAAACCTAACTCATTTTACAGATAAAAATGTTGTAATGCGGGAAGAAAGGGGAGGTTGTAATGCAGTTTTCATAGACATAATTGTCAAGAAATATAACCATCATGTAAATTAAGGGAAAATTCTGCTTTTCCCCATTAGTTGATTATTTTGAAAAATCAGATAGCAATGAAGGTCTAAGATGTTAAAACTGCGCGACTGTCTCACTGTATGGAGTCATAGTCACATGATTTTTACACATAGGTGAGACGCTCCCTATCTTGTATCCTTGCTTTATTTTCTCCATATTCTTACCATCTATCAGTTTATCTTATAATTACCTTCTTTATGAACTTCATCTTCCTAGTAAAACGTAAGCTCTATGATTAAAGAAATTTCTGTCTTAGTCACTACTATATCCCCAGAACACTGTACTATACCCAGTACAGTGATGGATATATACAAAGACTTAATAAATATTCACGGACTTAATCTGATTACTTCGTATCTTCTACTGTGATCATGAACAAGTACTTCTATATTGAAATACATACTAAAAAAATTCTCTAATTTGTCAAACTACTAGTTAGAACAATGTATTTTTTTTTAATTGTGAGGCTAGGTTACATTGGCCATAAATATTATGACAGCATAGTAAAGAGTGGATTTCAAAATACCTGCTATATAAAGGGGGCACTGGGTCTCACAGAGTGGAAAATCAATGGCCTGTATGAGCTCATTTCTAACTCACATCTCTCTTCTTCCCCCCCCCCCCCAATCTTTCTTCTCAACACCATACTCACAAATCTAACTCCCTCATGGACAACTCCAATTAACATCTCAAACCTAAGACACCTAAACAGAAATTGATCCTCCACCCACTCAAACAATCTTTACAAATCCTATGAAGCCTCAGAAAATTACCCCAAAGATTCCAGAAAGCTCTGAGTCATCTTTTAGCTTCCCTTTCTCTGGCTCCCTCCTCTAGTCAACCAACAAATCCTCTAGAATCTATCTTCAAGGTATATGTGGAATCCACCCACTTCTCTCCATTACCAAACCAAGATCTTGGCCCCCACCTTCTCTTTTTATGAATTATTATAGAATCTCTTAATTAGTTGTCTGCTTCAGCTCTTTCTCTCTTCAGTCCGTACTCCAGACAGGAAAAGAAAAAAAAAAAAGTACTAATCTCAACAACCACTTCCCACAGAACTTGAATAAAATCCATATTCCTAATCATGGCCTCTAAGATCCTGCATGATTGGCTCCTTGACTAACTCTCCAACTTTATCTTGTGCCACATCCCAGCCACACCCATCTTCCTTCACTTCCTAACACACTCCCTGAGCAGCTGGCTCCTCCTCATCCAGTAGGTCTTTGATTGACACTTCCTCAGAGATTTCCTGCTCACCCAACCCAAAGTAGATGTTCCCTGTTAATCTCTATTGTTTTCTTCCATGACACTCATCACAATTATCTATTTAATCATTTCTTTACTTTTTAACGTCTGTCTCTTCCACCAAAATATAAACTCCATAAAACTAGGAACCAAGTCTAGTTTGTTTACTATCACATAGGCATCAGTTATACCAGTGACTAGCACTGGCCTGGCAAACAGCATTCAATAACTATTTGCTGAAAAGAAGGAATTAAAAGTCACTCTTGAATCCAACCATTCTCTCACCAGCAAAGCCATTTATTACCAAGGCATGACGATTTTACTTAAAAAAATGTCCCTCAAGGGGTTCCTGGGTGGCTCAGTCAGTTAAGCATCTGCCTTTGTCTCAGGTCATGATCTCAGGGGTCCTGGGATCGAGCCCTACATTGGGCTCCCCGCTCAGACGGGAGCCTGCCTCTCCCCTGCCCCTGCTCATGCTTTCGCTCTGTCAAATAAATAAATAAAATCTTAAAGGAAAAAAAAAATGGGAAATGTCTCTCTCAAGTCTTCCTCCTCTAATCAGTTTCCAGTCATTCTCAACATGCACATATTGTATGGATAATTTTACCACCTTCTTAACTGATCTCCCTGTCTCATCTTTCATCTGTCCAGTCCATCATATAGTCATCCTATAAACAACCTAATAAATATCCTATTCCATTTCTCCTTAAAAAGTTCTCTTTGTTTGCCCCTGTTTATAGAATAGGAAAAATTATTTAGTACAGAAAGTGAGATTTGGCACCAACCTACTTTTCCAGCCTCCACTACCCACATATTCCCTTTTACTCCAGACACATCTCAAACCTAGTTCCCTGAACATACCATGTATCCCATTCTGTGCCTTTGATGTTCCCTCTGCCTAGTAAAATCCCGAGTGTCCTTCAAGATTCAGCTCAAATGTCATTTTCTTAGGAAAACTTCCTAAACTTTCAGAGACAGAATGAAGTTTCCATATTCTACTACATTCATCACCTTGTCTAGAGAGTCAATGTTAGCACAGTGGTTAAGAGAACAGACCACAAGCCTATTTACAAGGTTAAGAAACCTTGGGAAATTATTTACTGCTCCTAGGCCTCCGTCACCTTAACTGTAATATGGGATAACAATATAATAGGACTGTTATGAGGAATAAGAATTAAAAAGTAGTTAGTAAAGACCTGGCAATGAGACTCAACCCGTTAGCTATCAGTTATTCACCTAAACTGTATGCGTCAGTCCCTGAGCTACATGAAAGCAAAGACTATGCTCTGGCCATCTGTGTATCCCCATTACTCAACATCTGGCCCAAGAACACACTCAGCATCTGTTTCTCAAGTTGGGATTAAGAATGACTACGGCAATGTTTGGGGGGTCAAACTGCAGTTATTAAGTCAGAGAACCTTTACAGAACATCAAGAATAGTTTATATTACCATGAAATCAGGTTGTATATTATCCTGTAGCTTTCAACTCTAAGCATTACTAGCCCTAATGATTATTATTCTAATGCTCTGGCTCATCAAGTCAGTTTTTATTACAATTTTTACTTGGCTTCTTTCAGACTCAGGGTTATTACTTTCCGGGCCCGTAGGCCTGCGCTAATTTGCATGAGTTTTAAACTAATCATCTGGCTTAAAAAGCAATTTTGCAATTTAAATCCATGGCGCTTAATTGACTTCCTACCTCAAGGCACTAAATTACCTAAAACAGTTCATCATACCTACCAGTCTGTACAAGAGCAGAGGGCTTTATGGTTGTGTTTACACTGATGATTCAGACAATGTTGTGTTCAAGAATGGATTATCGGGCCCTCTAGGTCTCCAAGCGCCCATAACGGACTGTATCTACCTTCTTCACGTGGTCTCCATTACTCTGGCTGGAGGAACTGCCTCTCCTTGAGTCGATGGCGGTACCCACGTGCGTGTGCGTGTGCGTGTGTGCGCGCGCGCGTGTGTGCGCCTGAGCTCCGCCGGCTGCGCGGCCACGCCTCGGGATCACCTCCTGCCTGGCAGGTGGCCCGCTCCGAGTCCTGACATTACGGTCACCCCAGCATGCAGAGCAGTAAGAGCCTCCCCACGCGGGGAGGGCGCCACAGACGCCCTAGAACAGGGCACCCATCAGACGGGCTGCAGTCCCGGCGCTCAAGCCCTCAAAGGAGGGCTTGGACGAGCACCCGCACAAAGGACAGCGGCCGACAGGAGAAAGGGCTGCAGAGCTGGGGGCGAGGCGGGGCTGGGCGCTCCCTGTGTTTTGAGGGGCAGGACCTGGCACCAACCTCCACGAAGGCATCAGTCAGGTCACTAGCTCGGTCCATCACTGGCAAATGGCGCCCGGCCACGATTTTCACCTTGAGCTTGCCAGGCATCTTCTCGGCTTCGGCCTCTCCTTGGGCTCCTGCAGAAACAAACAAGCGAGTCTGCGCCGAGCTCCCAGCCGGGCGGGGGAGGGGCGGGAGCGCGCGGGGAGCTGCGCCTCAGCGGGAACGCGCGGGGTAACTGACAGCCAAGGGCGCGCGAGGGCGCGCCACGCCGCCGATCGCCACTCACTCTCGGATGAATGAGGGGGCCGTCCAGCGCTGGCGCTGAGGCTTCATTCCGGAGAGGCAGCCGGAGGAGTGGCCCCGGTGGATTCTTCCACCCTGGTCCCACAGCGTTGGCAAGAGAAGCAAAAGCCAGCCAACATCCTGTGGACGACCTGCCACCCCTACTTCTGTTTTCCTCCCCCCAAAATGGCGGCTCTCGAGGCGTGGAGGGAACATCGATCATTCGGCGCTCGGCCCACTTCGCAGTAGCGAGATTAAATCGGCGGAGAGCAGATGGAGGGGGCGGGGCGGACTTCCAGGAAGCCAGAGGGCAGGGAAATGGGTTGAGCCCTGCATCATCCACCGAGCCAGGGCAGTGGGTCCGTGCGCAGCTGTTTGCGAGCGGGCTCCGTCCTTCCCGAGCATAGCCTGCGTAGGGCTCGGGGGCATCGCGGGTCTCTCCCTTCCCAGCTACAAACGTCGCCCTGTCGAGGGCTGTGATAGAAGGAGCAGAGGCGGAGACTGTTAGAGGAGAGATGTCAGTCGGGCTTTAACCATGTTTGTAAAATCAGTTTACCTGGAAGGAATGCAGTTTTGGTTTTATATGAAGGAGAGTAAGAAATTTTAGGGACATCTCGGGTAGTCGTAAATATTCTATAGCAACATTTTTTTATTCAGTCATGTACACGTGTGCTGGGCTGTAAATGTTACTGTGGGTCTTGGGGAAAAACAAAACTTTGAAATCCAAAGCCCCTGGTTAGAGAGTTTCCCCTGCACGCCCAGATGGACGTGGTGTGTTTACTAAGGATCAACAAGCCAAAGACCTACCTTGCAGGCGGGAGTTCAGGACCTCCTCCGCTATGAAATTTCTAGACAACTGCAAAAAAACAAACCTGATGCTCTTAATGAAACACCTGGAACAATCGACCCAGTAATATATGTAAATAAACATGCAAAAAAGAGGCGAAATCTGTAGGCTCAAACCATCGGGAAAAAAATTAGGAAAATTGAGGCACACGCACAGGATGTCACCATATACCGAGTATCAACAGTACATGCCATATCAAATAACAAAATCGCCGTTAACAATTCAGGTAGAAAGATTTTACCACTGGATTCATTAGGAATGGAAAATTCCCAAACGAAGATTTTTTTTTTTAACTGATACACCTTTTCTTTTTTTTTTTTTTTCCCCCTTTTAAGATGTATTTGAGAAAGAGAGAGCATGGGGATGGGTGTGGGCAGAGGAAGAGAGAGAACCCAGAGCAGATTCTGCACTGAGCCAGGAGCCCTTTGCAGGGATGGCTCTCAGGACCCAGAGATCATGACCTGAGTTGAAACCAAGAGTGGGATACTTAACCCCCTGAGTCACCCATGTGCCCCAAACTGATAAATCTTTTTAACCTTAAAAATACTGAACAGGTTGGGGCATCTGGATGGCTCAATGGTTGGAGTAAGTGACTCTTAATCTTGAGGTTGTGAGTTCAAGCCCCACATTAAGTGTAGAGATTACTTAAATATTTTAAAGAAAATACTGAACAGATTAAATTAACTCTAGGCAGTGGTGACCCAGAATTCTCTTTAGAAGGCAAAAGTTCCTTCTATAGAGGGAATGTTATTCACGTAAATGAGAAGTTAAAATCTTACAAAGAGAAAAGAAAAAGTCTTCCTCAAAATAAAAATCTATAAGATAAATCACTGACTTTTCAGACCAAAGAAAACTTCATCCACTCAAACTATGAAAAAAGACTAGAAGAGTACAGCTCACATGAGGATTTCTTTGCATCCTACTGCAGCTTTTGGTGGAGTCTAACTCTACTTTTAAAATGCCTTTACCAAACACTCACGGTGAGCAACACTATGTGATAAGTTAATTTTGGTGTGTTTTGTTTTGGTGGTAGAGTTGAAATAGACTTTTTTTTTTAAGATTTTATTTATTTGAGAGAGGTGAGAGAGAAAACACAGAAAGAGGGCAAGGGAGAAGAAAACACCCCACTGAGCAAGGAGACCAATGCAGGGTTTAATCCCAGGACCCTGAGATCATGACCTGAGCCAAAGGTGAGCACTGGGTGTTGTGTGTAAGTAATGAATCAATGAGTTCTACTCCTGAAACCAATAATGCACTGTATATTAACTAACTAGAATTTAAATAAGAATTTGAAAAGAAAAAGAAGTACTCAAACATAGAAAGAAAAAAATCAGAAAACTGAAGTTTTGCAACAATCTTCATGGAAAACAATGCTTTGTATTATAAGATGTTGTGATATAAAAATATATTTGCAAATTGCACAATTAGAGGTTAGCGATCTCAGCCTCCTAATTAGTATCCTGTAAGGTACTTGTACATATATACCTGTTGCCTTAGGCTTCATTAACAGGAGATTATAATTAAGATGTTTCCTGAAGACTTTTTTTTAGTAGAATTAATCCTGACTTCAGTTTGTTTTCTAATAATGGTACTAGTTTCTTTTAATTAATGCTGGGAGCAGTGTTAACTTTCCTGACAAATCTATCATGATCTGGTTCCTAATTAGCTTCTGTAGCTTCATACTTCACCACTCTTTTTGCATCTTAGATCCCATAATAATAACATGTATTGAGTACCAGCTACTGAATTCAGTGCTTCACAGCTTTTAAAGGTCCCTAGAGTCTTATACAATAGGAATTATCAGCCTTCATTCTATAAGTGAAGAATTTGAGACTTTGCAATGTTTACTCGATAATGACCCAAAGTCACGGAGCTAGTAATGTTGGAGGCAGGATTTATATCTAAGCAATTTGATTCCAAGAACCCCACTTTAAAGGCTGTATATAGTTTCCTATAAACTATGCTTTTTTTCTTTTTCTCATACTCTTCCTAGAAAACACTTAAGAATTCATAACTCAGGGGGCGCCTGGGTGGCTCAGTGGTTAAAGCCTCTGCCTTCAGCTCAGGTCATGATCTCAGGGTCCTGGGATCGAGTCCTGCATCGGGATCTCTGCTCAGCAGGGAGCCTGCCTCCTTCTCCTGTCTCTCTCTGCCTGCCTCTCTGCCTACTTGTGATCTGTCTGTCAAATAAATTTAAAAAAATCTTTAATAAAAAAAAAAGAATTCATAACTCAGAATGTTATTTCTAATGTCTTCTCTTAACTCCTTCCTGATAAACGTACTCTTCACTTTCACTACTATGCTACCACTAAATTTAATGCATCTATTATTGCACAGTCTTTATACATAATTCTTTATCTTTCCCTCTCCCCTATTAAACTTTGAGCACCTTGAAGGAAAGGACTATTTCCTGTCCATCTCTCAATTCTCAGTTCCCTCCCTGTGCCCTTCATGTAATCCACAAATTCTTGTGCAATTAAATGTTAATAACACGTATACATTTACTGTTTTGCTCTCTCTTTTCTGGCTTCCTAAAATGTTCCTTTGAATCCCTCTCCATCCCCAAGGTTAAATTTCTCAAGGGTTATCTATAATTGGTGCCCTCTCCTCACTTCACAAATAGTCCTAAAACTATTTCTGACTTTGGGGCACCTGGGTGGCTCAGCTGGTTGAGCAACAAACTCTTGATTTTGGCTCAGGTCATGATCTCAGGGTCATGTGATCAGGCCCCACTGTGGGCTCTGCCCTCAGCATGGAGTCTGCTTGAGATTCTCTCCCTCTGCCCTCCCCCCACTCACATGCACTCACACACACACACACACACACGCACACACTCTCTCTCTAAATTAAAAAATAATAATAAAATAACAATAAAAACAAAACAAAAACTATTTCTGACATTAGCTACAACCACTCTACCAAAACAACTTTCTCCAAGGCCATCAATGACCTTTGATTGCTAAATCCAGAGGATAGTTTTCTTTCTACAGGATTCCCAGTAGCATCTGACACTGTTAATCATGTTCCCCTTGAAATGGTTTTCCACTTTATATTCAGATACCATGCTTCTCTTGTATGTTGCACCACATAAATATTTGCCTTCTCAGCTTCCTCACTGGTCTTAACAAAAGTATGAGTTTTCCTCAGGGTTTCAGTTCTTGACCCTCTTCTCTTCTAACTATACTCTCTCCTTAGGTGATCTCATTCATACCTGTAATTTCAATTTCTATCTATTTAGCAGAGGATTCTGATGTTTTTATCTTTATCCCACAACTTTCTTCTGGTATCTGGACCCATATATTCAAAATGCCAGGTTCCTATTTCCAATTGGAGTATCAAAGTGACCTTAAAGTCAATATCCAAAACTGATCTTATTTTCTTTCTCTCTCCCACAAGGACAACAACAGCAATGACAACAACAACAAAATAAAAAGCCTGGTCCTTGTCTACTCTGTTACCCGTCTCAAATTGCAGAACACCAGCTACCTAGTCAAGTGCTTAAGCCAGAAACTCACCAGTTTAAGTTGGATACAAATGGCAACTTGAACTTTCAGGTTTTTTACTTTGATTTACTTCTGAAGCAGCAGATCAGCTGAATAAAGGGGTAAAAATGAGTTAAATAGCTAGGTCAGCTCATCTTCCCAGTGGTTCCTTATTTCCCATGAAGGTGTTGTAAGGGCCTACTTAGCCAGAGTGAGCCATTTTGTTGTTTATGCAGTAAACTTAGATTGAACCTGCCCCTTCCCCCAAGAGGAAAGCGCTTAGAAACAGAACTGGTGAAATATGGCCAAATAGCCCCCGATAACGGAGTCCAGATTCAAGGACATGTCCGGCCAGATGGAAACGTCCAATCAAGGGAAAGCGCACGTATTACCTCCCTACCCGCCAAGGACGTGTTCGGCCAGGTGGACACGTCCAATCAAGTAAAAGTGCACGTATTACCCGCCAGGGAGTGTGAGCCCCCACCTTTTGGGCACCAGACAAAGGCGCCAATTCTAGCCAAGGTCATAGGCTGAATTAGATGACTATCATGGGGTAGAATGTAATTCAATTGGCCACCTGTGTGTGGCCAGGCTCAACCACACGGACTTTACTCTATAAAAGTTAGTCTGTGAGACTGGGAGGGGTCGCCTCTTTGCAAGAGACTGCCCTGGCCGGTCAGTTTGATTCTCGATGCTTGGCGCGAAATAAAGCTTTGCTTGACCTTCGCCTTGTATCAGTCTCGTCCTTTTGTCTACGGACCCTTTCAGTATGTCTCGTGTATAGTAGGCACAATGACCTCATTAAGTAAAACCTTCTCTAGATTGGAAGATTACTGAAGTAGAACATATTGCTTTGTATCAGTACCCATCAATGCTCTCAGTGAGCCACGTCACCTAGGTGTAATGGAAAGGTTATAGGCCTGACTTTCTGATCAAGCCAGCACCCAGGACAAGCTCTTCTTATCTGTTTCTGTACTGCAAAGCCTAGAGGTTTTCTACTTATATCACCAAGTGTTATTGTCTATAACTCCTAAAGATTTCTCAAATCCATCTACTTTCCACTATTATTTCTCACGTGGAAGACTGTTATCCCCAATTCCACTCTTGCTTTCATCTACTCCATTCAGCATAAAGTAGTGCAAGTGATCTTTTTAAATAACAAATATTCGTATCACTTTGTATTAGGGAAACTGCTTGTCAAAGATCCCTATTCTTGGCAGGCCTTTTTCTTTATAAGAAAGTAAAAATGTCCAGAAATTCAAGAGCAGGACATCAGAAGTGGGTTTTTAATTTATTTTTGCATTCTTGGGTTTTTTAAAGTCAAACAATGCCTTCTCCCCCTTGTGTTAATTAATCGCCTAGAGATTATTCCCTTTCAACTGAATTGTTGTTCAAATGCATTGTTCCATTTCGGTATCTACAAATTGAAATAGATCGCAATTCACCTCAGATCGTAGGATCCAAATTATAAGCCTGACCCTTAAAAGTTAACACTGTATTTCCTCTTATGCATATCATTTTTTCTTTGCCAGTTAGGTGGCACTAATAGAGTTTTTATGATCCAGTAAGCCATTATCTTCACAGAGATACTAACACATTAATTGGATTAATTATACTGATATATAATTTCCTAACCCCTTTGTTAACTTCAAATCATCTCCTGCTTTTGGAAGAGGAGTCCAGTAATATATCCAGTGTACCTTGGAAAGCAAAACTAGAGCTATATATTTACTAAATTGTCATGAACAAGATTCAGTTCCCAATGTGGATAAGTGTTACTCAATAGAAGAGTGCTGACAAATAGAGTGGTTACTAATTACTACAATTGATGGCAAGAACAAAAGTGAGCTGAGTTCATGGCTAGTATCCTGTATAGCCTACTGTGATATGAACCCTATTTGATCTGTTCTAGATAGCTTGGTAAGGGATTTTTAAACCGGCTATAAGTTGGGTTGATTCCCACAGGAGGAAATAGTTTCACACACTACTGGTGCCATACTTGCAGACCTCTACTGCAATTCAAATGAAGTGAAGTTGAAATTTTAACAATACTGTGGAAAACATATTGGAATAAGATAACTCAGTTACATATCTTTTAATACTAAAGATGTTGGGACTTAAAAAAGAAATAAATAAAGATGTTGGGACTTGAACAAATTTAAATTTAAATCCAGCTGCGTACCCTGGGACCTTACCCACTGCTGTTCCCCTTGTGTCTTGACAACCAGGTAGATAATCTGTGTAGTGCTTCCCATTTGGATAAAGAAACTGACCACCACCTCCACCAGCTAAGGGAGGTTTGTTCAAACATACACTGATTCATACTCCTCTTGAGTGCCTGTTTACTTCTATTTAGTCAAAAACCAAGATTTAAAATCTAGACTATAAGACTCTGCTAGATCATGTAATCTGGCCCCTACCAATGATACTAGCTTTATTTTTCATGACTCTTCCACATAAGATGACTTGTGCCATCTGATTGATCTCCTTTTGACTACTTGACTCACCCTTCCCCCACCCTGCTGGGTGTTTTGAGATATTTCCTCCCCTGCTAACCACTAGGCGACTGGGGATGGGGAGGAGAATTTAGGTGTAAAATAGATCCTGACACTGGCAAATGGTGGTAATTTGCCTTCGGTTAGTGAACATTCCCCCTCTTTCCTTCCTGTAACACAGCATTTGCAAACAACAAAGTATTTTTAAAATTCTATTTCTGTGATCATATTTTCCACAAGAGTGTAAAAGTCCTGAGGCATAAATGAGCATCACTGTGCCTTGGAAAAAAGTAAGTGAGGTGAAGAATGATAGCTGAGTGCTGAATTGTTGTTGTTGTTAGGTAATTAAATTGATCCCTTATTTGATACTCTCTTTCCCATCTCTGGAATAAACCATACATATTCTCACTTGTTGCTCCTATTCCTCTAGAATGTACCTTCTCTTCCCACCTACTCAAATCTTACTGCCTCTCTCAATATCAATTAATATTTACTGACAACACTTTATATATAAAGGCATTAAATGTAGACCTTTATCTCCAGAAGGTTACAATTTAGGTGTGTTGTAGATAAAACATGTATATATAAGAAATGTAACTATAGTAAGTGACTATATACTGTTGGGTATTAACAATGGTTTGGACAATAAAATATTAAAGTAGTTTATAAAAATAATTTGGACATAATTAGGGAAGAAGCCTCACATAGAAGGTAGAATTTGAATGGGACATTTCTAGATGCATGGGAATTCATTTAGAAAAAAACAAATCAACAGCAAAAATGATTTAAAAAAAAAATGTTTATGGCATAGTCCAGAAACTGTGAGTAAGCTAGTTTGGCTAGAATTGGGATTTTTTTTTTTTTTTGTAGAAAAATGATAATTTGAGAGGCAGATAAGCTATGCCTGGAAATATACGTAGCAATCAGAATTAGGAAAGGGGCGATTCAACAGATAAAGCTGATGATCAAGAACATTCTTGATCTTCAAAAGAAGCCATTGGAGAATTTTTTTGGTGGAAAGAAGCATAAGTGGAACAATATTTTGGTACAATGACAGTTACATGAGGACTCAGGTTAAATTGAATTGCTGAAGACCAGAAGCAAAAAAATCATTATTGTACTTTCATTATGACAAACGAGTCTAGTTTTGTTCATGTTGAGTTCCATGAAGTCTTCCTCAACCATTCTAATCTGTTTTGACCTCCCTAAAGCTTGGTGACTTCACAAGAATTCATTATGCTCACTGCTCTGTGGGTTAGTTGGATAGTTCTGGAGGGAAAACTAAAGGGACTTCCTTTTTGGAAAGGCTCCATCTCTGCTGTTTTCCTGCTTAGCCCCATTTCCTCATGCTCTATATTTTATCTTGCACCTGAATAAGTCAAAAAAAGCTATGTTCCCACTCCAATGGGGGAAGCAAGAAAGTTAATCATTTTTTAAATTTCATCATAAGCCCCCAAACACCTGATGACATCTTAAGAACTGGATCCCAAATGTGTTCCAGGACATTAGCTTTGAACAAACCTCAGCTGACGCTGATATCAATACCCCCTACCTTCAGTGATTTATGAAATAACACCTATTGTTCACTTGTCACTCACCTTTGATCAGACCCTGCCCTGGATTCCCGAAAAAACACGTACCCTGGACCCCTTTCCAGTATAAACCCCTAACCCCAAGCAGTAAAGAAGCTTACTCTCCTTTCCTTTCCAAGTCCCCCAGACACTCCATCTGCTATACTCAATCACTTAGACTAGTCAGTAAACTCTGCTTTCACTTCCTCCTGGCTTGAATTTGATTTCTATCCTGTGTGAAGCCAAGGAAGGACCCTCTTGGCTGGTCCTGTGGGACATCCCTCTGGGTCCTCTGACTTGGCCTGCTTACATCAGTTCTGTAGGTTTTACTGGACCCATTCATATCACTGCATATAGGCTGACTACACTGGAATGTGGCCTTACAAATCTGTCTTTGGCACTGCCTGTCAGGTCTCTTCTGCATAACAGGATCGATCCTAGGCAGGATGGATTGGCTCTAACATGGTGGCCTCAAACAGCATTCCAATAGGGCAAAAGCTATCTGCTGGTGAAATGCATTGCCTTCACTGTTTACAAAGTTTGAAAAATACATCTGTGGCCAGGACCCATTGTCATGACCTAGTCACGTCTTCCCTTGCAAAGTGACCTTGATGCCTAAAATGACATCAAACTAAAATGTTTTGTTTTTTATGTTTAGGGTCTTGAAAGGTGGGCTTCCTTTAATTGAAGTGTTGCATAAATACAAAAATTCTCACGACATAGAGTAAGATACAAAGGCAAAAACATCCTTTGTACTTTTTTCCTTTGACTTTGTCTTAGTTTTTAAAAGTTTGTATTTCGAATCAAATAATCCTAGCCTTGGGGCACCTTAAACGTATAATGACAGTATATCAAATCCATCTCTTTCCAGATAAAAGATTGTCTAATGTTCCAAAAGTCCTTGTCATCCACAACTTTTCCCACTTTTTGTTATTCTGACTCAAATAGAAATGATGGTTTACGGTGTTCCCTGAAGATCAGTAATTTTGAGAAAAATAAGCAGGGATTAGCAGAATGAAGATACCTTAGTCCATTTCCTCAATTATTACAGGCTTGGAGTAACAACACATGAAGATTTAATAACTAAGATGTAAATAAAAAATAGCTGATGGATGACATTTGAAAGTTGCCTGGAAATTTTTTGCTTGGAGTTAAAAGAACAGATAAGTTGAAGAATAAAGTTGGGGCGCCTGGGTGGCTCAGTGGGTTAAAACCTCTGCCTTCAGCTCAGGTCATGATCTCAGGGTCCTGGGATCCAGCCCCACATGGGGCTCTCTGCTCAGCAGGGAGCCTGCTTCCTCCTCTCTCTCTGCCTGCTTCTCTGCCTACTTGTGATCTCTGTCAAATAAATAAATAAAATATTTTTTTTAAAAAAGAAGAATAAAGTTGATCATAGGATATAGTACTTTGATGTTTCATTATGTAATAAGCTAAAATATAAATTTAATAATTATTTTAAAATACCTTTAAAAAATATATTTTTAAGTAGTCTCTACACCCAACATGGGGCTCAAACTTAAAACCCTGAGATCAGGGGTGCCTGGATGGCTCAATGGGTTAAGCCTCTGCCTTCAGCTCAGGTCATGATCTCAGGGTCCTGGAATCAAGCCCTGCATCGGGCTCTCTGCTCAGCGGGGAGCCTGCTTCCCCCCACCCCTGCCTGCTTCTCTACCTAGTGATCTCTCTCTCTCTGTCTCTCTGTCAAATAAATAAATAAAATCTTTAAAAAAAAAAAAAAACCCTGAGATCAATAAAGATACAAATGTAATGATCCAAAGGGGAGCATGCACCCAAGTGTTTATAGCAGCAGTGTCCACAATAGCCAAACTATGGAAAGAGCCAAGATGTCCTTCAACAGATGAATGGATAAAGAAGATATGGTATATATATATATATATATATATATTATGCTAAGCAAAATAAGTCAATCAGAGAAAGATAATTATCATATGATCTCTCTGATATGAGAAATTTGAGAGGCAGGGAGTGGAGCCATGGGGAGTAAGGAGGGAAAAAAATGAAACAAGATGGGATCAGGAGAGAGACAAACCATAAGAGACTCTTAATCTCAGGAAACAAACTGAGGGTTGCTGGAGGGCGGGGAGAGGGATAAGGTGGTTGGGTTATGGACACTGGGGAGGGTATGTGCTATGGTGAGTGCTGCGAATTGTGTAAGACTGATGATTCACAGACCTGTACCCCTGGGGCAAATAATACATTATGTGTTAATTTAAAAAAAAGAGAGAGAGAAAGAAAAACGCTGAGATCAAGAGTTGCATACTCCAACTGAGCCAGCCTTGTATCCCTTAAAATATTTTTTATAGTCAGCATCATAATTGACTGAATCAAAGGCACATTTCCATCCTCTCCCTACCTTGCCAGGATGTAACCTATCCACAGAGAAAACACTTGATGGGCCCTCCTTGGCACATGGTGATGGTAACTGAAATTACAGAAATGGTGTCTAGGAGAAAATAAGCACCCTGCTCCTTGGGGGCTTTTATTTTTATTTATTTAATTATTTATCAACTAACAAATTGTTTCTTTTTTTAGAATTAATTAATTTTTTAAGGATTTTATTTTTAATTCATTTGATAGGGAAAGCACAAGCGGGGCGGGGGGGGAATAGACTCCCTGCTGAGCAGGGAACCCAATGCAGGGCTCAATCCCAGGACTCTGAGATCACCACCTGAGCCAAAGGCACTTACCCCACTGAGCCACCCAGGAGACCCTCTTTTTAAAATTAATTCAATTAGCCAAGATATAGTACATCACTAATTTCAGATGTAGAGTTCAAAAATTCATCAGTTGTGTATAACAGGGCTAACAGGGCTTTTTTTTTTTTTTTAATCCCTCTCTATTAAGTGGTTACAAAACAGACAGCTGTTGCTTAAGATATCTGGCACTCTGAATAACAGAAAGAAAACTTAACAAAAGCTTTGGGTTTCTAACCTTCTAAACAATGCACAAGTTCCAAAATATGAATGGCCAATTTAAATGAATGGCCACTCTGTAAAATTTAGAAACTGTTAATTCAGCTGAAGAAGAGCCTTTGCTCTTCTGGAGCTTTAGCTCATCATACATTGAGCTCTTACCAGACTCCTTACTTAGGGAATTCCAAATGCCCTTCCCACTCCTCAAGCTTCCAGTTCTATCCTACCTCTGGGCTAGATCTAATTTGCCACAACATTAAAACTAAAATTTTTTAAATTAAACTTTTAAGTTTGAGATGAAACTTTTAGGTTCACGCGCAATTATGAGAATAGAGGAATCCCATGTACCATTTACCCAGTTTCCCCTAGTAGTAGCAAAACTCTAGTATAACGTAACCACCACCTGTTATTGTTAGCTCTCCAAAAGAATGTTTTATTGTTTTATGGATTAGCTACTCATGGGCACCCATTGGCCAACGGGGGTAGCCTGCCCAAGCTAACTGTGTGACCAGTTGAAGTGAAGAGTCCTGCTGGAAGAACTGCATTAGTCTTATTAATCACACTGAATGCAACGAATTATATAATTCTGAGTTGTTCAATCTAATGCCATTAAAGAAGTAGTTCTCTGTGGGAAAGTGGGGAAAAGTACCAAGAAAAATCTTAGGTGTTTTTGTTTACTTACTGGTTGCATTGTTTTCAAAATACACTTACTTTTCCCATTCTGATAAGCTTGCATGTGCAGTGCTGTGGTGGGCAAAATAGCACCTAATTTTCCACCCATCTGTGTGCATGCCCTAATAATTCCTGGGACTGTGACTAAAATGACTTTTCCTCTTATGATTACGTTCTTCTATGGCAGAAGGGAGCCTGAGATATGGAGATTAATCTAGGTAGGCCTAACCTAACTATATGAACTCTTTAAAAGGTGGGGAGTTGTCTCTGGCTGGTTGCAGAAGACAAACTTTGAGAACTGTGCTCTGACTGGCCTGGAAGAAAGCAAACATACCATGTTGTGAAGTAACAATGGTGGCCGTGGGGAAAAGACCTAACAGCAGCCTTTCATTGCTCAGAGCAGGGCCTGGCTGACAGCCAGCAAGTAAATGGAACTTTGGTCCTACAATCACAAGGAACTGAAACACCAAGGAGCTTAGAAGTGAATTTTTCCCCAGAGCCTCCAGACAAAAACTCAGTCCGGCTGTCTCCTTGGTTTCAGACTTGTAGTACCCTGAGCGGAGAATGCAGCCACCATGCCACACCTCTGAACAGGTGGTAAGGTAGAAGATGGGAGAGAAACTCAGGGGACTCTGTAATGACCCCTCAAAATTCTCTAATGACCTCTGCCTTTGAGAGTCAGCATACTAAAATTACATTGTGAAACTGGGATGTAACAAAGATTTACAGCAAAAGGAAGATAAGAATAAATAAAATGTCATGTGGCCCTGACTCATGATGGAGTCATATACGGTAGTAGCAAGCCCAGCATAGGCATGTGTAATTCACTATTGTCATGAATAAAAACTTCTGGTAGGGGACACATATGTCATATCTAGGCATATGCCTCACTGTGTAAAAAACTTAGAAGCCCCTGCTAAACCTCAAAATTTCTTAATTTTTTCACTCTCTCTTGCTTTGTTACTTCGTATCTCTAAGGAAAGTGGATTTCTCATTGTTGTTGAAGTAACCCCTTCTTCCTTTTATGTTCGTGGCACGTTCAAGAAAAAGCCCAGTCTGTGCATTTTTTTTTTTAATTTTTCTTGCTAGGAAGACAAATACAGTTGCATTTAAACTAAATAGACACTACATAGGGTTTTAATATAAATACATAATCTTAGCCCTCTTCGAGAAGTCACATTCATTCATCCATCCAACAAATACCTATTCAGCTGCAGGTATGTATCTTTAAGTTAGGCTCCAGGGATAAAGAGAAACAACATGATCCCTGTTGGAGGAACATACAGTGTAGAGGTAGAGGTGGGGTCCTAACAGGGAAATGCAATGCAGCAAGGCAAATGCTATGGGAGAGGCAAGACAGGGAGTTGAGCACACATTGAGGAGGGGTGGCTAATCCAGTTGGGGCCGGAGCGGGGGGGTGGGGGGAGACAGAAATCAAAAAAGGCTTCCCTGTGAAGTGTTTCCTATTGCTGCTGTAACAAACTGCCACAAACTTAGTGACATAAAACAACATATATTTGTACAGCATGGCGACTACACTTAATGAAAGTTGTTTAGAGAGTAGATCTTAAAAGTTCTCATCACAAGAAAAAAAATGTAACTATGTGCGGTGATGGATGTTAATTAAGCTTACCGTGGTGATCATTTCACAATATATACAAATATCAAATAATTACATTTTATACCTGAAACTAATACAATGTTATATGCCAATGATATATCAATTGAAAAAAAACAACAGCACAAATTTATTTTCTTACAGTTCTGGTCTCTGGATATTGGAAGTCCAAAATCAAGGTGTCCACAGGGCTGTATTCCTTCTGGATGCTCTAGAGAAGAATCTGTTCCTTACCCTTTCCTACTTCTATACACCACATACATTCCTTGGCTAACGGCCCCCTTTCAGCAATGGCATCACTTTGACCTCAACTTCCATATCTCATCTTCTCTCTTACTCTGATCCTCCTGCCTCCCTCTTGTGAGGGCCTTTGTGATTACACTGGACCCACTCAAATAATCCAGGATAATCATCCCCTTTTCAAAATTCTTAACCAAATCATATCTACAAATTCTGTTTTACCATGTAAGGTAAGAGGTGCTCAGGATTAGGATGTGGATGTCTCTGTGGGAGAAGGAGGCTTTATTTAGCCTGCCACAGGAAGTAACTAGAGAAGGAGAATAAAGAGTCTTCCAGAAAGTGGAAACATGGGGAAAAGCATTAAAGGGACTTAGATGTTGGGGAATTACAGAACTTTATAGGTAAGTATCTTGGCTATAAAATAATAGTATTTACCCCCACCTCATCATATAGGATGAGATAATACATTAAGGCTCTAAACACAATATGTTCATTCTGTGCTCTTGTGTAATGTTAGTCATGGTGATGATGAGTAAAGGAAATGGAAATCTACAGAAGAGGCTTAAATAGTAATCAGGGACCAGCAAGTCTCATTGAATTAACCTGAGAGGTATTCATTGAAGAATTTTAAGCAGAAATGTGGCATGAATTCACATGTATTTTAGTTGACTGTCCTTGCTGAATGGAAAACAGAGGGCAAGAGACAAGATAGAGGTAGTAAGTAGAGCTGGAACAAGGGTGAATTAAGTGAAGCACTTGCTTTGTATGCACAATTTAAGGAGGCACCAGAAAACTCAGTAAACAAGATAAACAACATTTTCATGCAATATATTTTTTTAACTAATCTGTACCCCAGCATGGGGCTCAGACTCAGCCCTGAGATCAAGACTCATACACTCTACTGACTGAGACAGCCAGGCGCCCCAGTGAAATATTTTTTAAAAATAAAAATTAGTGATGGGGCCCCTGGGTGGCTCAGTCCTAAAGCGGCTGCCTTCAGCTCAGGGCTCAGGTCACAGTTCTGGGATGGAGCCCTGCATCAGGCTCGGCTCACTGCTCAGCGGGAAGCCTGCTTCTTCCTCTCCTGCTTTCCCTACTTGTGTTCCATCTCTTGCTGCCACTCTCTCTGTCAAGTAAATAAAATCTTTAAAAATATATATATAATAAATCAATGCAAAAAATCCATGATGAAAAATTTATGAAAATTGTAAATAAAGTCAGGATTATTAGGGAGAGAGATTATTATGTGAGAGATGATGAGAGCCTGAAGCAGCAAAGTAACAGTGACTATAAAGACAGTTGGATGGATTAAGGATAGCTATGAAAGGAATTGTGGCAGCAGAGGTTGGTTTTAAGAGAATATACTTAAGGGGATACAAAAGTTTAGAGAGGGGAAAGGGTAGGGCGTGTCAAGGAGGAAATTAAAATCTATTTTGGACATATTGAGTTTAAGAAGACTGTAATACATTCAACTTGGAGATTCCAAAAGAAAATTTAAAAACAATTAATTTTTTCAAGGCAAAATTTATTACACCAAGCTTTTCTGCTCCCTCACCTGTTAGCCTCTTAGGTTCTTCACTATTATCGTCTTGCCAGACCAGTTCTATAGGAGGAAAGAAAAGGATCTTAAAGGACCTAATTCCTTGGAGTACAGTAGTCAAAGGTTGGGGGCTAATTTTTGGAAGGGAGATGACCAGGAAGGGTCAGGCATGTGTTAGAGCAACTGACGGATCTTCACTTTGTCCCTGAACCATTTTCAGATTATTACATCGTCACTCTCTTTGTTCCTTTGTGATTCATGACATCAACCTCTAACCTTTGTTGGTACATTTATTGGCAACCTGGTCATTATCACTTTCTCATCAAAGACTTTGACCCCTGGGTGAGCCATCCATATCCTGTTGTTAACCTGGAGCTCTTTCACTCTAAAATCTTATATGCAAACATACCACTCTAGGACTTTGATCTTCCTTCCAATTCTTCCCTTCTGTTAACCATCAGTACCTTGAGCTCATCAAGACTTAGTTACCCTTGACCCTCTGACATCGGTGTCTATCGGCTGCTTTCCACTTTCACTTCTTTTTCTATCCTGTTTATATTGCAGTGGTGCATCGCTTCAGACATTTTGTATTGATATCCTCAATTCCCATGCTTTGTATGCTGTTGTCATATTACCTGATAGACTAACTCTGCAAGATGCATGTTGGGGTGCCTGCCTGGTTCAGTCAGAAGAGCATGCAACACTTAATCTCAGGGTCGTGAGTTTAAACCCTATGTTAGACACGGAGCTTACTTAAAAATAAAATAAAATAAAATAAAATAAAATAAAATAAAATAAAATAAAATAAAATAAAATAAAGAGATAGAAGTTATGTATTACACAACAGTACCCTACAAAGGGAAGAAGTGGAAACCAACCCAGGCTCTATTCAAAGTCCTGCGGTAGTTCTTCCCTGACAATGCACCTTTTTCTAATCTGCCACAGTCTAGGGACGCCCTGGGTGGCTCAGTAGGTCAAGCACCTGTCTGAGGCTCAGGCCGTGATCCCAGGGTCCTAGGATCAAGTCCCCATGGGGATCCTTGCTCAGCAGAGAGCCTGCTTCTCCCTCTGCCTGGCACTGCCCCTGCTTGTGCTCGCTCTCTTGCTCTCTGACAAATAAATAAATAAATAAAATCTTAAAAAAAAAAAAATCTGCCCAGTCCAGTGCAGAGGTCCACAAACTGGGCACTGCAGACCAAATCTACCTGCCGCCTATTTTTGTATAGTTCACAAGCTACTAATTATTTTTACATTTTAACCAGTTAAAACATTCAAAATAAGGATATCTTATGACACAAGAAAATTGTATTAAATTCAAATTCTAGTGTCCATAAATAGTTTTATTTGACTATGTAGTCATGCTCATTCGTTTACATATTGTCTGTGGCTGATTTCATACTACAGAGGCCAAGCTGAATAGCTGTAATAGAAACCATCTGGCCTACAAATGCTAAAATATGGACTCTCTGTCCCTTCACAGAAAAAACTTACCTATCCCTGTACTAACGCTTGGACTATTAAATATTTGCTGGAGAAAAACCAACAATTATACAGATTAGTGCACTGAATGATATATTCATGATCCTAAACCCCACCTGGAAACTCAACATTGCCTCGTTTTCCTTCTAATTTTCCTAGTCGGCTCTCTTTTCTTCAGCCTTTCATGTTTTTTCACTCCTCTAAGCCTCCAAACATTTCACCCCCTCATCCCAACAGATGCCTCACCTCCTACTTCTATGCGAAAATAGAAGCCATCCATCACATTCACATTCCCTCAGTCTCCTGCTTCTGTACCTACAAATGTGTCTGCAGTTGCCCTTATCCTTTATTTACTACCTCTTGTTTTAATAGAAGTGGGACTTTTCACTCATTTAAAACAAAAGCTTCAAGCAGTGCTCTGGATACCATCTCCTTCTTCTCCAGTGTCCTACAGAAAGTGATGAGTCCTTCCCTCCCTTGAAGCTTAACACTTCCCTGTCTATTGGTTTCTTCATTAGCATTTTGACAAGGTTATTATCAATGGACATAGTTAACCTTATGCCATCTTCCGTGAAAGAATTTCTTGACTTGGCTTCCAAGAATTCACATTTCCAGTGTTCCTACTTCCTCGTGAGCTGGTCCTCCTGTCTCATTTGCTGGTTCCTTCTCATGTCCCCAACTTTTAAACCAGTAGTACTCAAACATTTTAGTTCCAGGACCCCCTTTACAATATCTTAAAAATTATTGAGAACCTCAAAAAGCTTTTGGTTACATGGCTTATATCTATTAATACTTACTCCACTGGAAATTAAACTGAGACTTTTACAATAATTATCTATTGATTCATTTAAAATAATTATAATCAATTGCATATTAATATAAATACCATTTTATGAAAAAGGAAACTGTCTTTTCCAAAACAAATTGGTGACAAGACTGGCATTTGCTTTACAGTTTTAAAAATGTCTTTAATGTCCAGCTTAGAGGTCTAGGGATCCACAAACTACAGCCTACAGACCAAATGCTGCCCACTGCCTAGTTTACTGGATTTACCAGAACACAGCCATACTCATTCGCTTCTGTATTGTTTATGGCAGCTTTCTAACTACAAGTGAAGAGTTGCGTATTTGTGACAGAGGTCATATGGCCCACAAATCTTAAAATATGGGCTTTTTTAGTACATGGACTTTTATAGAAAAAAAATTGCCCATTCCTAATCCAGTTTTAACAGCTAATTTATTGTAATAGGTTATTGGGGTTGAAACATATGAAGAACGTCTGACCTCATACAGAAATGTATTTGGAAGAGTGTTTCTTTTAAAGATTTATTTGTTTATCTGAGAGAGAGACACAGAGACAGAGCCTGAGGGGGGGTGAGGGGCAGAGACAGAGGGAGAGAATCTCAAGCAGACTCCCCACTGAACGTGAGGCCCCTATGTGGGACTCCATCTCAGGACCCTGAGATCATAACCTGAGCCAAAACCAAGAGTCGGGCACTTAACCAACCGAGCCACCCAGGTGCCTCAACAGCATGCTACTCTTGATCTTGGGGTCATGAGTTTGAGCCTCACGTTAGGTGTAGAGATTACTTTAAAAAATAAGATCTTGGGGTGCCTGGGTGGCTCAGTCATTAAGCATCTGCCTTCGGCTCAGGTCATGATCCCAGGGTCCTGGGATCGAGCCCCGCATCGAGCTCTCTGCTCAGCGGGTAGCCTGCTTCTCCCTCTCCCTCTGCTGCTCCCTTGCTTGTGTTCCCTCTCGCGCTCTGTCTCTCTCTGTCAAATAAATAAATAAAATCTTTTTTAAAAAAGATCTTAAAAAAGAGAGAAAATATCGTTTCCCTGAATTATGCAGATCTTCCAAGTGTCTGCACATCTCATTATACGATATCCAAAAAAATTAGATTTGCTATTATCACTACACATCTAATCAAACAAGTATTAGAAATCTCTCACGCTTCACAGGGGCAGCTATAAGTCTTCCAAAATTCTAAGTTTTGCCTGAAAGTTCAAATTTTATCACTGGCAACTAATGCTATTAGTTGTTTTCCTCGAAGTGGCAAGGTCACTTGGTTCATTTTCAAGGAGATGTCTGTTAAAATACAAGTCTGAAAAAGCACATTTTTTTCTGTTTGTCATTTTTTTCGAGTAAAAATTGTGTTCCACGAAAAATATCAGTTAGTTCAACTTGAAATTCAAACAGAGGCACAAGTGTCTTTCTTTAAGACAAGGCTAGTTTTTTGGCTTGTACTAAAAGTGCTATAAAAGGACTTTCCATGTTGATAGAATGTTAAATAAATATTCACTGAAGGGTTGAGATTCAATGACTAATGTTTACTCTGTCCTCAAGAACATTTTTCAATGAAACTGGCACCTTTATTTTAACTACAAGAGCAGTGATGAAAAGTACAATGGTTTCTAATAGATTTCAGTGATACTGTCTCGATTTGTGCTGAAGTGGCAGCAGATTTGCCCACCATTGTTTTTGTATTTTCAGCGCAGTTGTTAATCGTGGGGTTTTTTTTTTAAAGGCAGATAATGTTTGTGTATTATTACAAAAATAGTTCCAGGCCCCCATGTAAAGATCTCAGAGATCCCATCGAGCCACAAACCATAACTTGAGGGTACTTGCTCTGAACATTCAAGTGTCCCAGGACTTAATCTTGTATTTCCCCTTCTCAGTTTATTCTCAGTTCCTAGATAATTCTTATTCCCATGGCTTTAAGTGATGTATTCTTGCAACTCCTAAATTAATGTCTTCAGCCTGACTATTTCTCTGTAGACTGGTTGTGTATAGATATGATACTGTGTTTTTTAAGAAATACATATTTGATCTTCATCTTACTTCTGGTGTAGAGCACCTAAAACCCTTGGAATTTTCTGGGTAATAAGAGTGATAAATGTGTCTTGATATTCAAAACTAACCTCTTTCAACCATCTCTAAGTTTATGTTAATGAGGGGACTTCTGAAAGGCACCAAGAATGGGGCTTTCTACAAGGGGAACCAACCTGGTGATTGGGTGGCTGGAATTTTCAGTCCTACCCACCGACCGCTGGGGAAGGGAGGCTGGAAGTTGAATCTATGGCTAGTGATTTAATCAATCATGCCTACAGAATTGGAGACTTCATAAAAATTCAGAAGGCCAGTGTTGGACAGCCCCCAGGTTTGTGAACACACAGAGATTCAGAGATAGTGGCTCTCCTGGAGAGGACACAGGGGCTCCCATGTCCTTTCCTACATACCTTGCCCTATGCATCTCTTCCATCTGGCTGCTCCTGAATTATCCTTTCATAATAAACTGGTAATCTAGCAAGTAAATGGTTCTCTAAATCATATGAGTTGCCTGACAAGTAATTAAACCCAAGGAGGGAGTATGTTGGAGTCTCCAAACCATAGTCATTTGGTCAGAAACCTTAGTGTCAACATGAATTTGCCCTGCCATCTGAGGTGGGGGGAGGGCAGTCTTGTAGGTCTGAGCCCTTATCCCATGGGATCTCGCACTACTATCAGGTAGACAGTGTTAGAAATAAGTTAAATTGTAGGATACGCAGCTGGTGTAGAGAATTGTAGGGGAAAAACCCACACATCGATATTGGGTGCAGAATTGTAATAGGTATTTCAAATGTAGTATTTCAAACAGAATTCCTGATCTCACTAATCAGTCCTCCCCAAATTGCTGTTTGCATTCTTCCCGATCTCATGAAACGATCTCATCTGTCTACTTGCCCAGACAAAAAAAAAAATCTTTGAGCCATCCTGACTCTCTTTGTTTCGTACCTCACATTCAATTTGTTAGCAACCTTGTTTGTAGATTTAGAAATCAGATTTTTTTAAATTTTTTTTTATTTTTTTATAAACATATAATGTATTATTAGCCCCAGGGGTACAGGTCTGTGAATTGCCAGGTTTACACACTTCACAACACTCACCATAGCACATACTCTCCCCAATGTCCATAACCCCACCACCCTCTCCCTCCCCCCCTCCCCCCTGCCACCCTCAGTTTGTTTTGTGACATTAAGAGTCTCATGGTTTGTCTCCCTCCTGATCCCATTTGTTTCATTTATTCTTTTCCTACCCCCAAACTCCCCATGATGCATCTCCACTTCCTCATATAAGGGAGATCATATGATAGTTGTCTTTCTCTGATTGACTTATTTCGCTAAGCATGATACCCTCTAGTTCCATCCACCTTGTCACAAATGGCAAGATTTCATTTCTCTTGATGGCTGCATAGTATTGCTATATATATATATAGCAATTGCATATATATATATATATATATATATCACATCTTCTTTATCCATTCATCTGTTGATGGACATCTTGGTTCTTTCCGTAGTTTGGCTATTGTGGACACTGCTGCTATAAACATTCTGGTGCACGTGCCCCTTCGGATCACTACATTTGTATCTTTAGGGTAAATACCCAGCAGTGCAATTGCTGGATCATAAGGTAGCTCTATTTTCAACTCTTTGAGGAACCTCCATGCTGTTTTCCAAAGTGGTTGCACCAGCTTGCATTCCCACCAACAGTATAGGAGGGTTCCCCTTAGAAATCAGATTTTTAACCCTTTCTCATCCTCTGCACAGCTACTATCCAAGAGTCCAAGCCACTATTATATCTTATCTAGGTCATTCCACAACCTTTCTAACTGGTCTTGTTTCTTCCCATGGCTACATATGGGTTTTGTTTTGTTTTGTTTTGCTTTGTTTTTTCAACGTAGCAGCCAGAATAATTTTTTTGAAAGACCAGATCATGTTACTCCTTGGCTCAAAAACGATTATCTTCCTATATGTATCAGTCAGCCTGGGCCACCATAACAAAATACCATAAACTGAGTGGGTCAACCAACAGATCTTTGTTTTCTCACAGTTCTAGAGATCAGAAATCCAAGATCAGGGTGCTAACCTGGTTGGGTTCTGGTAAAAGTTCCCTTCCTGGCTTGAAGACTGTCTTCTCGTTATGCCCTCTCATATCAGAGAAAATGTGAGGAAGCTCTCTAGTGGTTTTCTTATAAGGATACTAATACAGAGCCCTACATTTATGACCTCATTTAACGTTACTTACATTTATAAAGGTTCTTGTATACCTCTATACAGTTACATGGGGGTCGGTTAACATGTGAATGGGGGGCAGGAAGGAGATACAATTCAGTTCATAGAACCATTTCATTCAGAGTAAAAGCCAAAACCCTATGATGATGCTTTAGTTATCTATTGCTGCATAAAATCAATCCCAAAATTTGGTGGCTTAGAACAACATCCATTTTATTTGCTCATAATTCCATGGATTGGAGCAATCTAGGTTTAAGTGGGAGACTCTTCTGCTGCTCTTACCTAGGGTTACTCATGTGTCTGCAACCATCTGGTAGCCTGACCAGGGCTGGACTATAAAAAAGGACCTCACTCACATTTCTTGTGGTAAGTGCTACTGTTGGTAGGGCCATGTGATCCCCCATGTAGCAGACTAGTCCAGACTTCTTCACATGGCAATCTCAAGACTATAAGAAAGAGCTAGCCCCAAGCTTCTGTTTTTGTCTTGATTACTAATATAGCATTGGCCAAAGCAAATCACAAGGTCAAGCTTAGAGTCAATATAGGAGGGTTCTTATTATAAGAAAAATTATACATGGCACATTCTCATTCATATTTTGTAATGTAAAAAGTTACAAACATACCTAAGCAAATTAATAATAATGCGAGAATTGAATGTATTTGTTGAGTATCCTAAAACCACTATATAGAATAATGGCAACTTTCACTCACAGATTATTTACATGGTAATACCCAGTGTGAATACGCTGCTACAAAAATCAAAACAGAAGGTGTAAACTTGAAATGTTTTCTATAATAAAGACCTAGCAGCACGACTATCTAACACTATTTTATCCAGATTGCTTCTGAAACATTGCCAGGGGAATTTTATTTTATTTATTTTTTTTATTAACATATAATGTATTATTAGCCCCAGGGGTACAGGTCTGTGAATCATCAGGTGTACACACTTCACAGCACTCACCATAGCACATACTCTCCCCAATATCCATAACCCCACCACCCTCTCCCTACCCCTTGACCCTCAGCAACCTTCAGTTTGTTTTGTGAGATTAAGATTCTCTTATGGTTGTCTCCCTCCTGATCCCATCTTGTTTCATTTATTCTTTTCCTACCCTCCAAACCCCCCATGTTGCTTCTCGACTTCCTCATATCAGGGAGATCATATGATAGTTATCTTTCTCCGATTGACTTATTTTGCTAAGCATAATACCCTCTAGTTCCATCCATGTCATCGCAAATGGCAAGATTTCATTTCTTTTGATGGCTGCATAGTATTCCATTGTATATATATACCACATCTTCTTTATCCATTCCTCTGTTGATGGACATCTAGGTTCTTTCCGTAGTTTGGCTATTGCGGACATTGCTGCTATAAACATTCAGGTGCATGTGCCCCTTTGGATCACTACATTTGTATCTTTAGGGTAAATACCCAGTAGTGCAATTGCTGGGTCATAGGGTAGCTCTATTTTAAACTTGTTGAAGAGCCTCCATGCTGTTTCCCAGAGTGGTTGCACCAGCTTGCATTTCCACCAACAATGTAGGAGGGTTCCGCTTTCTCCGCATGCCAGGGGAATTTTAAAAAATGCTAAAACTTATTAAAAGTTAGTTTGATTTTATTTTTCTTTACACTATGACTGTAACAATGATAAAAAGCTCCTCCCTGAAAAATTCTGATTGTTTCCAGTTTTAAATAATTGTTACGGATACTATTGAGTTTTTTGTTTGTTTGTTTTTTTAAGATTTATTTATTTTAGAGAGAGAGAGAGAGAGAGAGAGAAAGAGCATGAGCAGGCAGGGGCAGAGGGAAAGGGAGAGAACGTTAAGCAGACCCAGCACTGAGAACAGAGCCTCATGTGAGGCCTGATCTCACAACCCTGAGATCACAACCCGAGCTGAAATCAAGAGTCAGACACCCGATTGACTGAGCCACCTAGGCACTCCAATACTATTGGTGCATTAATAATACATATATAAGCTTCAAGTATCAGATTTTTATTCTTTTTTATATTAGCATTTTCTTCCTCATGACAGTAAATTAAGAGAACATCTCATTATGTGGTTACCTCCAACATATGAAGGCAAGGATTAGTTTTCTAGGGCTTCCATACAACAAGTACCACAAACGGGATAGCTTGAAGAATGGAAGTTTGTTGTCTCACAGTTCTGGAGGCTCAAAGTCTGAAAAGAAGTATCGACGGGGGTAGGTTTTTTCTGAGGGCTGTTTAGGAGAATCTATTCCATAACTGTTCCCTATCTTTTGGTGGTTTCCTAGCAATCTTTGCCATTTATTTATTTTTTATTGTGTTATGTTAGTCACCATACAGTACACATCAGTTTTTGTTGCAGTGTTCCATGATTCACTGTTTGCATATAACACCCAGTGCTCCATGCAATCCGTCCCCTCCTTAATACCCATCACTGGGCTCATCCATTCCCCCATCCCCTCCCCTGTAGTCTCTAGAGGTTCATCTCCCCCTCCGATTGCCCCCCTTCATTTTTCCCTTCCTTCTCCTAATGTCCTCCATGCTATTACTTATGCTCCACAAGTAAGTGAAACCATATAATAACTGACTTTCTCTGCTTGACTTATTTCACTCAGCATAATCTTCTCCAGTCCCATCCATGTTGATACTGGGTATTCATCCTTTCCGATGGCTGAGTAATATTCCATTGTAAATATGGACCACATCTTCTTTATCTGTTTGTCTGTCGAAGGGCATCTCGGCTATTTCCACAGGTTGGCTCTTGTGGACACTGCTGCTATGAACATTGAGGTACATATGGCCCTTCTTTTCAATACATCTATATCTTTAGTATTTAGAAACATCACCCCAATCTCTCCTTATCTTCACATGATATTCTCCGTATATGCCTGTTTCCAGATTTGGCCTTTTGATAAGGATACCAGTCATAATGTATTAGGGGCCCACCCTATTCCTCATATAAGGTATGACTTCATCTTAACTAACTCAATCTGCAAAACCCTAGACTCAAATAAAAACATATTCTGTGGTATTGGAGTCTAGGACTTTAACATATATGAATTTTGAAGAACACAACAGAATTCAACCATAACATGCATATGTAATGAAAAATGAAGTACTGTATTTCCATTGATGATGGAAGTGTAACTTGCACAATGTGTTTGCCACTATTTACATGTACCACAGGGGCCATAGTGATAGTACCAACTACTGAAAATCCAGAAGACAACTCAGTTGAAGAAGCATTGGCACCTATTTCAAAAGTGAGCACTTTATTTAAAAAAGACTATGCTGAAAGACAAAACTTTAACACAAGCAGGTGTCAAAAGCCCACTTACCTACCACTATGTGATGCATTAGAAAAAATGACTGTTTCAATTAATTTCACTCATTTTTATTGTCTATTTTCTTATGCATTTACAAAAAGTGGAGGAATCACTGTTAATGTGTTAATAACTCCATTACAGAATAAGACTTTACAGTTAAATGATACCCGCTTTTATGTCTGTGTTATTGGATGCTTCAAACAAAAAATCCATTCATTTCAATAGTAGTTTTTTTTTTCATCTAATTCATGAAATCAATATAGAGTTTTTGGAAGGTCATTCTGTCTAAAGTGAAATATCTGAACACCTAACATTGTGAAGGCTATTGTAAATTTCATTTAAAAATTTCAGCACTGAAACATAGTTTTACAAAGATTATGCAAATACAAATGCTGATGAATCACAGCATCCTGGTAAAAACAATAATCCTAACAAATTAAGAAATTTGTAGGGCAAAAATTGGCTTTGATGCACTAATATTCATAATTATATACAAACACATACATCACAAGAAGAACTAGAGATGTCATCTAAGTACGCGAACAGAGCTTTAAGATTATTAATCACTAGGGAAATGAAAACTAAAACCACAGTGAAATACTGCTACATACCTGTATTAGTCTTCCCGGGTTGCTGTCACAGAGTATCTCTTGGAGGCATAAACAACAGAAAATTTTTTTCACAGTTCTGGAGTCTGGAAGTCAAAAATCCAGGTGCTGACAGGGTTGGTTTCTGGTGAAGCCTCTCTTCTTGACTTCCAGATGGCCACCACATCACCGCCATATTACTGTGTCCTCCCTAGACCTTTCCTTGTGTGTGTGGACTTCTGGTGTCTCTTCTCGTCTTGTAAGGACACTAGTCCCATTGGATTAGGTCCTCACCCTCATGAACTCATTTAGCCTTTATAATATCTTTAAAGGATCTGTCACCAAATATAGTCACATTGGGGGTTAGGGTTTCAACAGATTTAGGAGGGAGGACATAATTCAGGTCATTAAAATTGGGAGTTGCAGGTGGAAGTGCAAACTGTATAGCCAATTTATTTATTTATTGAAGTTTGTTTGTTTGTTTGTTTGTTTGCTTTAAAGTAATTTCTACACCCCATGTGGGGCTCAAACTCACAACCCTGAGATCAAGAGTCACATGCCTGGGGCACCTGGTGGCTCAGTTGATTAAGCATCTGACTCTTGATTTCAGCTCATGTCATGATCTCAGGATGATAAGATCAAGCCCCATGTTGGGCTTGGCACTGGGTGCAGAGATTGCTTAAGATTCTTTCTTCTCCCTCTGCCCCTCACCCCATTCATGCTCCCAATAAGTGAGTAAAATAAATTAAGCTCTAAAAAAAAAAAAGAGGCACATGCTCTACCAACAGAGCCAGCCTGACACCCCTGTATAGCCATTTTAAAGATTTATTTATTTTAAACAGAGAGAGAGGGAAAGAGAGAGAGAGAGAGAGAATAGAAAACAATATGGTACTTTGAATGGTACATCCATACAATGAAATGCTACTTAGCAATAAAAGGAAACCTATTTATTCACCAGCAATAAGTCTGAGGTTCCCATGATCCCCTTCTCAGGTTCAATTAATTTGATAAAGTAGCTCACAGAACACAGAGAAACATGTTTACTAGTTTATTAAGTAGTATGATGAAAGATAGAGATGACAAGATCAATGAAGAGATACCTAGGGCGTGGTCTGGGAGGGTCCCGTGCACATGAGCTTCTGTCTCTGTAGAATTGGGGTATGTGGATGTGTTCATCAACCCTGGAAGCCCTCTGAACCACATACTAGTGGGATTTTATGGAGGCTTCCTTATATACTGATGATCGATTTTTAATTCCATTTCCAGCCCCTCTCCTCCTGGTGTGAGGCTGAAAATTCCAAATTTCTAATCATGGTTTAGTCTTTCAGGTTACCAGCCTGCATCCAGAAGCCATCCAGGAGCCCACCTAGAGTTGCCTCGTTAGAACAAAAGATTCTCCCAGTGCTCTTCTCTCTTAGGAATTTACAAGGGTTTGGGGAGCTCTGTGCCAGGAATGAGTCAAAAACCAAATACATATTTTTTAAATGAAATCACAATATCATAGATTATTTCTCAGACCCCTCACAACTCTCTGGCTTTTGTTGATTGTATTATTTTTTTGATTGTATTATTTAAGAAGTCAAATAGGCTTGTATACAAAAATATCTTGGATTTATCTATCTCTTAAATGTAATCCAATTGTTCAACCAATTTTTTTCTGTTAATTTCTGCAAAATAGCTATTATATTCTCTTGTTTCTATTATCTTAGCTTCCACCCTAGTTTAGATCATGGGTCCCTCTAGTTATGAGCAAAAAAATCAAATTGCATAACAAAAATCTATAAACGGCACATAAACTTTTCTACTATAACTAAAATAACACAATTTGACATATTTAATGATGTTTGTGATGGTTTTTATATGTAAAGATGAAAAATTATAAAAGGTAAGGAGCCCATGCAAGGAAATATAATTTATCGTACACAATCAAAAATAAAATTATGGTATTTTCTTCATTAGTTGATTCTTCATCTCTCTCAGCAGTACCAATGTTTGTTATTTTTTTTTGTTTAATTAATGTATAATATATTATTTGTTTCAGGGGTACAGGTCTGTGATTCATCAGTCTTACACAACACATAGGGCTCACCACAACACACGTCCTCCCCAATGTCCATTACCCAAACACCCCATCCATCCCACCCCTCTCTCCTCCAGCAACCCGTATTTTGTTTTCTGAGATTAAGAGTCTCTTCTGGTTTATCTCCCTTTCTGGTTTCTTATTTCATTTTTTCCTTTCTTCCCCTATGATCCTCTGCCTCGTTTCTTAAATTACGCATATCAGTGAGATCATATGATAATTGTCTTTCTCTGATTGATTTATTTCATTTAGTCTAATACCCTCTAGTTCCATCCATGTCATTGCAAATAGCGAGATTTCTTTTTCTTTTTTTTTTTTTTTTGGATGGCTGATGAATTTTGGATAGTGATGAATTTTTTGTATGGTATCTTGTAGCATTTCATCACTATTATGATTACACACACTAGGATGTGTCCTCCATATTACTTCCTGGTAGGTGGTGTTTTGGAAGGATTTTCCATCTCTAATCATGGCCAGATTTAGCTTTTCTGTGTCCTACCCTTGAGAATCTATCCTTTCTACTCCCTTCTGTGCTTTTTTTTCCTGGAAATCTTAGTCTAATACATTAGTGTTCCACAAAAATTCACTCCACTCCCCCTTCTGACGTGGCATAGATTCTATTTCCCTGCCCTACTGACTTGGGGGTTGGCTATGTGACTTGCTTTAATTAACAGTATATGATGATGTAATACAAAATTATGTGAACACAGGCTTCTTGTCTTCTTGTACTGTAGTGATTTGACCAGGGTGGTTGCTATGGAAACACATGGAACACATGTAAACCCAACCTTCCACCTAGAACTTGGAACCCAGAGACTAGAGATAAAAAATCTTAAAAAAAAAAAAAAGTATCTTGCCTGGATTAACCAAGGAGCAAGCAACCCATAGAACGATACAATAAAAATTAATGCTTGTAGTTTCATATTTTTTATTTTATTTTATTTTTTTTTTTAATTTTTGTTTACTTATTTGACAGAGATCACAAGTAGGCAGAGAGAGAGGAGGAAGCAGGCTATCTGCTGAGCAGAGAGCCCAATGCGGGGCTTGATCCCAGGACTCTGGGATCATGACCTGAGTGGAAGGCAGAGGCTTAACCCACTGAGCCACCCAGGCACCCCATATTTTTTTATTTTTTAAATTTTTTATTAACATACAATGTATTATTAGCACCAGGGGTACAGGTCTGTGAATCGTTAAGCTTACACACTTCACAACACTCACCATTGCACATACCTTCCCCAATGTCCATAACCCAATATTTTTATTTTTTTAAGATTTTTTTTTCAGTGATCTTTATACCAATAAGGTGTAGCTTTTGAGCCTGAGATCAAGAGTCTCCTGCTCTTGAACTGAGCCAGCCAGGCACCCCTATTTATTTATTTCTGAATGCTTACAGTTTAAACCACTGATTTTGGAGTAGTGTATTCCACAACATTATTGCATCAATGGCTAAGATATTTGGACAGTTACTCCTCTTTCCCTGGTCATAATTCAGGAGTCTTGGCAGCAAAGGGCTTGAGGCTTTTTCCCTAGAGTTCTTTCCCTTGAACTTGTATATTGGTGCTTTAGGGATGGAAACATAACGACAGTGCTGCAAGATTGGAGAGTTGGAGCTCCAGGCTAAAGCACTGCAGAGGAGGAGATGGTGTCAAATAATGACACCCAGGTCTGCCATGTGGAGACCTCAGGGCCAGAGAAGGCAAAAAGATTACAGGCTGGGATTAAAGGGAATACCAGTTCTGAGCTCTTGTACAGTACACTCTCAATAAATAAACATGATGGTTTCCTTCTAACTGAAACTATTAAGTGATTCTCTCTCCCTTGGGCACAGAGAACATGTCTATCTTAATTATATGTCCCTAGCACATATTGACTAATCAGTAAACATAGGTAGAATCTTGAAAATCTTGAGAAACTAAAAAGAAAGCTAAGAGGTCAAATGTGGCCTGAAATGGACAGAGATGGTCCCAGGATATCCCATAATCCACTCCTTCCTATTATTTTTTAAGATTTATTTATTTATTTATTTGACAGAGAGAGAGAGAGAGAGAGAGATCACAATTAGGCAGAGGAGGCAGGCAGAGAGAGGGGGAAGCAGGCTCCCTGCCAAGCAGAGTGCCTGATATGGGGCTCGATCCCAGGACCCTGAGATCATGACCTGAGCCGAATGCAGACGCTTAACCCACTGAACCACCCAGGCGCCCTCACGCCTTCCTATTTAAAGTCACTAAGACCTATATCCTTTTAGCAACAGCATTAGGTCTGATTTATATTAGGTACAAGCAAAATATCCACTTAATAGAATGGAAAAACCCAAGTCTTCTCCCCTCCTGTCTTCATTTAATTGGATACAAAATCTTTAATTACACAAGTACAAATAAAAAGTCTAGATAAACACAGATATTACTTAGATGTTAAGAAGTTGCATTCAAGGGATTCTTGGGTGGCTCAGTCGGTTAAGTGTCTGTCTTCGGCTCGGATCATGATCCCAGGGTCCTGGGATCAAGTCCTGCATCGGGCTCCTTGCTCAGCCGGGGAGCCTGCTTCTCTCTCTGCCTGCTCTGCCCGCTGCTCCCACTGCTTGTGCTCTCTCTGTATCTCTGACAAACAAATAAATAAAATCTTAAAGGGAAAAAGTGTCGTTCAAAGTTGAAAAGATCTATTACCAAACTAAAAGATGCTTATTAGTGGAAAAATTAGTTATACTGAACATTAAAAAAAAAAATTAAGTTGGCCCCACACCCAGTTTGGGACTTGAATTCATAACCTTAAGATCAGGAGATCAAGTCACATGCTCTACCGACTAAGCCAGCCAGGCACCCCTATGAAAAACATTTTTGAAGTGATTAGGTAATTGGGGCATCTGGGTGCCTCAGTGGGTTAAGCAACTGCCTTCACTCAGGTCATGATCCAAGGGTCCTGGAATCAAGCCCCATGTTGAGCGCCAAGTCGGGCTCCCTGCTTCGCCTGGGAGTCTGGTTCTCACCCTCCCCCTATTCATGCTTTCTCTCCCTCTCTCACTCTCTTTCTTTCAAAAGAATAAAATGTTTAAAAAATGTTTAGGAAATTTAAATACGGAAAGTATATTAGATATTAGAGAATTATTAGTTCTCCTTAGAGTGATAATGTAATTATGTGAGGGAATGTCCTTATTTCTTTGAACATACATGCTGAAGTATCTAGGGGTGACGTTTCATAATATCTGTAACTTAAATTCAAATTGCTTAAAAATATCGTAGAGAGCAAGATGGAGTCAGTCACATCAGCATGGCAAGCAGCCAGGCCGTAGTGGCTAAGACCGGATATTGCTGAAACCAGCACAGATGCCCAGATGATGCCCAGAACTGATAACCAGCAGAAACTGAAGAGGCCACCAAAGGCCCAAGACTGATTAAACTCCTTTAAAAAGGGAGGGCTTTTGCAGCAAACCGTCAGACTCTCCAGATACTGACCCTTTCACATCTCACCACATTGAAGAGACAACTGGTGGCAAAGGCTCTTCCTGATTGATCTCTGAGCATAATAGAGATCCTCCACTGCTAGGACATAATACACAGCACACACTGAGAGCTGACCCGCACTGCACCGAGGCCTCATCTCAACCGTGCGCTCAGGGACTGACCTCATGTTTGGTTTCTTAACTTCTCCCCCTTCGTTGTAGGACTTTGTGTTGTTCTTTGCTTTGTTTAATGTGTATGCAACCAAGTTAAATGTGTAACAAAATGTCATTGAATTGGGAATCCTGAACCTGCTTTGTAATTGTTAGCCTTGCTTTAGGACTTAATGAAACGGACATTGTGGAACGACACAACTCGTATCGGCACATTCATAGTGTACTCGTGACAAATGTACATATAGATAGAAATTAAAGAGAGATAAAGCAAATGTTAACAATTTGCAGTTTTTTAAAAAGATTTTATTTATTCATTTGACAGAGAGAGCAAATGTAGGCAGAGCTGCAAGCAGAGGGAAAGGGAGTCGCAGGCTCCCTGCTGAGCAGAGAGCTAGCTACAGGGCTCCATCCCAGGACCCTGAGATCCTGACATGAGTAGAAGGCAGATACTTAACAACTGAGCCACCCAGGTGCCCCAACAATTAACAACTTTTGAATCTAGGTGGAGGACATATAGGTATTATACTATTTTTAAAACCTTTTCTGTATGTTTGAAAATGTTCAAAATAAAATGGAAATAAAGGCTAAATGGGAGAGGAGAGGAGAGGCTATTTAAAAAAAAAAGTGGGTAGAAATGAAAATACTATAAAGACAGAAATAGTTTTCCTAATTCACAACTTTGTGGTGAGCTAATTCCCTATTTCCACCCTCACTTAGGTTATATGCTTTAGGTTTGCAATTTAAAAATATATTTCATCTGGGGCACCTGTATGGCCTAGCAGGTTAAGCGGCTGCCTTCGGTTCAGGTCATGATCCCAGGGTCCTGGGATCCACATCAGACCCCCTGCTCAGTGGGAAACCTGCTTCTCCCTCTCCCACTCCCCCTGCTTGTGTTCCATCTCTCACTCTCTCTCTCTCTGTGTCAAATAAATAAATAAAATCTTTAAAATAAATAAATATATATACATGTTTTAGTTAGATGAAAAATATATATATATATATCTCATCTAACATATATATTTCATCTAAAGCATGTAAAATTGCTTAAAATGCTTATGAAGTTTACATATTAAGAAATGCTCAGAGAGGGACACCTGGTTAAATGTCTGGCTTTGGTTCAAGTCATGATCCCAGCGTCTTGGGATCAAGCCCCACATCAGGCTCCTTGATTGGTGGGGAGTCTGCTTCTCCCTCTGCCTGCCACTCCCAGTGCTTGTGCTCTCTCTCTCTCACACACAAATTAATTTAATTTAATTTTAGAAAAAGAGAAATGCTCGAGGAAACCCACCCTCCTATATATCTATTTATAAGTTAAAACATAAAAATTATTTTTTCTTGCAAGAGCATGGAGATTGCCAGTTGTTAATTTACTAGGTAATATGGTTATATTTGGACATGTGGCTCCCAGTCAAAGACTATGTTTCCCAGCTTATGTTATAGCTAGCAGTGGCCACTGACTAAGTCCCTAGTGAGAAGACTAACATATGCCACTTTCAGAAGAGAACTTTAAAAACACTTGAGTGTAGGGGCGCCTGAGTGGCTCAGTGGGTTAAAATCTCTGCCTTCAGCTCTGGTCATGATCCCAGAGTCCTGGGATTGAGTCCCGCTGAGCAGGGAACCTGCTTTTCCCTCTCTCTTTGTTTGCCTCTCTGCCTACTTGTGATCTCTGTCTGTCAAATAAATAAATAAAATCTTAAAAAAAAAAAACACTGAGTGAATACAAAATAATAAAACCCTAAGTGTACACTTTTTCATGTTCTTCCCCTTTTTGTAAATGAGAACACCGCCTAGAACTCAGCTTCAAGTGAAAGACACACCCAAGGGCAGGGGTTCTTAATCTTAGATTCATAAATTTGGGTAGGAAAATATTACATCCTTGTCTTCATTAGTCTCTAGCTGAAATTAATATTTTCATCAATTATGAATGTAGACAAAAAGCCACACTGTGATATTAGTAATATCTATGAATTTGCCACTCAAAAAAATATTTTCATGAGGAACCTGGGTGGCTCAGTTGGTTAAGCATCTGCCTTAGGCTCAGGTCATGATCCCAGGATACTGGAATCAAGCCCTGCATCAGGCTCCCTGCTCAGTGGGGAGCCTGCTTCTACCTCTCCTCTGCCCCTCTCCCCTGCTTGTGCGCTCTCTCTCTTGCTCTCTCTCTTTCTTTCTGTCAAATAAATAAAGTCTTAAAAAATTATCATATTAAAGGGGCACCTGGGTGGCTCAGTGGGTTAAAGCCTCTGCCTTCGGCTCAGGTCGTGATCCCAGGGTCCTGGGATGGAGCCCCACATTGGGCTCTCTGCTCAGCAGGGAGCATGCTTCCCTTCCTCTCTCTGCCTGCCTCTCTGCCTACTTGTGATCTATCTGTCAAATAAATAAATAAAATCTTTTAAAAAAATTATCATATTACAGTTTTTTCAGATCTCTCTGAATGTCATTTATGCTCAAACATATTTCAAAGTTATGGTTGTAACTAGACCCACTGTTAGGTTGTTTAATGAATTAAGTAGTATTTATTATTATATAATTACTTAGAAAACTATTTTATAACTATAATCCAGTATAATCTGTTTCCTTTAAATCCAAATGTATTTCATTTTATGCATTAAAATGTATTTTATTTTATATATAATATTGAGAGAGAGTATATATGCTTGAATAGAGTGCCAAAGGAGTTTATGGCACAAAAATGGTTAAGAACTCTTGTCCTAACTGGGAACTAATACCATATTGTATGCCAATTATTCTTCAGTTAAACAAAGAGACAAACAAAACCACCTCTTGCCCTAGGCAATGGTGAGGACACTAGATGGAAAGTATAAGATCCATTTAATGACTGTCTAGAGCAGAACCAGCCAGAAAACTTGGCCTCACCTCAGAGCATTAAATGGGGGTGCCTGGGTGGTTCAGTCGGTTAAGCATCCAACTCTTGATTTCAGCTCAGGTCATGATCTCAGGGTCATGGGAGCAAATCCCATGTCAGGCTCCTTGCTCACTGGGGAGTCTGCTTGAGATTATCTCTCTCCCTCTGCCCCTCACCCCCATGTTCCCTCCCTCTCTCTCTGTCTCTTTCAAATAAATAAATCTTTAAAAAAAGAAAACAAAAGAAAAAAGCAAGGTCAAAATAAAGGACAAAACCTGCTACCATTGGTGGTGTCTGGTGTGTGTGTCTTACTGTAGTTAAAAACCAGCCCACAGGGGCGCCTAGGTGGCTCAGGTCATGATCTCAGGGTCCTGGGATCTCATTGGGCTCTCTGCTCAGCAGGGAGTCTGCTTCCCCCTCTCTCTCTGCCTGCCTCCCTGCCTACTTGTGATCTCTGTCTGTCAAATAAATAAATAAAATCTTAAAAAAAAAAGCAGCCCACAAATTTCATGAATGTTAACAAATGACTCTTGTGAGTCAGTATAATCTGGCTCCAGGACAACACTGATTGTAACTAAACTAAAATACAATTCCACAATGCTGGCAAGAGATTTTTTCCTCCAGACACCAAATGTGTCTTTCCTAATACAATTTCTCCAACTCTAAAGTTGCTGAGTGCTACAATTCAATTCAATGTGGACAGTAAGTACCCAGTATTAATGTCAAACACTACAGATTTAAGGGCTCAGCCTCGCAAAACTGACCTCACTTCATATGCCAGGCACAAGGTTCTGGTGCCAGGTCATCCACACTTCTGTCTGACTTGGCTACAAATTCAGGGGTTTCCTCAAGCCCACCCCCCCAACCCAAGAAATTGCTTTACTTGCTATGATAGTTTGTTATAAAGTGGTATATCAGTGAAGAGCCAAATGAAGTACAAGAGCAAGGTTCCAAAGAGTCCCGAGCCCAGGAGCCTGTGGAGCTTGGGTGCACCACGCTCCTAGCACCTGGGTGTATTCACCAACTTGCAAGTCCCCCAAACCTCATCATGTGCAGGATTTTATGGGAGTTTCATTACATATGCATAATTATAGTCAATCGTGCTTAATTCAATCTTCAGCTCTTCTCCTCTCTCCAGTTGGTGAGGGGTGGGTCTGAAAGTACCAAGCTTCTAATCAAGGGTTGGTCTTTCTGGTGCCCAAGTCCCATCTTGAAGCTACCTAGAAAAGACATTCCTATTGCTTTTATCACTCAGGAACTTCCAGAGGCTTTAGGAACTCTGCGCCAGGAACTGGAGACAAAGACCAAATAGCTTTCTTCTTCCTAGGAGCTCTGCGCCAGAAACCGGAGTCAAAGACCAAATATCTTTCTTATTCCATAGGTAGAGAGGGAAAGCTCTTCTTTACAGTATTAGTCTAATTAATAAATGTACAAAGAATGATGCAAATAGAAAACCACTTGGCAGGGGCACCTGGGTGGCTCAGTGGATTAAAGCCTCTGCCTTGGGCTCAGGTCAAGATCCCAGAGTCCTGGGATCAAGCCCGGCATTGGGCTCTCTGCTCAACAGGGAGCCCGTTTCCCTTCCTCTCTCTCTGCCTGAATGAATAAATAAAAATTAAAAAAAAAAAAAGAAAAGAAAACCACTTGGCAAACACTATAGTAATAATTGTTTTACACAAGTGTCATCAATGAATATTAAAATTAGTAGGCAAATATATGCTGAGAAACAGGATATTTACATAGCCATAAAGGATCTCCCAATAAGATACTTAGTAATTATGAAGAGAAAAATAATTTTATGGTGGAGAAACATAGTGGACATTATCTTAACCTAGAAACTAGAGCGATATCAACATTATGCTTTTTCTGATATGATGCACCGAGGTAGACAAAGCATCGCTTATATCGTATCCTTCTCAAAAGTACAAAATTTGATCACACCTGTTAGAATGGCTATTATCGGGGTGCACAGGTGGCTCAGTTGGTTAAACAACTGCCTTTGGCTCAAAGACTTGTACACTGTTGGGAATGTAAACTGGTGCAGTCACAATGTAAAACAGTATGAAGATTCCCCCAAAAATTTAAAAAAGGGGTGCCTGCGTGGCTCAGTGGGTTAAAGTCTCTGCCTTCGGCTCAGGTCATGGTCTCAGGGTCCTGGAATCGAGATCCGCATTGGACTCTCTGCTCGGCAGGAGGCTGCCTCTCCCCTCCATCTCTGCCTGCCTCTCTGCCTACTTGTGATCTCTCTCTCTCTGTGTGAAATAAATAAATAAAATCTTTTAAAAAATTAAAAAGAAAAAAAAATTAAAAAGAGAACCACCAGGTACAGCTCTTCCATTTCTGGTTATTTATCCAAAAAAAAAAAAAAAGTGAAAACACTAATTTGAAAAGCTATATGCATTCCTAGGTTATTCAAGTGTTATTTATAAGAGCTGAGATAGGGAAACAACCTAAGTGTTTATCAATGGATGAATGAATAAAGAAGATGTGGTATATATACAAGGGGATACTACTCAGCCATAAGAAAGAAGAAAATCCTGCCATTTGTGACAACATAAATGGACCTTGCAGACACTATGCTATGTGAAATAAGCCAAATGGAAAAAGACAAATATATGATTTTACTTATATGTGGTACCAAAAAACAAAATAAACAAACAAAACATAACAAAAACAAACCCCTAGATATCGGTGGTTACCAGATGGGAAGGGGTTTGGGGGTAAGCATAATTGGTGAGGAGCTTAACTGTATGGTGATGGATTGTAACCAGACTTATGGTGGTGATCACTTTGTAGTGTATACAAATATTGAATTATAGCATTTTACACCTGAAACTTGTTTAAGATTATATACCAATTTTACCTCAATGGAAAAAAAGTACCCTTAGGATGCCTGGGTGGCTCAGTTGGTTAAGCATCTGCTTTTTACTCAGGTCATGATCCCAGGATCTGGGATCAAGCTCCACATTGGGCTCCTTGCTGGGCAAGGAGCCTGCTTCTCCCTCTGCCCGAAGGTCCCCCTGCTTGTGCGCTCTCTCGCTCTCTCTCTCTCTCTCACAAATAAATAAAATCTTAAAAAAAGAATAACTTGAGTGTCATCATAAGGAAAAATTAGATAAACCCAAATTGAGGGCATTCTATAAAATAACTGTGCAGTACTCTTCAAAACTGTCAAGCTCATGAAATACAAAGAAAGACTGAAAATTTGTCAGGATTAAAGAAAGGAGATTTGACAATGTCCTGGATTGAATCTGAGCCTAAAAAAAATGACATGAGTGGGCAATTGGAAAAATTTAAATATATCATATTAATTAATAATATGGTATTGGTGTTAAGTTCCTGATTTTAACCATTGTATTGTGCCTATTTAAAATGTAAACACTTGAGGGAAGCTACGTGAAAGGTATATAAGAATATTTTGTACTATTTTTGCAACTACTTGCAAGTCTAAAATTATTTCAAAATAGAAATTCCTAAAATACAAATATATGCTGTTTTAAAAGAGACATCTCAAAAGCAAAGCAACATGACAAGGCTGAAAATAAAATGGTGAAAAAAATTAAACAAGGAAATGACAAGTAAAGAAAAATACTACACAAAAGATGAATAATATAGAAATATTAACAGCAAATAAAAGTATAAGGCAAAAATATCAACACAGTTAAAAATGAATGCTGCATAATGAGAAAGAATCAACTCATGGAGTTACAATAATGATGAATTGGAATATTCCTAACAATATAGTTTCAAGAAAAACTGTCAAATCTCTGATAACTCTACCAGAAACTCAAGAATCAGACTAATGATTTGAAACAATATAGAACATTTGAGTAATACAATTGAACATGTTTTTAAAATATACCTATATACAACAATCAGAGAATATGTATATATTTTAACCACACGTGGAATGCTTACAAAAAGAATAATAAAGTATACCAAAGAGAATAGAAAGAACTAATAATAGTAGAAAATAATGAAAAGGAGAAAAAAAAAACAGACAAATTGAGAAGCTGAATGTTTGAAGAAATTAATAAAATAGTTTTGCATTTAGTGAAAATGAAAAATAAAGATATAAAATAATATTTGGGTGAAAAGAGAGCATAACTATAGATACAGTTTAGATTGTTAAAATCATAATGGAAATATGTCCCACTTATGTCAAATAATATAAACATATGATGAAACGGATAATGTTCTAAAAAATTAAAACTTTCCAATATTTATTGAAAAAGTATTTGAAAAATCTTAAATATCAACAAAACAAAGAATACTTCAGAGTTTTTTAAATGTGAGATAAATTCTGTTGTAATCAAATTGTTTTAGAAATAGAAAGAGAGGGGGGCGCCTGGGTGGCTCAGTGGGTTAAAGCCTTTGCCTTCAGCTCAGGTCATGATCTCAGGGTCCTGGGATCAAGCCCTGCATCCAGCTCTCTGCTCGGCAGGGAGCCTGCTTCCTCCTCTCTCTCTGCCTGCCTCTCTGCCTGCTTGTGATCTTCCTCTGTAAAAAAAAAAAAAAAAATTAAAAAAAAAAAAAAAAAAAAAGAAGAAATAGAAAGAGAGGGAAAGCTCCCCAAATTATTTTAGAAGGCTCTAATAACCTTGGTAATAAATCAAGAACACTCTAAGAAAATAACATCATAAAAAAAAAAGAAAATAACATCATAGGCAACCCTCACTTATTTTTTTAAAATTTTTTTATTAACATATAATATATTATTTGTTTCAGGGGTACAGGTCTGTAGTTCATCAGTCTTGGACAACTCACAATACTCACCATATCCTCCCCAGTGTCCATCAACCAGCCCCCCCACCTATCTCCCTCCACTCCAGCAACCCTCTGTTTTTTGAGATTAAGAGTCTCTTATGGTTTGTCTCCCTCTCTGGTTTAGTCTTATTTCACTTTCCCTCCCGTCCCCTGTGATCCTCTGTTTTTTTTCCCCAAATTCTGAATGTCAGTGAGATCATAGGATAATTGTCTCTATCTGATTGATTTTTTTTTTTTCTTAGCATAATATCCTCTAGTTCCATCCACTTCATTGCAAATGGCAAGATTTCTTTTTTTGATGGTTGCATAATATTCCATTGTGTGTGTGTATACACACAAACACACACACACACCCCATCTTCTTTATCCATTCATCTGTCAATGGACATCTAGGCTCTTTCCATAGTTTGATATTGTGGACATTGCTGCTATAAACATTTGGGTGCATGTGCCCCTTCAGATCACTACATTTGTATCTTTCGGGTAAATACCCAGTAGTGCAATTGCTGGGTTATAAGTGAGTTCTATTTTCAACTTTTTGAGGAACCTCCATATGGTGTCCAGAGTGGCTGCACCAGCTTGCATTCCCACCAACAGTGTAGGAGAGTTCCCCTTTCTCCAGATCCTTGCCAACACCTGTCATTTCCTAACTGGTTAATTTTAGCCATTCTGACTGGTGTGAGGTAGTTATCTCATTAAGGTTTTGATTTGTGTTTCCCTGATGCCGAGTAATGTCCAGCACTTCTTCATGTGTCTGTTGGCCATTTGGATGTCTTCTTTGCAGAAATGTGTGTTCGTGGCTTTTGCTCATTTCTTGATTGGATTATTTGTTCTTTGGGTGTTGAGTTTGATCAATTCTGTATCGATTTTGGATACTAGCCCTTTATCTGATATGTCATTTGCAAATATCTTCTCCCATTCTGTCAGTTGTCTTTTGGTTTTATTGACTGTTTCTTTTGCTGTGCAAAAGCTTTTGATCTTGATGAAGTCCCAGTAGTTCATGTTTGCCCTTGCTTCCCTTGCCTTTGGTGATGTTTCTAGGAAGAAGTTCCTGTGGCTGAGGTCGAAGAGGTCACTGCCTGTGTTTTCCTCAAGGATTTTGATGGATTCCTGTCTCACATTGAGGTCTTTCATCCATTGTGAGTCTATTTTTGTGTGTGGTGTAAGGAAATGGTCCAGTTTCATTCTTCTGCATATGGCTGTCCAATTTTCCCAACACCATTTGTTGAAGAGACTGTCTTTTTTTCATTGGACATTCTTTCCTGCTGACAAACCTCACTTACGAATGCAGCGCCAAAGTCATAAAAAAAACCCTGAAAAAGTCATGACCAAATAAAGTTTATTTCATGAACATAAGCATGGTTTATCTAACATCAGAAAATCAGTAATGATTTATCATATTAACATTATTTCATGTTCTAATATTTACACTAAAGGGATTTGCATACATGTCAAGTCAGGTACAAAGATATTTACTGCAGCTCTTTTAGTTTAATTTCCAAAACTGGAAATAATCTTTTTTCTTAAAGATTTATTTATTTAAATGAGAAAGAGAGAGAGAGAGAGTACACATGCACATGTATGGAGGGAGGGGTAGAGAGAGATAATCTTCAAGCAGATTCCCCACTGAGCACAGAGCCCAAAGAGGCTTGATCCCATGACCCATGAGATCAAGACCTGAGCTGAAACCAAGAGTCAGACACTTAACCAACTACATCACCCAGGCATCTCAATCTTTTTTTCTTTTTTAAGTAAACTCTATGTCCAAAATGGGGCTCAAATTCACAGCCTCGAGATCAAGAGTCCTATGCTTTACCTATGAGTCAATCCAGTGCCCACCCCAACTGGAAATAAATTAATGTGTTTCAATAAGAGAATAGATAAACAAATCATATATTATGAAATATCTTATGGAATCATATGCAGCAATTTAAGGGACTCCATTGCATATATTTGTATGCTTAAATCTCAAACACATAATTTCTAATGAAGAAAGTTTGCAGAACACTGTGTATGCTATAACATTTGTGTAATACTTGTAAACATGGAGAATAATCTTATATAGTGTTAATGGGTATATACATATATGGTAAAATATATACAAACATGGAGAGGAAAAATGTACATATATTAATATCAACTTTGGGATAGCTGTTCTTCTGGGGAAAGAGAAAAGACAAGGCGAGAGGGCTTTGTCTCTGTTTTATTTCTTAGGAAAGATGGCTGAATATTAGTATTTGTTAAATCTGCCTTATGTGCACATGGTTGGTTGTAACATTGTTTTTGGTATTCCTCTAATCAGTCTTCATTACTTCATTTTGTGAAAGTTAGAGATGTTTGCTTGATGTGACTATAAAAAAGTGTTTGATTATAAAGAGGGCAATAATAGCTCCTACCGAGACCATAAAGCCACAGTTAATTATACAGTAGTTCTAATATTGACATATGATTTCAGTTTATATGGAAATGTACTCTGCTTTAATACTACCTCCTTAGTTCCATTAGTTACCATTTCAAAAGCATGTATCTTCAGTGTTTGTATCCTTGGGAACCCTCCTGGTTGCTAGGTACACTAATAAAAGCCCTAAGACTCACAATCAGTTGTCCGTGACCGTTACTAAGCTAAAAAGAACCAAGGAGAGGTAGGGAAAGAACTTGTGTGTTCTGACTAAATTAGAGTTTTAGCCTAATGTTTAGCCCATATCTAAAATACCACAGTAAGCCCTTGAAGAGTGCAGAGAGATCTAGAATGCAGTCATTGCTCACAAATAAGCTCAATTTTGTTTATATATATATATATATATATATATATATATATATATATATATATACCTAAAATGTAGTAATAGAGAAGAGTATGAAAATGAATGGTAAAGGTAATAGGAATTCAGAGGCAGAAAAGTATCTTTGTGAAGTGAGATGCTTGGTGAGCTTTCAAGGGGAAAATGAGGTCTTGCATGGGAAATCAAGGGTGAGAACTATTCGGATAAGGAAGCAAGTTGGGAACCAAGTCAGGGTTTAAGATGAAGAAGCTGGGGACCATAGAGCAGATTGTATGAAATTTGAACACCTCTTGCTTTGTCCACTACAACGGAATTTAGAGCTGAATTTAGGTAATTTAGAGCTGAATTTAGGTAATTTAGAGCTGAATTTCCAGATGATTTTAACGCAGTAGGTGGTGAAGGATGGGAAAATTCAAAGAGAGGTAAAAGTTTTGTCTTATTCAAGGAAAGGATGTTAAGTGCCAATTAATGGTTTATGTGTAAAACAGTATAAATATGTTTATTACTCTGCTTCTTTCCTTTTTTAAAGTGAGCTCTACACCCAACACCCAGAGATCAAGAGTCACATGCTCCACTGACTGAGCCAGCCAGATGCCCCTTTCTCTACTTACTTTTGTATTATTTATGCATCGTGAGTTAGACCTGCTAGTACAGATAAAAACTCCTTTCTCTACATTAATTGTATTTTAGAAGACATGCTGCCTTTTCCTACCGCTGGCCCTTGGATGAATGAAGTCTGCCTTCTCCATTCCAGTAGCATTCTTTAATTTTGTATGTCAGAGAGGAGAACGTAGTAGGATATCCCCAGAGAGAATATTTAGGATTTATTTCCTCCCAGAAGGTCCTAAACTCTTTATGCAAATTCATCTACTTCTGCCCTACATAACCAGATTTACATTTGAGGAGTCACAGTTAGTGACAGACTTGATGAAACAATGAAAGATATTTGCTCTACTCTTATCACAAGAGCATTACACCTCTAAAGATCTCTATCTGCCTGACATTTGAATAACCAATAGGGCCATTCTAGTGACTCTCAAGAAATAAAAAATATTTCTCGCAAACAATATCAGAAAGTGTCTTACTCTGCTGTATGTAAAATATCCATAATACTGCCTTGGTCCATAGTAGAGGACTTGAAACCTTCTCTCTTTATTTACCACCACACTTATTATTTGTCCTAGTTCTTCTAAAATTCTTTTTGATCCAAGAGTCTTTTTCTCTTGGATGTTATGTAGCTTATTTTTTATTCAAGTAAGTCAATAAAAGCAATAAAGTAAAATAAAAGGGTGTTTAGGGCTAAATCCAAGACTAAAATACAAGAAGAGAGGTGGAGTGGGAGGTGGGAAACACGGAAGAATCTGGGTATCGGGAGCGTTTGGATTTTTCACGGTGACAAGTATAAATTGGTGTTACTGTTAAGCATGCAGAACATCAAAATGTCTTGAATCTGATATTTATCATTGAATAGGATTTTTTTTCATCTTTAGAGAGTTAGAAAATTTTCAGGTATCAGAAATGTTCAATAGTATTCTGGATAAATTAAGATGCAACCAATCAAATTCTTCTTTGGCTGAACATGAACCTTTACTCTTTAAAGCTAAGAGCTTGATTGCCTTCAATGTAACTATAGATTTTAATCTTATGAAAATTTTTAACACCACAAAAGTGAAGAGGCTGGTACACTGAATGCTTATTAATACATGTTACACCTAGATTTAAAAATTATAAATACTTTGCCATATTAGATTCATCTACCATCCTTTTCTTTTTGTTGCTAAATATTTTAAAGTAAATTCAAGACCTCATGAGACTTCATCTCACCTACTTATAATTCTACTGACTTTTAATTGAATTATCAAGTAGTTAACAGAAAACAGGATATTACAGGAAGTATCTAGTGAGGTGCCAAGTGTAGCAATTAATCTTTTCTCATTTAATCAAAGAGAGCAGCAGGGCTCTAGTAATATCATTATATTTAGAAATGGAAATTTTTTTGAAAATCAAAAACAAGGAAGCAATATTAAGCCTTTACTTGTTTTCCTTCCTCTTGACCTATTCCCTATTAACTGGCTACTTCTTGGCACTCTGCTCCTCAGTGTAACTAGGATGTACGTAATCATACTTATGTAAACCATCAGGGAATTCGCAGGATCCTAGGACACAGTTCAAGTAGAAGTCTTTATTTTTATAGCAAAATCCTGGCCCTTCTGTCTGTGAGAACTTTGTAGTCCTTTTCATTTTAACACTTCCATTTAGGTTACTATTAAGTGTATAACAGTAACTTAAAACAATTTTACTTAGTTTCACATGAAGAAAGTGATGAAGAAATACCCAATGTTGATGAAGATATAGATGATGAATTTCTGGTGGGAATACAATTAAGTTGATACATTGAAACCCAAACCTAGTTTGATAACAAAACCTGAAAACCACGTTTCAATATTTGGCATCTAAAGTTCTGTTACCCTGTTCATAATTGAACAGGATGAAAAAGTCTTAATGTAGAAATGAACTTCCCCTGCTGAAAGATAGAATGCAAATGCTGACTGCTTTTTCTCACCCACCTCATTCCAGCTTCCCACACTTTTCCTCCAGAGAAAAGGTCACTCTGCCAGCCTGGATTGAAGGACCTTTGAGATGTAAAATTCAAGATTGTGAAGGGTGTTAAGAAAAGAAAAAGCTAATTGATCAGGGTCATTTAAAATAGAGGAGCTGGAGGGATGCCTGGGTGGCTCCGTTAGTTGGGCGGCTGCCTTCTGCTCAGGTCATAATCCCAGGGTCCCAGGAATCGAGTCCCACATTGGGCTCCCTGTTCATCTGGGAGCCTGCTTCTTTCTCTGTCTGCTGCTCTCCCTACTTGTGCTTGCTCTCTACCCACCCCCATGTCAAATAAATAAATAAAATCTTTAAAAAAATAAAAATAAAACAGAGGTGATAGAAAAGGAAAGCAGCTGAGAAAAAAGGGAAGAGAATATTGCAAAATACTCTCCAGAAGTAGCTCCAGAATAACACGGTGTTACAGAAAATCGAAAGGAAAGAAAAATGTGGGAAGTACTGGTGTGATTTATGAATTGAGTTTATTAACAACTTTAGAGGAGAGCCAAGTAAATTATTAGAATTCCTTTAAAAATATTTTGGCTATTTGAACTACACATCTCTGAGAATGTCTCCATTTATCAACAAATATTTTTCTATGCTGGTACATATTATTTGAAAACACCTTTTGGATGATTGTGTTGCAGGATTTCTTTTTCTTTAGCATTCCCTGTTCTTGGTTACACTGAAGAATGAAGAGGTAGACCAGATGAAGAGTGGTGGGCAGCAAAGCAAAGCTTATTAAGCGATAGTACAAAGATCCTGTAGAGGGAGGGGACGCCAGGGGGTTGCCAGTTTGGTGTTTAAATCTAGGGGTTTTTATGGGCTTTCTTTGGTGTGGGCTGTTATAATCTGATTAACCCTTCATGCACCTGTCACACCTAATCAGGTATTTTTCCTCTACCAGTCTCGTGGGAAAGGGTGGAGGGCTCCTTCCAGTGCGGTATTTTGTAGCCTCAGGAATCAAGTGGACAGTGGCTACCGCTGCCCTCAGGCACAAGCCACCAGATCAAGCTCTTTGTTTAAATATCCCATTGGCTATTGAACTGACCCTTGGGCCTGGGTTAGGACGCTCAAGACCATTCCCTTCCTTTCTGTCACATTCAAGTTGTAAGTCCCCCCAATAGGATGTCTCAAAGCTGGGCACTGAGTGAAGAGCCTAGAATAACAGATGGGCTCTTTTCCTTTTAAGGGTAGTTTTCCTCTTAGAACGGGGGGCCCCTTGTCCCTGCTTGCCTTTCTTCCGACAATCCTTCATTAATAGCTTAAGCTTCTACCAAGTGCATATATTGTAGTTAATGTAACTTTGTTCTATTATTGGATTTATATTATTTCCATTCTTCTACTACTTACAAGCCCTTGTTATGAATATATTTGTAATCATGGTTTCTTTCTTGTTTTAAATATTTCACTAGGATAGATGCACAGAAATTATAGGATGAAAGTTATAAATGTTTTATATTGTCAGTTTTTTCTTTTTTCTTTCTCTCTCTTTTTTTTTTTAACTGTCTTGAGGGCTTTTTGTTTGTTTGTTTGTTTTTTATACTTATCATGCTGTGAGTTCATAGGGAATGGGTTCCAGGAGCTCAGGCTCCCTTCTATTGGTTCTCACAAAGTGTGTTTCTCTGGGCAGAACAGGCTGGAGCTTCCACTGAACCCAAGTAGCTTTCTCTTTTGCTTCCTTCTTTTTCTGATCATTTTCCTTCATACTGTGCAGGCAGCTATCTCTGCTCTTTGAGTGCTTAATATGCATTAATCCTCTTGGCAACAGTCTTACCCTTGTTTGTTGACAACATTGCCAATAAGCATGCTGGGTAACATTGTAGACTCTTCCAGCTTTGCCACAGTAACATGTGTGGGTGTTCCTTTTTGAACAGTGCCTGTTCCCTTGATGTTCACAATATCACCTTTCTTGTAGATTTTCATATACGTGGCCAAAGGAATCACTCCATGTTTTCTAAAAGGCCTAGGGAATGGGGGTTGGGGGGCTCCTCTTTCCCTCTGTGTTGGTTATTTTGCGAGTTACTGGAAAATGGCAGTTCCCACGTATTTTATTGCTTAGTGGCTTACTGTCTTTTTTTGTTTAAGAGAGTGAGCTCAAGCAGGGAGGGGCAGAGGGAAAGGGAGAGAAAGAATCTTAAGCAGACTCCATGCCCAGCATGGAGGTGGGTGAGGGAATGAGTGAAAGAAGTGAAGGGGATTAAGAGTACACTTATCTTGATGAACACTGATGTGACCACTGATATTGGCAATATGACCCAGAGGCAGGAAGCTGGGCCTATTGATTTGGGGGGTGGGGGAGTCTTCAGTACTGACTCCATGGAGGACTATAGGACCCCTGGTGACCCCTTATGCCTCTTTGGCCCTGTTAACTCTGCTTTTAGACCCACCTTGTTCTTTTTTCCTCAAAATGTCTTTGTAAATCTCCAAAGTCAAAGATCACAAATTATACAAAAACAACTATAGCATTTAAAATGGCAATCCACCAGCTACTCACTATTCCTCTTTCTCTGCTTTGTTTCTTCATCTTTTCACCTTCCAGCACACCATACGGGGACTTGTGTTGGTATTCATGGTTCTACTCTCTGCATTAATATGGGTTTGTGTCACTTTTGTTCACTGTTGAGTCCCTATTACCTAACACAGGGCCTGGTATGCAGTAGACTCTCAATAAATGTTTATTGGCTCCAAATGAAGATGCTCTGTTGTTGGGCTCCATGCAAATGTCATCATCCGCCCCTTTCCCCTGGGCCACCGCAAGGACAGTCAGATCACTCACAGGGAGCAAGGACTCCTGCTACAGTTTTCTGATTGGTCTTCCTACTTCTGCCCGGCCCCCAGTGCTTCTGTGCTTCTATATGGTGGTTGAATCTTTCTCAAACCACACTAGATCCCGTCACTTGCCTATTGAAAGAAGTTCAGTTTCTTTCCATTCCACTTGAAATAAAAACCACTTCTGGCCTATATACTTTGGCTTTTGCCTCCAAACACTTTCACCTCCAAACACTTCTTGCACTACTTTTACTTCACTACTTTCTAGCCATAAACACCAACTTTTAGGGTTTTGGGTTTTTTGTTGTTGTTGTTGTCTGTTTTGTTTTATTTTGTTTTGTTTGGTATGAAACAAAAAACTTTTTCTTAAAGATTTTATTTATTTATTTGATAGAGAGACAGAGAGATCACCAGCAGGGAGGAAAAGAAGAGCAGGAAGGAGAGGGAGCAGCAGACTCCCCACTGAGCAGGGAACCCAACTTGGGCTGGTTCCTAGGACCCTAGGATCATGACCCGAGTCCAAGGCAGACATTTAACTGACTGAGCCACCCATGAACCAAGCTCTTCTTGCTTTAGAACTTCCACTGCTGTTTTTCTGTTTTTCTCACTGCTTGCAGCTCTTCTTTCTTTCATGCTGCATTTACTGTACCCAGCTTATCTTCTTTGGAGATTCTCTGAGATTATGAAAAGACTTGTTCGGTCAAAGAAAGTCCCTACTCTCTTGTTCGTTCGTTCTTTCTTTCTTTCTTTCTTTCTTTCTTTCTTTCTTTCTTATTTTTCTTTTCTTTTCTTTTTTCTTCTTCTTTTTTTTTTTTTTTTAGGGAGGGAGAGACTCTTAGGTGGCTCCATGCCTAGCATGCAGCATGGAGCCCAACATGGGGCTCAACCCAATGACCTGGGGATCATGACCTATGCCACCCAGGTGTCCCTCTTAGTGTCTTTTTTCTGATTTTTGTTATGCTTGTCAAATAGTAAGATTGGATACTTTCCTATTGTCAGAAAACAATGACTACAGATGTGCCTGGGTGGCTCAGTTGGTTAAGCAACTGCTTTCAGCTCAGGTAATGATCTCGGTGTCTTAGGATCCATGTCCTGCATTGGGCTCCTTGCTCAATGGGAGTCTGCTTCTCCCTCTCCCTCTGCCTAAAGCTCTCCCTGCTTATGCTCTCTCTCTCTGTCAAATAAAATCTTAAAAAAAAAAAAAAGGAAAAGAATGACTATCATCTTTGAAAGACGTCTTCAACTACTTCCCTCCACATCTCCCTCGAACTTTCTAATTGATTAAGTTTTTCTTACCAGCTTATCTCTTAATTTTGGCAAAATACCCTGTGGACAAGTGTCCCCTTTTAAGGCCTGCCCTGAGCCAGCAAGACCCCATCTGTGACAACGATGACCTGATCTTTAACTGCCCGGCTGCTTGTACCCACCAACTTTTGTTCCACATTTTCAGTATAAAAACCTCGAAGTATTTCAGCACTTTGAAGAGACAGTCTGAGACATTAGTCCATTGTCTTCCTGGTGTTGGCCTCACTGAAATAAATTCCTTTCCTGTTGCACCACTGCTTGTCTCTGTGCCTTTGGATTTTGTGAGCAGCGAGTAGCTGAACCTGGGCTGTCTGGGACTCCTGGATCCAGGTGTTTTTGTACCTCTGTGTCCTGGCTTACATCTTAACATTACTTTGCATTTACTTCTTAAAGTAATCTTTAATAGATTATCCCTATGTTTATCTCTCCTTTCCTCCCGTCAGTCCTCCTCCCTCCTTCCTTCTCTTCTTCCCTTTCTTTCCTTCCTCTCCTCCCATTTTTTGGTAAAGTTGTTTTATATTTTGAAATGCATTTTAAAAGAACACAAATAGGGGTGCCGAGGTAGCTCAGATGGTTAAGCATCTGCTTTCAGCTCAGGTCCTGGGTCCTGGGATGGAACCCCACATTGGACTCCCTGCTTAGCAGGGAGTTGGCCTCTCCCTTTCCCTCTGACTCTCCCCCAGCTCATGCTCTCTCTCATTCTCTCTCTCTTTCTCTCAAATGAATACAATCTTTTAAAAGAAAAGAAAAGAACAAAAACAAACTCTCCCTTCCATGTTAATCTTGAGTGCTTTCAGTCATGCAAAGGGACCCCATTCATTCACACACTCTCCCTTTACCTTTCCCATCTCATTTAACTTGTTTGTGCCTCAGAGGAACACAAAAATAAGGTCTAATTTGTTTTGTACAAAATGCCCTTCAAATATCTAAAGATAGCTATAGAAGTTTTCTCTTCCCTGGGCCAGAGCTACAGTGACGTTAACTTTTCCATAAGGAACAGCATTTGGAAATGTTTCATTAACCTGCTCAAACTTCTCTTCTTCTCAACCATGCTCTTCATCATTCTTTTCCCGAACTGACAGCCGGATTTCAGATGCAACATTACATATCATTTGTAAAACTGTGGGGTGCTCTGATCGGATGGGGGCTGGTGGCACTGTCAGTGGAAGTCTTCACCAAACACAGAATGAAGAACATAGAAGTTTATCAAATAGACCACAAACAATTGGCAGGCAGGACAGCCAAGGAGAGACTGTTGCCACAAGACGGTGGTGAGGGGCCCCAGTTATAGGGCAGAGTGAGGAAGTATGGGGACATATGTAATTTTCCCTTTTCTGGCAACTGTGCTTGGTTGTAAGTAGTTACATTGGTTAGTTAGGGACTATGGCTATTTCGAGGTAGGTTACTTAATGAGCCCGTTTGCATTCAGCTTGGCAGTCCCTGTAGGCCCTTAGGCCCTGCTCAAACATCCATTGCTCAAACCTGTTGCCTAAAAGCAGGTTCTACAAAAACTACAACTGAAAATAACTGGAGGGATGCCTGGCCAGCTCAGGTCATGATCCCAGGGTCATAGAATCAAGCCTCACCTGGGGCTCCTTGCTCAGCAGGGAGCCTGCTTCTCCCTCTGCCTGCTGCACCCCCTGCTTGTGCTCTTTGTCTGTCTGAGTTTGTGACAAATAAATAAACCAAATCTTTAAAAAAAAAAAAAGGAAATAATTGGAGATATCTTTTAAGAATAGATTCAGTTGCCTAATATTGGGAAGTTTTAGTGAAAAGTTTTTCTCTCCTTGAAGAGAGCTATGTACCTCATCATGGTTCTCTCTCGCAGAGTGCTTGTGAAGATCAGTGATGTTCATAAAATGTGCAGAGCACTGGCTGGCATAGAATCATGTTCAATAAACATTAGTTGTGTACTAGTACCTGACCTATTAGTTTAACTCCCAGGAGGCACACATATAATCAGCCTAGATTTTCTGGTTATATTTATCCACATCCTCACTAAGAGTACTTATTCTTTTGTCTTTATTTTAATGGCATTATAAATTACTAACAATCCTATAAGGGTCTGATTTTAACTCAGTTCAGGGGAACTATTACTTTCTTTCATTGAGATACTCATCCATGTGTGGAAAACAGTTATGTATCAGAAACAAAGATTCTTTAATTGCAGTTCAGTTCTAAATACTCTCTCTTTTTTTTTTTTTAAGATTTTATTTATTTATTTCACAGACAGAGATCACAAGCAGGCAGAGAGGCAGGCAGAGAGAGGGGAAGAAGCAGGCCCCCCGCCGAGCAGAGAGCCCAATGCACTGCTCCATTCCAGGACCTCAGGACCATGAACCAAGCCAAAGGCAGAGGCCTTAACCCACTGAGCCACCCAGGAGCCCCTCAAATACTCTTAAACTGTAAAATAATTAGTTGGGTTCCCTTCTTTGTCAGGAAACAAAAGATGAAAATATTCCAAATTATTTGAGGAAATTTTATGTCTACATTGGACAATTTATCTAAGTCAACAGATAGAAGGAGATGTGTAGCCAGACTTGTAAAGCTGAGAAAATAGCCATATTAAAACCAATGTTACTTTAGAGGTACACCATCACGTATAAGATCCTAAACAATATTAACTTTGCTTCTTACTAGAATGTTTTTTTCATTCATCACTGCATCACTATGTTTATTTCTTTGAAGAATATTTCCAAGCACATATTTAAGTATGTGCCAAATTGAAAGTTCCATTGTTACGAGAAATGAATCACAAAACAAAGTTCAAGTGAAGGCTTTACAACCCTAACCACACCACATTTGAGGCTGTAATAGTTACATACAAAGGAAATATTTGAAGGAATATCCCAGTGAATGAAAGACAACTCACAAGCAGTAGAGCCCTCTGAGAGCATAAAATTATGAAGAATTTCCTATTTCCATAAACATGTATTAGTCTATTTGGTTACTTCAAAATCATCATGCATTTTCTATTCACAGTACAAATAGTTAATGAGTTACTTGAAGAAGTTAAGCAATCGTGTAGAATTGCAAGCCTTAGGTCATATTCCACCATCAAACTTGCTCTCACGTTACCAGGAAATTAAGATCTCTTAGAACTGTTTCACTGACCTCATGGTAATAAATTCGTCACAGCCTGAAGTAAACAACGTGATCTTTAAAAAGCCAACAAAAGTTAGATGTTTTTCATAATTTTAACAGGTATATTAGTGTCAGCAATTTGGTGAGAAGTGAACTCAATTATCAGCTCTGTCAGGTAAATCTCCTGTAATCTTACGAGAAAGGTCTGTATAACCTGGCACCTTCAGCACGTCATACTCAGGAACATCAACGACTTTTCCAAAATGTGCTAGCCATCCAAAACTTAACTTCAACTTTCTTGACAAAAATACATAAAAGGAAGGGTTTTGTTTTTTTTTTTACAATTAAAACCAGATTGATTTGTTTATTCCTCCAATCTTGTTAACCATAGAACACCGTTTGTTTTCTCATTTAGAAAAGACGTTTTCATTTGTCATAGGTCTAAAATGGAAATAGTACAGGACATATAATTGGGTACTATTTTGCCACCAATATTAAAATCTTGTTTCAAAATGCCTCTTGTAGATTATTTCTATCACAATTACAATTTACTTTTTAACTCAGTGATTTTCTAAGTGCCTGCTGTGTGTGTGGTAGGCATTGTGCTAGATAGGGGATACAAAAACAGATAAACGTAGTTTCTATCTTTACAGAGCATACATCCAGTTAGGGGAAAAGAAACATGGACAGATAATTATCACATAGGATGAAATGGAAGTATATTACCTGTGACTTTACTAAAGACGACATTTCTACTGGTCTTTTACTTTCTGTTTTCATTAAAATGAGATTGACATAACAAAAGTAACCATTTAAAACTGAACAATTCCGTGACATTTAGCCATAACATTCACAATGTTATACAATGACCATCTCTATCTAGTTCCAAACAGTTTCTTTTATTTTTTCATAGCTTTGTTGAGATATAAATTGACATATAATATTGTGTAAGTTTAAGGTGCACAATGTGATGATTCGGTGTAGGTATATATCATGAGAGGAGACTAGTTAACATACGTAAGGTTAGTTAACACACACCATCACCACATAAAGTTACTTTTTTGTGTAATAAGAAACTTCAAGATGTACTCTTAGCAATTTTCAAGTATATAATACAGTATTGTTAGTTATAGTCACCTTGCTATTCATAAGATCTCCAGAACTTGTTCGTCTTAAAACTATAAGTTTGTGGTCTTTGACCATCTTCACTTATTCTTTCCCCATCAACCCTCCTCCCAAGCACTGACCAATCTGCTCTTTGGATATTAACCCTCTATAAGATACATAGTTTGCAAGTATTTTCTACCCTTCCAAAGGTTGCCTTTTCATTTTATTTTAATTTTTTTAAGATGTTATTTTTCAGTAAGCTCTACACCCAATGTAGAACTCAACTCACAATCCAAGATCAAGAGTCTTATGCTCTACTGACTGAAGCAACCACCCACCTGTGCCTTTTCGTTTTACTAGTCTGTACTGATCTTGAAATATGAGTAGGAGTTTGGGGGGTACAAACCAAAGGAAGGACATGTTTATGGTGTTCCATTCCTTTTATGAAAAATTATTAATCACAACTCACAAGTGGCATTCTAGCATGATAAAATTAAGTGAAATAATGTAACGGTTTTGGTATACAAGTTATTTGTTAAGAATGTTGGGCGCCTGAGTGGCTCAGTTGGTTGGGCGGCTGCCTTCGGCTCAGGTCATGATCCCGGACTTCCAGGATCTAGTCCTGCATCGGGCTCCCAGCTCTTTGGAGAGTCTATTTCTCCCTCTCACCTTCTCCTCTCTCATGCTCTCTTTCACTCATTCTCTCTCAAAGAAACAAATAAAATCTTAAAAAAAAAAAAAAGAATGTTGGTATCACATGATTCATATGTATTATAAGTTCTACTGAAGTATCTTATGGGCTCTTAAAATCTTTAAGGGCTCTGAAAGGTTTTCAAAGCCCTTTTACCAGAAAAATATACAATAATTAAATTAATAAGCAGTCTCCCCTCAGTCTGGTATAAACATAAAACTTAGATTTTTCTAAATGACTTCAACTCTCCTATCAAAATCCCCTGATTCATCTCTTACTGACATCTCAGTCAGATCCCAGAGCTTTCCAGTGGTATTCAGTTACTTAAAGTTCAGCTTAGTTTGACCTGCTAGGGTCTGGGTTCAGCTCACCAGAGTGTCTCCCTTCTCCTTTGTCAGCCAGTTTGTGGCCTGAGGGATTTAGAATGGGAAGGAAAGCTCTGTTCCTTTTGCTCTTTCTTGCACATCTTGCCAGGTAAGCATGGTAAGATGTTCTTCAGCACAACCCTAATGAAATATGTACTGTGGACTCTATTGTTTGTTTATGGGAAGTCAATGAACTCATTAACATTTTAGTATCTACCATTATCAACCAAGGCTTTCAGTGATATGTATCTTGTATGGACTCAGAATCAACATTTCACAGTTTGAAGCATGTGGTTGCCTCTTTATAACTGCAACACTGTTCATTCAAGAAACATCTATTGATTACCTACTCATGTCACCGAGTTATGGAAACCACAGCACAAGAAAAAAATGGGTTTCATTCGCATATATTATTTTTTTTAAGTTATAAATACAGTCCTATGTACTCCAGACAGATATTTTCTTTCTTTTTTAAAAGAGATATTATTTATTTACTTATTTATTTGAGAGAGAGATAGAGAGAGCATGAGCAGGCATGAATGGGGGGCGTGGGGAAAGGGGCAGGGGTAGAGGGAGAAGCAGACTCCCTGCTGAGGAGGGAGCCTGACTCAGGGATCTATCCCAGGACCCTGAGATCATGACCTGGGCCGAGGGCAGACACACTGACTGAGCCACCCAGTCACCCCAGATATTTTCTTTTTACTGATGCAAAATCTTCGTTGCCTTAAAGTATTTCAAGGTCCGCATTGTGATAAGTATTTCAGGTTGACATAAACTGACTAACTCTGTTAACAATAGCAAACATATTGAATAGATACTATATGCCATTGTGTTAAATAATTTACATAACTTATTTAATCGAGGTAATAATCTGATGAGCTAATTAGTAATATCATTCACATTTTACAATGAGAAAACTAAGTATGAATATTCATTAAACTAGCTTTGTTTTACCTCCCTGCTAAGCAAGCTTTGACCTCTGATTCAAGAGCCCACTGTCTGACTGTAGCAGTGATAGGAATCTAGGTTTCACTCCTTAATAGCTTTGTGAATTATTTCACCTTTCTCTGTGTCAGTTTCCCAACCGGTAAAATAGAAGTAACATCTGTACCTCTCTTCTTCTAAGTATTGTGAGATGAGTTAAGTTAAAATAAATAAAGCATTTGGAGTAGTCTAGTACAGACTATACATTAGGAAAAAAACTTAAATATTACAAGCCCATACCCCTTATCAAAAACCCATGAGGTCTGATGTGTTTTGGAACTCAGAATTTTTCAGATTTTAGAAAGGTAAACCAGAGCATACAGCAAATTTGTATAACATTTCCAGCAGAGTCTGGGAATCTACCTATAAGCAAAGAAATGAATATACCTGATTTAAACTTAGGAATTCACACAAAGTGGAATGAATGAGGACAATAAGTAATTTGGTTTCAGTTTAGCTCTGAATTGTTAATTAGTCTGTGGCAAATGTAAAAAAGAACTTTTGGGTTTTAGAGCTTTTAGGATTTGAGAATTTTGGTAAAGGGCCTATTATTAATAACTAAATTATATAGCCTAACCCATAATGGTCAGAATCATTTTTACTTTAGGCTTTAAAATTTCAAATGGAATTCGAAGGAACATTTCCCATGTAAATTCTACCAGTTACTTAGCATAATTCAACACAGTGATATTGTTTGACAACCAATTTCATTTTATCTGCTTCATAAAAGGGTCTTAATTGTATTTCCATTTCAGAGATTCCAAAAGACATTTTAAATCATTGTAAAATTTTGACTAGATCCCCCAATACAAAGAATTTGATTGATATTTAGATTTTATATCGTGCCATGAAGTCTCAAAAGCCATTTTAATACTTCCTAAACCTTAATCATTTGGTGCAATAATCTGAAAACTTAAGTCACAACTATCATTCAGAATAGACTGGGTTTTATTGCAGTTAACATATAGTTTCCCAAATCACCATGGTTTAAACAATAAATAAAAATAATATAAATAGGGGTGCCTGGGTGGCTCAGTGGCTTAAAGCCTCTGCCTTCGGCTCAGGTCATGATTCCAGAGGACTGAGCTCCACATCTGGCTCTCTGCTCAGCAGAAAGCCCGCTTCCCTTCCTCTCTCTCTGCCTGCCTCTCTGCCTACTTGTGATCTCTGTCAAATAAAGTCTTTAAATTAAAAAAAAAAAAAGGACAAAATATAAATAAATACTGACAAATTGTTAAATGGGACATCATGTTTGAAAATTAAAATTGCTTTGAGGGGTAGGGAAGGAAAAAAATGAAACAAGATGGGATCGGGAGGGAGACAAACCATAAGAGACTCTTTTTTTTTTTTAAAGATTTTTTTAATTTATTCCACAGACAGAGATCACAAGTGAGACAGAGATCACAAGCAGGCAGAGAGGCAGGCAGAGAGAGAGGGGGAAGCAGACTCCTTGCCAAGCAGAGAGCCTGATGTGGGGCTCGATCCCACGACTCTGGGATCATGACCTGAGCCGAAGGCAGAGGCTTTAACCCACTGAGCCACCCAGGTGCCCCAAGAGACTCTTAATCTCACAAAGCAAACTGAGGGTGGGCAGGGGGTATGGAGAGGGTGGTTGGGTTATGGACATTTGGGAGGGTATGTGCTATGGTGAGTGCTGTGAAGTGTGTAAACCTGATGATTCACAGACCTGTACCCCTGGGGCAAATGATACATTATATGTTAATAAAAAAAAAGAAAATTAAAATTGCTGGGAATATGTCTTGGCCAATTGCCATTTTGATTAAATAATTTTAACCAAATCATCTGATACTAATGTTACTGATAATTATTGCTGAGCAGAAAAAAAAATACAGGATTTTTTTCGTTATATATATTAATATTTTATAGTTTTTTTAAAAATTAGTATGTACTATAGGAAAAAAATCCTTGCACATTTTTAGTTCTGGGTAACTTATTCTTTTTGCTACAATTGCCAATATAATCTTTTAGAAAATATTTTTCTTCCACATTAGTTATTGGAGGTGTACAGATCCCATTTACTTTTTCTTTTCTTTTTTTTTTTTTTTTTGAGAGAGAGCATGAGAGAGAGAGCATGTGTGAGTTGTGGGGGGTTGGGGGAAGCAGGGAGGAGCAGAGGAAGAGGGAAAGAGAGAGAGAATCTTTTTTTTTAGATTTTATTTATTTGACAGAGACAGAGCAAGAGAGGGAATACAAGCAGAGGGAGTGGGAGAGGGAGAAGCAGGCTTCCAGCAGAGCAGGGAACCCGATGCGGGACTTGATTCCAGGACTTTAGGACCATGACCTGGGCTGAGGGTAGCTGCTTAACGACTAAGCCACCCAGGTACCCCGAGAGAGAAAAACTTAGGCAGGTTTTATACCCAACACGGAGTCTGATGCAGGGCAGAATCTCACGACCCTGAGATCATGGACCTGATCCAAAATCAAGAGTTGGACTCTAGGGGCACCTGGGTGGCTCAGTAGGTTAAGTGTGGCCTCAGCTCAGGTGATGATCCCAAGGTCCTGGCATCAAACCCCATGCTGGGCTCCCTGTTCAGCCGGGAGCCTGCTCTCCTTCTGCCCCTCCCTCCAGCTCCTGTTCTTTCTCTCTCACTCAAGTGAATAAATGAAATCTCTAATAAGAAAATTTAAGGGGAGCCTGGGTGGCTTAGTTAAGTGGATGCCTTCAGCTCAGGTCATGATCCCAGGTTCCTGGGATCAAGCCCCACATTATGCTCTTTGCTCAGCAGAGAGCCTGCTTCTCCCACTCCTTCTGCCTGCCACTCCCCCTGCTTGTGCTCTCTCTTTCACTATCTCTCTCTCTCTCCGTCAAATGAATAAATAAAATCTTTTAAAATTAAAATAAAATAATTTAAAAAGAAAGAGTCACACTCTTAACTGACTTAGCCACCAAGGTGCCCATACATTTTTATATTCTATTATAACTAAGGTAGCCGTGGCTGAGTTCAAAAAGAGATTGATTTTATGGGTCTTGTCGTGCCCCCACCTTTCCTTCCCTAGGGTGTTTTAATTTTATTTATCTATTTATTTAAGTAGGCTCCACGCCCAATGTGGAGCCCGACTCTAGACTCAAACTCATGACCCTGAGATCAAGACCTGAGCTGAATTCAAGAGTTGGTTCCTGAACCAACTAAGCCACCCAGATGCCCCCCCTTGGGTGTTTTAAAATTATAAACACAGTGCTTACTAACTCTTTTCCTATTTTGATGACAAAATAGTCATAAATTAACCCACAAGTATAAGTTCTGATTTGGCAGCAACCCATCTTGTATATATTGTTTTCATATCAATTACTTCCCAAATATTGTTAATGAATTTAAATTTCCTATTCCACTCAGTTTTTATTTAGAGGAATGTTTCTTTGTTTCTTAATTTCTGACCCTTCTTTTCAACCATAAGTTAATAATTTTGATTTTGTATGACTTAACATGTGTCCTGTTTTAATGTTTATTATTTGATGATCAACACAAAGTACAATTATATTAAAAGAATCAATTTGTATCTATAGAATACATACGTTTTAAATTTCTTTTATGGGTAGCTAGGACACTTTATATTAATTGGATTTTCCTCCCATTTTGCCTCTTCTCCTTCTCCCCCCAGCCCAACTTTTAATTTTCTTTTCATCTGTTTTCTGCGTATCGGTCACCTCTCATATATTTATTTCAGACATATGGCTTTGGGTCAAGAAGGTGTAACTTGGTTTGACTACTATTATTTCTGGACACTGACTCAAAGTTGTAGGAGTAGGTTGAAACTATTACTGGTTTTTTAAAAAATGTCTCATACTTGTCACAGATTGAAAATCCCCGGGACTGATCCTTTAGTAGCCCCATTTGGCACATTTCGTCAGCTGTCGTACTGCAAACCATTTGGACAAGATATCCAGTCAACTTTCTCTTTACTGTATAATTCTCTCTACTGCATAATACCAGATTCTAGACCTTATGGTCCTAACATGTTGACAAGAAGAATCACATTTTACCAAAGTCCAAATACATGAAATCCAGTGTTTCCTCATTGTCACTAATGGCCTGACACCATCATAAAAGTTAATTAATTAGTTCAGTAGGCTTTGTCCTTTTTAAGTCATCAGGATTTAGCCTTGCTATGCTTAAAGCTCTGCTGGATTGTTATATTACTGCATTGCCTGATAAGGTCTTATCTAGTGGTTACCTAGGCATCCTGGTTTATCTTGCCAGTTTACAATTAAGAGGGCTCATACTACCCATCTTCACTTAAAAAACACACCAAAACCAAAAAAACAACTGGTATTTCACTTAACTCTTCAGCAGCAATCTTCAGAATTTTCATATCCGTAAATCTTCCAACAAAACAATTGCCAATCTCTCTGCATCTGCTTTGAGTTTAGGTGACTTGCAGACATTATCACTGAGCCATAGTCACTGTGTCAGTCCTCATTCCTTGCTATTGTTCTCTCTTTCCAGGTCATGTTACTCAGGGCAGGTTTAAAATACACCATGGGAAGAAAAGGAGAGTAACATGAGCAGACGTAGTGGATTACAAAGGGCCAGTGAAAGCAGGTCCTTGATATTCCCCTTACTGTTCTCCCAGAATATTCTCCTTTAAGCTCCATTAAATCTATCTCTAGAAAAGAAGAAAGAAATATCCTTGGGATAGGCAGACCCCAAAGCTATAACTCAGTTCTGGGTTTTGAAACTCATTTACTGAACTAATGTCAAAACATTGGAACAACTCCCTGGGTTAAGAAAGTCTTTTTCCTTCCACGATTTATTAATAATAAAACCATCTCATTTTTAAAAAAATTTTAAAGATTTTACTTATGGGGGCGCCTGGGTGGCTCAGTGGGTTAAAGCCTCTGCCTTCGGCTCAGGTCATGATCCCAGGGTCCTGGGATCGAGCTCCGCATCAGGTTCTCTGCTCAGCGGGGAGCCTACTTCCTCCTCTCTCTCTCTCTGCCTGCCTCTCTGCCTACTTGTGATCTCTGTCTGTCAAATAAATAAAAATCTTAAAAAAAAAAAAAAGATTTTACTTATGTACTTGACACACACAGAGAGAGGGTAGGGTATGAGCAGGGGAAATGGCAGGCAGAGGGAGAGGGAGAAGCAGACTCCCCACTGAGCAGGGAGCCGCCTGTGGAACTATATCCCAGGACCCTGGGATCATGACCTGAGCTGAAGGCAGACATTTAACCAACTGAGCCACCCAGGTGCCCAGAACCATCTCATTTAATAATAACTATTTATTATGTACCATTTCATTTAGTTCGGATAAACATTTAGTAATAAGGACTTATAATATAAAATTTGAGATTTGAGCCCTTATTAGGACCAGAGATTATTTTGAATATCTGACAACCATCTACTTAAATCTTCTTGACATCCCTGTTATTATCACTATTTTGCAGATAAGGAAACTGAGGTTCAAAAAGATTAGATAAGTTTCTCAAATTCTATAGCAGGAATTCTAACTACAAATCTCAAATCCTTTTAAACTCCTTCATTACCTCTCTAATCTCTGCGTAATATGCTTTAAAGAGCTAGAAAGCAAAACTATGTTTTGGACAAGATAGAATAAAATCTGAAGCTGCAGTAAGTGGTCATTACTTGATGTGTGTTTTTCGTATGTGGCGGTTACGCAGGTAGTAGGCAATGGCCTTTTGTAATTCTTGTGCACACAAAGTTGCTCTGAAACCCTTACCTACAACTATCAAAATATTGTTTCAAACACTCCTTATGTGATATGGAATAGGCATAAGAGGAGAGATATTAAATGTTTAACTTAGGAATCAATGTTAAAGCGATTAGGTACATCTGGTAAAGTTGGAATGGTAGTAAAACAATATAGAGTGATTATTCAAATCAGTATGCCTTAGGAATCTGAAAAAAATTTTTTTTCTTTAGATCTTATTTATTTATTTGTCAGCTTGAGAGAGAGAGAGAGAGAATGCACAAACAGGGGGAGCAGCAGTCAGAGGGAGAAGCAGGCTTCCTGTTGAGCAAAGAACATGATGGGGACTCTATCCCAGGATCCTGGGATCTTGATCTGAGCCGAAGGCAGACACCGACTGAGCCACCTAGGCGTCCCTAAAAAAATTGTTTCAAACTATAATGTAGAACATATTTATCTTATCACCCATTTCATCATTTGACAAATTATTATTTAGTGCCTGGTAAACGCCAATCATCAGCTAAATCCTCGGAAAAATGAATTTAAAAAGAAAACACAGGATTTAAATAGGCAAAATATTTGTTCTTTTACTTATAAGGTGATGTTTTTGCCACTGATTTATATAGAATTAAGATGAAGTATTGATCAACATTTGTGAACTTTTAATTAATACCACTTGAAGAACAATAATAAGCACTGCTAAACCCACTTCATCAAATTCTATGAAAAATATGATCTTAATATGATTTTTAAATTATTCTGTTTTCCCACTGATTTAGAATATTACCTTTATTGCATATTAACTACCCATATATACTTGGGTTTTTTTCTTTCTCTTCTTTTTTCCTTAGGTCTAGTCCATGAATGATCTATTTGTTCCTGTGTTGACCTCACAATTTATGGCTTTATGAAATGACTCAACATTCGGTAAGGTGCATCCCCTTTCCTTACTCCTCTAAAGATTTTTTTAAACAAATAGTCTTTTATTTTATTTAATTTTTAAAAGATTTTATTTATTTTGAGAGAGGGAGAGAAAGAGAGAGAGAGAGAACACAAGCAAGGGGAAAGGAAGAAGGAGAGGGAGAAACAAACTCCCTGCTAAACTGGGAGCTCGACATGGGGGGCTGGATCCCAGGACCCTGAGATCATGACCTGAGCTGAAGGCAGACACTCAACCAACTGACACACCCAGGTGCCCCTGTTTTTTTTTTTTTTTTAAGTAATCTCTCTGCCCAACATGGGGCTTGAACCCACAACCCCAAGATCAAGAGTCACATGCTCTACCAGCTGAGCCAGCGAGTGCTTCATTCCTATGCAGATGTTTTTAAAGTTTTCCACTTATATATTTCAGATGGTTAAAACATTTTTTTAAAAAGATTTTATTTATTTATTTGTCAGAGATACAGAGAGAGCACAAGCAAGGGAACAGCAGGCAGAGGGAGAAGCAGGCTCCCGTCTGAGCAAGGAGCCCAATGTGGGACTCAATCCAAGAACTCTGGGATCATGAGCAGAGTTGAAGGCAGACAGACGCCTAACCAACTGAGCCAACCAGGCTTCCCTAGATGGTAAAAATTACAATAAAACTTTCTCTGTTCAATTAAATCTATAATTGTATTTACAATATGCAAGACATTGTTTTGAGACCATGGAGGATGATGTAAAGAGGAAAATGACAGAATTCTTGCTCTCAAGGACTTCATCTATTGTGTGAAATAATGGAGTAATAATCTGATTCTAGGAATATGAAAGAGAGGCAAGCTAGAACAAGCACTAACAGACATGCTTTATAGAGTTAAATATTAATTAGCTCTTATAACTGTGTATAACATGTGTAAGTAGCACAGCCTTTCTCCAATGTTTAATGTGGCTGTTGTAGTTTTAAACATGCCCAGGCCCCTTAGGCTGTCTTAAAATTGTGAAGTGCAGAACAGGTGTAGCCTCATTTTTATGCAGCATCTCTGAAAATCTAAGCATGTAGAAGGTCTTCCTTTTTCATTTTGGTGGGAGAATAGAAGAACAGAGTATTCATATCTTTTACATTTTTAAAAAAGTTTAATTTTTTTAAAAGATTTTATTTATTTGACATAGAGAGTGAGAGAGGATAGAAGCAGGGAGCATGGCAGGCAGAATGAGAGGGAGAAGCAGACTCCCAACTGAGCAAAGAACCCACATGGGGTGGGTCCCAGGACCTTGGGATCATGACTTGAGCTGAAGGCAGACACTTGATCCATTGAGCCCACCAGGCATCCCTATTTATTTATTAATTTAAGAAATCTCTATACCTAATGTGGAGCTTAAACTCACACTCCCCGATCAAGAGTCATATGCTCTTCTGACTGAGCCAGCCATGCCCCACTACCACATCCTTTAATGTCAAGTATCACAGATGTTTTTGATTTCTGAATTTTCAATTCACTTTACAATGACATTAAATAACTCTGATTCTCTGTTAGGCACACAAGAGTGATTCTTTTAAATTTTTTTTTTAAAGATTTTTATTTATTTATTTCAGAGGAAGGGAGTGGAAGGAGCAGAGAGAGAGGGGAGAAAGAGACTCTTAAGTGGACTGCACTGAATGAGAGGCCAATGTGGGCTTGATCCCACAACCCTAAGATCATGACCTAAGCCGAAATCAAGAGCCAGCTGTTTAATCCACTGAGCCACCCAGGTGCCCCAAGAATGATTCATTTTAAAGATTTTATTTATTTATTTATTTCACACAGTGAAAGAGAGAGAGATCACAAGTAGGCAGAGAGGCAGAGAGAGAGAGAGTGGGAAACAGGTGCCCCACTGAGCAGAGAGCCCGATGTGGGGCTTGATCCCAGGACCCCAGGACCCCAGGATCATGAACTGAGCCGAAGGCAGAGGCTTTAACCCACTGAGCCACCCAGGTGTCCCGAATGATTCATTTTAAACGTTTTCTTTCTTTTTTTTTTTTTTAATATAGTTAGACTTTTTTTTTTTAAGATTTTATTCATTTATTTGACAGAGAGATCACAAGTAGGCAGAGAGGTAGGCAGAGGGGAAGGGGGAAGCAGGCTCTCTGCTGAACAGAGAGCCGTACAGAGATCCTGATGCGGGGCTCGATCCCAGGACCTTGAGATCATGACCTGAGCTGAAAGCAGAGGCTTAACCCACTGAGCCACCAAAGTGCACCTAAATATGTTTTCAATTTGATGTCTGATTTAGCTATTAGATGTCACCATATAATCTTGTCACAGAATATTTTCTTCTGCAAATTCTTTGTGACGTTAACTCCACTGTAATTAAAAAAATTATGACCAGAGCCTCTGGAATTATATTCAATGATCCTTTCATTCCCTCATACAAAATGCTCATTATGTAACAGGTCATAAATGTTTTACTAGTCTTTTATGTGTAGCACAATCTTTATGACTTACATCTACAATGTGGGTGGCATATGACAGAATTTGTTAGGTGTTCTAAAAGATGTATAAAAGGGAAAAGTAAATTTGGACTAGGGAAATCCAGATAGGTTTTTATAGGGATAGAAAAATTTTCCCTTCATCCATTCTATGTTTTTTTCGGTTGGTCTAAATTAAATTGATATAAATCAGGTTAACCGAAGAAAAACAAACAAAATTATGTATGTGGAAGCCCTATAAAGATGGGGATACTCAAAGGACAGCCAGGTAACTGAAGCTCATGAAACATCCTGAGCTAAGAAAAGGGGTAATGGTTTGGGAATATGAAGGGGAGGAAGACCATCCGTAGGTAGTCAGAGGAGATGTTTAGAAAACAGTTTGCCCTGCTATGCAGATAAGTTTCCTAGGGAAAAAGGTACCTCTGGAATAGCTCTTTTTCCAGTCCCCCCTTCCAATGTAAATTTAGGCAGTTGAGGGGGAGGTAAAGAGCTTTTCCTGAATCTGCTGGGTTTTGATTGCCTTTAGCTCAAAATAATCCTTATGCCAAAGTGACATGTTTTGAGATGGTAAATTCTGCTCCCCTTCAGCTCCATCAACCTGATCATTGGACAGTTAAACTCCGAAAAATGAGTGGGACTTTAAGAACCAGAGATAGGAGGCAGGTATTGGAGACCCCAATGTCATGCTAAATGCAGGAAGGGGATTAAAACATGTCTGACATTATATATCGGTGATGTATGTATGTATGTATGGATGGATGGATGGATGGATGGATGTATTTGCCAGAGAGAGAGAGAGAGCATGCACAAGCAGGGGGAGCAGCAGGCAGAGGGAGAGAAGCATACTCCCTGCTGAGCAGGGACCCTGATGTGGGACTTGATCCCTGCACCCTGGGATCATGACCTGAGTCGAAGGCATATGCTTAACCAACTGAGCCACCCAGGTGTCCCCGATGTTATATTTTCATAACTATCTTCTATACTCTAGACCTGCTGCAAAGTGCTGGGCAGATTTAATGATACCCTGCAGCGAAGAATTTGTTCCAAAGCCAGAGATAATTTATGGGCTGGCCTGTGGTCTAGGAAGTAATCAGGTAGAACAGCTCAACATAATCAGAGTACTCTATGGGGGATGAGAAAATACAATCCTTGACTGAGGGCTATTCTTATGTGAGACTGGCGGAATTTCAGGAGCTAACTAGGTGGGCTTAAACATTTATTTATTGGGTACCTTTTATGCTCTAGGCTCTATGCCAGTCAGTATGGCAACAGACAAGACAGACTGTGGCTTTGCTCTCCTGGGGGTAACATTGTAGTACAAAAGATAGATTCTAAAAAAGTAAATATGTTGATTTCAAGACAACTTACATGGTGATAAGTGATACCTAAAAAATTAAACAGCTTGGGGGTGCCTGGGTTGCTCAGTTGTTTAAGTGTCTGACTTCAGCTCAGGTCATGATCTCAGTGTCCTGGGATCCAGGCCTGCTCAGCAGGGAGTCTGCTTCTCTCTCTTCCTCTGCCCCTCCCCGCATTGATTCACATACATATTCTCTCTCTCAAATAAATAAATAAAATCTCAAGAAAAAAAATTAAAAAGCTTGTTGTGATAAAGGAAGCAGTGGGAAGGGCTCCCTGGGAACAATTTTTGGGTAAGATCTGAATGATAGGGACATACATGGAGAAAACCCAGTAGGAAGAAATCACAAGGAAGCACAAACAGATTAGAAGCAAAATACAGATTAAAAACAGAGAGAAAAGACAGAGAAGCCAACTGTTTGCAAACTAAACAGAGGTGCTTGGATTACCAGAGCTACTGCTTGATTTCTGACTTCTAGGGTCACTGTTATCTCCTAAATATATGCATATATACATGCATATATTTCACCTGCCATCTTCATTTTTTTGTAGGATATTCTTACCTACCTACTTATCTTCATCCAGTCATTTCCCTAATGAAGGATAGCTAGGTTGTCGATAGTTTTAGCTATTTTGAACAATACTGCAGAATACATTCTTACATACTTTCTCATGTGTATATGTGGGACTTTTGTATAATTTTGGAATTGAAATTTATGGGTGGTAAAGAACACCTATCTTCATCTTTATTAAATATTGCAATATTGCTCTCCAGAGCTTTTTTTCCAAATAAATTTACTTTCCCATCGATAATGTACAATTGGAAAGAAAATAATAATGTAAAATTGGGATTATAGGAATTCATTTTTTTTTTCTAATCTAAAGGATATAAAATGGTATCTAATTATTGTTTGGAGTTACTTTATTTTCATAAGCTTATTGACTGTTTGGATTTCATCTTCTGAGAATTGATATTCTCTGCCCATTTTTCTACTGAGTGGTTTGGTTTTCTTGTTAGCAGTATTCTGAATAATAGTTCTTTTTTGATTATATTACATAGACAATTATATTACAAAAAACTTACCTGTCCTGTGTTGACTGGGTGGTTCAATCAGTTAAGCTTCTGACTCTTGATCTCAGCTCAGGTCTTTTTTTTTCTTTTCTTTTCTTTCTTTCCTTCTTTTTTTTTTTTTTTTTTAAAGATTTATTTATTTATTTGAGAGAAAGAGGGAGGGAGAGAGAGTACTTGGGGAGTGGGGCTGAGGGAGAGGGAGAGAGAGAATCTTAAGTAGGCTCAACATGGGGCTCAATCTCATGACCCTGAGATCACGATCTGAGCCAAAATTGAGAGTCTGATGGTTAGCCGACTGAGCCACCCAGACACCTCCTCCTTTGCCCATTTTGAAATTGTTTTTTTCCCTATTGTTAAGAGTTCTTTGTGTATTTTGCACACAAGTCTTTTATTATATACGTGTTTTGAAAATATTTTCTCCCAGTCATGTAGTTTGGCTTTTCATTTTCTTAACTGTTCTTCATAGAGCAGAAGTTTTCAATTTTAATGAAGTCCCACTCATCACTTTTTCTTTCATGGGTTGTGTTTTCGATGTTGTATCTAAAAAGTCATTGCCAAACCCAAGGTCACTTAGATTTTCTCCTATGTTTTGTCTTAACAATTTAATAGTTTTTTTTTTTTTTTTTTGCACTTAGGTATATAATCCATTTTGAGTTAATTTTGGGAAAGATATAAAGTCTATGTCTAGATTCCTCTTTTCGTGTATGTGGACATCAAGTCCTTCTTGCACTGTTTATTGAAAAAATTATCCTTTCTCCATTGAATTGCCTTATGCTTTTTCAAAGATTAGTTAACTATATTTATATGAATCTATTTCTGCACTGCCTATTGTGTTACACTGATTTGACTATTTGCTAATACTTCACTGTCTTAATCACTGTAGCTTTATAGTAAGTCTTGAAGATGGGTAGTGTCTGTCTTCTGACTTTGTTCTTCTTCAGTATTTCATTGGCTAATCTGGGTCCCTTTCCTCTCCATATAAACTTGAAAGTTTGTCAATATGCACAAAAATAACTTGTTGGGATTTGGACTGGAACTGCATTGAACATATAGATCAAGTTTATAAGAATAGACATTTCTTATGTATTTTAAAGACTATTTATTTGAGAGAGAGAGAGAATGCAAGTTCTTGCAATTGTATAGCTGGGGCAGGGGCAGAGGGAGAGGGAGAAGGAGAGAAGCAGACTTCCCACTGAGTGTGGACCCTGATCCAGGGCTCAATCTGGTGCTGCCAAAATCATGACCTGAACCTAAATCAAGGATTGGACCCCCAACAAACTAAGCTACCCAGGCACCCCTTTTATGTAAAGTTTTGCTTATAACATTAAAGTTTTTAATCTTCCAGAATTAATTTTTAGGTAATCTCTATATCCTACAAGGGGGTCAAATCAAAACTCCCGGATCAAGAGTCACATGCTCTACTGACTCAGCCAGCCAGGTGCTCCTCAAAATAATTTTTTAATAATTTGCTATTAAATTATTTCACAATTCAAAATATAATTTTTAAATTTTTGAAACGTCAACTGTTTGTTTAGTATAAAATACATACAAATTGTACAAAAATACAAGAGATAGTATCTGAAATGTGAAAGCATTAGTGTATTATTTCTCTCCAAATTGGAATAGATAATGTTTTTTAAAGTACATGATTTAAAAAAAAAGCCAAAGTCTAGAAAATGTTGATTCAAATTCCTTGCTGTATTATAATTCTATTTCTTCTTCTTCCTTTTTTAAAGATTTTATTTATTTGAGAGAAGGAGACAGAGAGTGAGAGAGAGAGGGGCATAGGGAGCCGAGAGAGGGGCATAGGGAGAGGGAGAAGCTGACTCCCTGCTTAGCAGGGAGCTGAAGGTGGGGCTCAGTCCTAGGACTCTGAAATCATAACCTGAGTCAAAGGAGACACTTAACTGACTGAGCCACCAGGCGCCCTGAAATTGATTTATTTGAGAGAGAGAGAGAGAGAGAGCGCGCGCGCGCGCGCGCGCGAGAGCGCGTGAGCGAGAGCGTGCACCTACGTGTGGTGGGCAGGACCGGGAGAGGGAGAGAATTTCAAGCAGATTCCCTGCGGGGCTCCATCTTACCACCCTGAGTTCTTGACCTTAGCCAAAATCAGGAGTTGGAAGCTTAACAATGGAGCCAGGCAGGTGCCCTTCTTATTCTTTTTAGTTTATGAGTTTACTCTCATTGATAGTGAGCTGTTTATTTTATGATTTACAAAACTAAGTATGTTCATTTTGAATAATCAGAACGTAAACTCATGTTCAGGAGGCATTTAAGCATTTGAATGTTAGTTACGCTGAATTAGTGATTTAATTTGCCACTAATAAAGATATTCACCATGTCCTAAGTATTTCAGGGAAGAGAGATTAATAAGTCACATCTCAAACCATTTTCCTAAGTTATAAAGAAAATTAGGAGGCCCTAGTACATTCCTTGTGGATTATCCAGTTTCCAATATTGTTAACAGTGGAAATAGCTGTTATAAAACTTGTAAGCTACAAATCTTTAACGTAGCTATTTTAAGGTCCATGCAGGGATACCCTGAAACAGGCAGGGAGCCACTGCAGTGCTGAGTCTCCAAACTATTTTTCTTTCCTTCCCTTTCATCTTCATCCTAGACTACAACCTGTTTTTCCTGGCTCTGAATAATTCTCAGTATGGTCAAACATTTGGCCTTAAAAATAAATCCTGAAGTGCTGTCGTTGTCTTACACAAGTATCTGAATTACATTTGCCCCAAATACTGTGATCTCAGTATACAGCTGATGGGAATGTGGTTGCCCACTCAGCTGTGCAGTCGCCAGTACAGGGCAGCTCCGTGATCTGGGCCCCGATCCAGTGCCTCCCCCATCGTCCATCCTCAGGCCAAATTCAGAGACTTTTCCGGGGGTAATCTCAGGACAGGCCCCTCGCTTCCCTAAAACGACCTAGTCCCCAAACGCTCCTGATCAGCCGAGCTAAAGCTTCACTGCCCAGCGAGTCCTGTCGGAGCTCAGGCTCGTGCCTCATGGGGAGCCTGCGTTCTCAGACTAGCAGCACGCCCCGCAGGCTGTTGTAGGACCAACAGCCCCCAGACTCCCGGCAGCCAGCCCATTGTGCTGGCGTTGGAGGCCGGTGACGCAGACGGAGGCCCCGCCCCGCGCATGACGCCAGCGTCAGGCCAGTCCCGGCATGCTCCGCGGTGGCTGGCGGTGGAGCGCAGACGAGCGGAATTCTCCCCGTGAACATCCTCTGCTCTGCTCAGCTCAGCCGCTGTCCAGACCCTGGTCGGCGAGAGTGCCGTGTCCAGCCCTTCTCCTACCGCTCGGCCGTCCTTTGGAGCGCCCCTAGCCCTCCTGCGAGGGCGCCCCGGGACGGAAGGGTCCACCAGCCTGTCGGCGCCCGCCGTGCTCGTGGTCGCCGTCGCCGTCGTCGTGGTGGTAGTCTCTGCCGTCGCCTGGGCCATGGCCAATTACATCCACGTTCCGCACGGCTCCCCGGAGGTGCCCAAGTTGGACGTCACGGTTCAGGATCAGGAGGAGCAGCGCTGCCGGGAGGGCGCCCTAAGCCTCCTGCAGCACCTGCGGCCGCACTGGGACCCTCAGGAGGTGACCCTGCAGGTAACGCCCTCATCCTGCCCGGGGTCTCTCAACCTGGACTCGGCCGGTGGGGGGGGGCGGGGGCGCTCAGTCCCTTCAGTTCCCGGATGATGGGGCAGACCCGACGGGAGCCCTTGGGCAAGGGGCCTTGTGCTTCCTTCCTCAGACCTGCGAAGGTCACTCCCCCTTCCTTCACAATTGCTGATTGAGGTTGTCCCTAGGGCAGATTTTCTTTCTGGAAGCAGCTACGTGAGTGACGCATCCATTCACCCCGGGAAAATTCCTGTTGATGGTCGCCCCTCCTCCCAGTCTCCGGTCTCTTCTAACTGCAAGGAACCTTTTTGATTCCCCCTGCAAGGGGTCCTCTTCAGTCGGCCCTAGGTACCTTCTCGCCTGCCACAGATAATGTAGGAATTAATCCTTGTGATCTTTTCCTTTCCCTTACCGCCCCTCCCCCTCCCCGGCGGTTTACTCCCATTGATGTCTCACCCTGCGTTGTATCTTAAATCCTCGGATGGGCGAGAGTACTCGATTTCAAAGTCATAACCATGGCCATGCATCACTCGATTGGCTTCTTGTGTAGCATTCCACATATTTTATTTGAATCGATATTTCTTAATTTTTTTAGTCGTATTAGTAAAATTAACCCTATTTGATGTTAGGTCAATCAGTGTGCCGTTGTATTCGTAGAATAAAAATAGGGAGAAAAAAAATCCTATGGATCTGGGTGTTTTCTAATAACTTATTTCTAATAAGATATGATTTAGTATAGATGACATTTATTTTGAATATTTTAACTTTCAGAGTTTCAGGGTGTACGACCGTGAACCTCCATTTTCCTTGCATACTCTAAATAAAGTCAATAATTTTGAAGACTGAGATATTTGGGGTTTGTTTCACATCTGAGCAATAATGTAAGAAGTAGCCAAATTATCTGCTTTATTTTGTTGACTAATTTATTCAGCAGTGTTATTGAATTAACAGTATCTCAGATTCTTTGCTAAAGTAGTCACCTATACAAAGATGAATAAAACATGAATAGTGCTCTAGGGCCCAGAACAGTTGCTGACACTTGGGCTTTCAGAAGTGTTAGTTTCGGTTCTTGTTGCCTAGAAGAGTTTTGAGCATATTGAAAGGACTCACATGTTCTGGGAGAAAAAATTGTTAGACAAAAATTTTGAAGTTTTAAGGGAGTATTAGCTAACTAAACAGGACATAGTGAATCCAGAATGATTCTCATGTGTAATTTGAAAAAATAGTATGGCTAAGAAAGTTAAATTACTTGAAACGTCCCAATTGAAACTCGGAGCTTTGGTTTATTATTCATTAACTCTTACTACAGAAGAGTTTTGTATTTATTAAAATGATTTATATTCTGGCAGTCAACTATAAACTAAACAGATGCTAACTAAAGGCAGTGCTGCTTCCTGGGAAACTTTGGTACTGGCAGACTATGCTACTTTTTAATAGAGACTTTAAAATTTGAAGCTTTGAAGACTTGTGTTTCCATAGATGATGTATTTGTCTGTAGAACAGGAATAATAGCTACCTTTAGGTACCACTGTGCCAGGTTGTGAGTTAGGTCATGTATATATTTTATAATTTAATCCTACAAACAACTGTATTAGGTAGATACTTTATTTATTTATTTATTTATTTATTTTAGAAGTGAAACTCAGTGAAATAAAGCCAGGGTGTAGGTAAAAAAGGGACAAAATTTGGTAACGTCAAACTTTTTGATTGTCAGAAAGTATTTGTGATTGAATCTTACCTTTTATTATGCAGCAACTTTTGACTTTAAGGCCTTTGGACTCCTAATCCAAATTTGTAATATACTTATTTGTCAGTGAAGGTAAATACTACCACTTATTTTGCTCTAAGGATGATTATGGGTTAGAAATATAATCCTTCCCTATGCAAACAATGCTTTTGATCTAAAAGCTGAGACAGCTGTTATTCTGAATTGGTGGTCATTCATTGGTGGTTTCTCAACTTGAGAAGATCTGACTCCCATATTCTGTCATTCAAACTCTTTATGATGCTTCAGGATTTCTTTTGTAATTCTCAGTGGGAATATTTCTTTTGAGATTTGCTTTTATTTCCTTTGAAGTATAAAGATAATACTTAACATTTCAGAAGGGGATGTATGTATCATATATTCAACAGATTAATACTGGTATATAGCCAATTTTTTCAAAGATTATATACTTAAAATTTGCTTTAAACATACCTTAGAAGCTTAGTGTAGTAGTACTTATTTTACCTGGTAATTACGTCTGAGCTGAACTATTCAGAACATACTGGAAAAATCCAGAAGCAAGCAAAAAAGACTTTGATGCAGTCAGAATGATACAGGGCCCAGTCTTTGCTCAAAACTTACAGTCACATGGAATGCTGTATCTCTTTTTAGATGGGATTTTAACAAGTTCATTTTTTGGTTTTCCTATTCACACAAGATTGAAAAAATAAAGTATAAAAGGGGTGGTAAGCTTTTTGGAGTGTATCCTACTTAGAGTAGGCAGACTAGATCAGAAACAACTGTACCAGTCACAGTGCTTTTTGTTTCATAATTTATTGAAATTCCTAGTCTAATAGGGAAGAGAAAACAATCACAATGTAGTGTTTTTGGAATGAACATTCATATTCATGTACAGAGACTACAGAAGAACGTTTAAAAGTCATACTATTTTTGCTGTACTATAACTTTCTTCATGTTTTTGGACGCATAGCTTTGATATTCCTTTATTTTTTAAGCATACATATGCTACCTCGGAAACCAGTATTTGTGTTTGGTTATGTAGCTGCATAGCAGTTTTCATACCCTCTACCTTCTCTTTATTCAGCTGTGTTGGAGATTCACTAAAATATCCTATTAATAAATCTAGAATCCCTCTTATTTTAATTTGATATTTGATATTTCATATTTGATAATATTTATTAAAAAAGATTTTATTTATTTGATGAGAGAGTGTGCACACACACACACAAGCAGGGGTAGAGGGAGAAGTAGGCTCCCTGAAGAGTAGGGAACCTAATGAGGGGCTTAATCCCAGGACCCTGAGATCATGACCAGAGCCAAAGGCATAGGTTCAATCAACTGAGCCACCCAGGTAATAATATTATTTAATAATAATATTTAATAATATTTTAAATGAAGAATCAAAACCAAAATATATATAGTTCTTTTTAAACTATATCTCCTTTAGTGTTCTAACTTAATAATCCCCCCATCCCCTTTTTTAAAGTATAGTTGGCACACAAGGTTACCTTAGTTTCAGGTTGGTTTTGTTTTTTGTGTGTGTGTGTGTTTTTTTTTTTTTTTTAAGATTTTATTTATTTATTTGATAGGCAGAGAGCAGGAACACAAACAGGGGAAGTGGGAGAGGGAGAAGCAGGCTTCCTGAGGAGCAGGGAGCCTGATGTGGGGCTCAGTCCCAGGACCTTGGGATCATGACCCGAGCCAAGGGCAGATGCCTAACAACTGAGTCACCCAGGTACCCTTTTTCCCTGTTTTAAAAAATATGAGTTTGTGGGTGCCTGGGTGGCTCAGTAGGTTGAGCGTCTGACTCTTGATTTCAGCTTGGGTCATGATCTCCTGCTCCAGGCTTCATTCCATGTGGAGTCTGCTTGAGATTCTCTTACTCTCCCTCTGCACACACTGCTCCCCTCTTGTGCCTGCTCCCCTGCCCACCCTGGCTTGTGGCACACAGTCTCTCAAATATATAAATAAATAAATCTTTCAAAAACAAAACAAAACAAAAATAGAGTTTGTTCCTTACTTTAAGTGATAGAAGTCTCTGAAAAGTCTTACGTAGATTTAAGTAACGTATTAAGTGTGCCAAAAGGTATGATATTTATAGGAAACTTGAATCCTGTAGATAAATATAAGGGGTCATAGTTTTTATTCAACACAACTTTTAATATTAGCACTTATGTCCAGTTTTCCATTTCTTATTCCTCCTCTTTTTGATTTCAGTGTTTTATAATAATAAAATATTTGATGGGTGGTAGGCCCTAAAACTTTGTTGGAATATAGCTAAGAGAGGTGTATGTTTGATAGGCTGATATCAAAGATGTATATATACACATATATAAATACATATTTTTAAAGTAATCTCTATACCCAGTGTGGGACTTGAACTCATGACCTTGACAGCAACAGTTGATGCTCTACCAATTGAGCTAACTAGGCTCCCCAAAGATATAATAAGCTCCCATGTCTTTTACTGAGATGTGACTAAAAAGTTAGAAGCCTCACACACTAGTTCATTTTCAAGTATTAATGGCTGTGTGACTTGGGCTAAGCAAATAACTTGACCTCTTTGGGGCTTCAGCACAATGTGGTGGAAAGAGGATGGTTTTTGAATCCTGATACCAGCTATTTGTAACCTTTGGCAAGTTTTAAATCTCTGGGAAATAGTAGACTAGCAGAAAATAATAGAATTTTGCTACTCTGATATTGCTTTACTGCTAATAGTAATTTTACTACCAGCACCAGTTTTTACTATTTTGCTACTAATAGTAGAATATCCTGAGAAATGAAATACATAAAATTATGCATAGTATATACCTGCCTCCTGCCACCTCCCATCTCCCTCAGCAAACCCCTCCATTTGTAAGTGAAATAATTGATCAGAAACCGTTGTAAACTCCTAAAATTCAGTAATTCTGACATATATGTATTTATTTATTTTAAAAGATTTATTTTTTATTTTAGAGAGGGAGAGCGTGAGCGTGGGCAAGTGAAGAGGGGGTGGGGGGGGGGAGAGAGAGAAAAGCAGACTCTGGATGAGCAAGGAGCCCGATGCAGGGCTTGATGTCACACCCTGAGACCTTGACGTGAGCCAAAATCAGGAGCCTGATACTTAACTGACTGAGCCACCCAGGTGCCCCTGATACGTATTTTTTGTAGCAGGTATGATGCTAATTTTAAGCAGCATTCTTCTGTACAACTAACCATAACAGAAGGTAGGCTTGGGAAAATGTAGGAGGGGAGGCTTCATAGAGGAGGGGATACCTGAGCTGAGTTTTGAAGGAAAGATATGGTCAGATGGAGTGGGGGAGCAATGAAAAATAATTCTGGGCAATGAAAAATACGTTCACAAAGTTAGATTGTGAGGGGGAAAAAAAACACAGCGAGGCCATAAGTATTTTGGGCAGAATGGAGTGTAAACCAGAAAAGAAGTGGGACTGATTTTTGAGAAACTCAGTTGTTAGATATGAAGGTTTTGTGCTTCATTAAGGAGGTGATATTTTATTATCTAGGATATAATGGGAAGCCAGTTAATATTTTTAAGCAGATGAGTTATATTGTGTATTTTTTAGAGCAGTGGCAGGCTGTATTGCAGGCAGCAGTAGTTGAATGAGATGTTTTGAACTGGGGAATAAGTGATTGCTTAGGACATTGGTTTTGAACTGGTGGTTACCCCACACTAATAGGATGTTAAAATCAATATAGTAGGTTAAAACCACTACAGTTTAAAAAGATGAATTAAAATAGGATGTGATAGGATAGATCTGAGTCTTGCATATAATGTAAGGACTGATTGGTGAAGCTTGTTTTAGTTTCATTTGAAAGTATGTACTGAATTAGATGATAAATATATATTTTGGTCTGAATATCACATTAAAAAATGTTTGAGAAAGACTTAACCTAGGAGAGACTTATATTAGTCCAGACAAGAGGTGCTGCGATCCAAATTAGGACGGTGGCTTTGGAGATGAAAATAAAGGACAGATTTGATATTTCAGAAAATAAATATGCAGGAGTTAATTGCTTGCAGATAGGGAAAAGGGAAGCCTAAATTTTTGTTGTTGTTGTTGTTGTTTTTTCTGTTTCTGTTGGTGATAAAGATGGTGAAATGATGGAAGACCCATGTTTAAGGAATCAGGTTATTTTTCATGATTTTGTCTTCTCAGGAGTTACTTTGCTCTTTAATATAACAGATGGGCCATAAATACATTTTTATCACCCTTTTAAAAATTGTTAGATAGAACAAACATACAGGAAAATACATGAAACATACATTTTTTTTGTAAAACAAATACTATGTAACCCAAACCCCAGCAAAGAAAATATCAGCAACCCAGAATATTTCCCATTTTCCTTCCTGGTCCTAATCTCTCCCTCCCTCTAGTGGTAGTAACAATAGCAGTTTTGTTTTGTTTTGTTTTGTTTTGTTTTTAAACCAATAGATTATTTTGAATTAGTCATTTTTTTTGCAAGTCAGTAGTATGAGAAAATAATATATTAAGGGTATTTCCTTTCACAAGGGACATGAACATGAAATAATTTAGTTTTACTAAAAAAGACATCATAATATTGAAACTGACTAGGAAGAAAAACCATTTCCTATCCATATTTTATTTAAAAAATCAACTGTTCTTTTATTATCTTCTATTTTTTCCATATATATTTTACATAGTTATTATCACACCATACGTACAGTTTTGTATTCCTTTTTTTTCATGCTGCCTTTCTTTCACATTCCCATGTTGGTATGTTACTGACATTACTGTTTGATAGCTGTAAACATAGTATTTGGTTTTGTTAAACATCATGTGAATTAATTACTAAAATTAAATTTAAAAAATTCTGGAGAGTATTAAGTAGAAAATTAGAAAGGTTCATAGCCTATCTAACCTGTTGACTTTGTTTAAAAAACATAAAAATAAATAAATAATATATGCTCTTTTGAACAGAATATTTAAAACATATACAGGGCTATGAGATGAAAAGTAAAAAGTTTAACTCCCTCAACTTTCAAGTCACTCATTCTCCTCACAGCAATTTGGTGAGCAGTTTTTGAACTTCTAAAAAATTTGCAGATACAGATTTATTACAGCACATACCTACATGTGTTAATAAATATCAGTAAATATAATTATATTCCTTTTGTATACACAACAAAGTTATTCTGTATGTTGTGTTTTAAAATAATATATCTTAGACATCCTCTTTTGTCAGTATATGTAGTCTGCCCCATGTATATTTTTTTAAAAGATTTTATTTATTTATTTGAGAGAGAGTGAGCGTAAGTGGAGAGGAGGGGCAGAGAGAGAGGGGAAGCGGACTCCCTGCTGATCAGGGATCCTGGTGCGGGGCTCCATCCATGACCTGAGCCGAAGATAGATGCTTAGCCCACAGAGCAACCCAGGCGCCCGTGCCCATATATTTTTTTAAGGGTTTATTTATTTGAAAGAGCCTGTGCACACATTGCATACATGCTTGCTCAGATGGGGTGAGGGGCGGAGGGAGAGGGAGAATCTCAAGTGGACTCCCTGCTGGGCTTGGAGCCTGAGGTGGGGCTTGTTCTCATGATCCTGAGATCATGACCTGAGTGGAAACTGAGAGTTAGAGGCTCAATTGACTGAGCCACCCATATTTTTAAGACAACTGAATTGCCTTTATTTTTGCATATTAAAAACAGTATTACATAAACTGCTTTTATATGTATATTTTGGAAAGCTTTTCTAAATGTGTCCTCAGTAAATTTTTTTTTTTAAGTTTATTTATTTAAAGTAATTTCTACACCCAATATGGGACTGGAACTCACAGTTCCTAAGATCCTAAGATCAAGAGTCACATGCTCCTCTGATGGAACCTTCTAGGCACCCATAAACCTTATTAGTGGAATTAAAAGGGTGAAAACTGACAGTTAAGGTCAAGGTCGTTGTATCTGGGCTTTATTTCAAAGAATTGGCTTATACCAATTGTAGAGGCTGATTAAGTCTGAATTGTAGCGCAGGATAATAGGCTAGAAACTTAGGAGTTGATTCTGTAGTCTTTTTTTTTTTTTAAGATTTATTTATTTGAGAGAGAGGGAAAGCCTGTGTGTGTGTGAGCGTGCGGGCTTGGGGCAGGGTGGGGGGAGACATGAGTCAGGGGAGGGTCAGAGGGAGAGAATCTTCAAGCAGACTCCCTGCTGGGCATGGAGCTCCAGTGCAGAGCCTGATGTGGGGCTCAACCCCACCACCCATGAGACTGTTACCTGAGCCAAAACCAAGAGTCAGATGCTTAATTGACTGAACGACACAGGCACCCCGATGGCTGTAGTAGTCTTAAGGTAGAATTAATTTCTTCCTTCCTTCCTTCCTTCCTTCCTTCCTTTCTTTCTTTCTTTCTTTCTTTCTTTCTTTCTTTCTTTCTAGATTTTGTTTATTTGTTTAACAGAGAGATCACAAGTAGGCAGAGAGGCAGGCAGAGAGAGAGGGTGTAGCAGGCTCCCTGCTGAGCAGAGAGGCTGATGCTGGGCTCATCCCAGGACCTTGAGATCATGACCTGGGCCAAGGCAGAGGCTTAACCAACTGAGCCACCCAGGCCCCCCTTAAGGCAGAATTTCTTCAGACACTTAAAACTTGTTTTACTTTTACATTCCTTAAAGTGATTGGATGAGGAGGCCCACCCATGTAACTGATAGTGGGTGTTAAGTGCATCTACAAAATACTTTCACAGCTGCATCTAAATTAGTGTTTGAGTAACTGAGTATTATAGCCAATCCAAGTTGACACATAAAACTGTTAGGCTGTTTCTCACTTTAATATTGCTAATTGTCATGAAAGGTGTGTTAATTTATACTCCTCAGCACAGTGTTGGAGAGTGTTTTTCCTTATACCTTATCCAATCCCTGATAACCAAATTAAAAAATTTTTGCCAATGGAAGACACGAAAATGGTATTGTTTATTAGATTCCTTTTAATTTTGTTGTTTTGGAAGATGATGGAATCCGGTGGTTTCTTCTGATACCTTTCTAGGCTTTATGGTTTGTTTAGTAATCATTATCTTAATTGTAGGTTGTCTTTATTATTTAATTGGCCTGAGAGTTTATTCATTTAAATTCTAGGCCATAAATACATGTCAAAACAGGTTCCCTCCTTGGTATCTTAAATCATCCTTAGGACTAAAGAAGTTTCATAGTGGCTCGATAGAGTTTAATTTTTATCATCTCAGGGTTTGTAGTTGCAGGACAGTGTCACATACTGAAAGGAGTGGATTAATGTTATGGGGGTCTTAAGATGACCTTCAAGTTTGTTATTTATTTAGCTTCTGAGGTATCATTAAAGCTATCAACTCTTTTTGCCCACCAGGTATTCTATATTGCTGTAAATAGCATCCGTGGTAGGTTTGGGCAATTCTGTAAGTTTCCAATTGATACGGTCAGTGAGTCCAGACTGAAGGGTGAATTTATGTGTCTTCTGTTGTACAATAGTAGTAAATAACGGAAGCATTCGTATAAAAATAATCTATTTAGTAATACATTCTGGCAGAGGAGACAAAACCACCTCATATAATATCTGTTCCAATACTTAATTTGCATCCAAAGATTCCCATCAACAGTAGCATCCCCATATCTCTAGTTTTAATTGTTGGTCCTTTTAGAATCTCTCATGTAGGTATTAGATTCAATGCACTGGGCTTCCATATTAAGGAATCTCAAAAAGATTTCTTCTCTCCAACTCTAGGCCATTTTACCCACATATGTGCATTGGTCTTGGATCCCTGGCTACTGAGGGTCAGGATCCTACCTTCATAGTCTTTTTTCATCTTGATTAAGATCTTGAATAAGAGTGTGCCCCACATTGATGGCACACTCTTATTAATCATCTTTGTATTCCCTTCGTGTTCTGGTTTTTTGAGGTCTCCCAAACTAGAGTAAATAGAGTGAATTTGTTAGGGGCCCTTCAATGCTGGGAGACTGGTAGCAGCTCCTTTCAGTCCACCAAGTCTCTGATAATGTTGGATTAAAAACTTCTGCTTCAACCTCATGGATACCTGCTTTATTTATCTGCTTTTTCGATACCACGGAAAACTGACATTCTGTTGGGGCAAGTAGATTTGCCAGCTCCCTTATCTTTTCCACTTGCTAGTGAGGCATTCTAATTTTCTTGGTATTAATTCCTAAGACCCATGACAGAGGGCTTGAGACAGCAGATCTGATCCAATATCTGAATAGTTTCTTGTGTTGGTAGCAGTAAAGGTATATGGGGGAACCATATAGTAGGAGAAGTCTTTATCACAGTATTCACCATGACTTGGGGGTGGGACGTATTAAGTGGTTGAATATCTTGGTCACTATAAAGCAAGTCTAGCATGGCCTGCATGTTTAGCATATCAGCTACTTCATCTGGACTATTCCACTTTGCATGCGAAGGACAGGACAGTTCCTCTTCTCAGGATAAACAAACTTTCTAGCCACTTTGATTCATCGTACCAGACTAGCACTCTTGTTTGGGTTAGTCACTGCCATTAAGAACGGTCATTAGTGAGGTGTGGATCCTGCATTAATGCAAACATGCCAGGGTCTTCAAACCATAGACTCCTTCTTACTTAACAATCTTTATGGGCCATATTAATACAGTTTTTTTAGGGAGCTAGCTTGAGCCACTGAATGAGACAACTTTGACACTATATGCCCTGGTTTCAGTAGTTTCCTGATTTTGTCTCCTTGCCACCTGAATCATTTTGGTAAGCAGCTCTAAATCTACTATTCAGCATGATTTTTCTCTTTTGTGTTGGTTTTGAGGTTAGCATCTTGATGTTGCATTGGACCAGTTGGAATCTGGGTCTTTGTAACGTCACAATCCACCCTAAAAGTGTCTTTAGTTTTCTGTTCTAGGTACTGTGCTAACAATAGCCAGGGAATTGTGTATTTAGCCAATTTCTCATTTTGCATCTTACTGTGGATTCAGTGACTAAACTCCTGGGGTTAGGTCTGTCATTGCTAGGTTTCATTTACTTTTACCTCCTGTAACAGATGGCAGCATGCCTACTGTTTAATACTGTGGGTGATTTGGCAAGCAACTGGCATTAGGAATTTATCATCCTCTAACCGCTTCTTTATATTTTCCCCCAAATAATGTTTTAGCAATATTACAGTGAGTCTAGGATCATGCTAGTGAACTTGATTGATATCCTTGAAGCAGATTAAGAGTCACGATACCAGCTTTTTAACCTGTTCTGCCATTGTATAACTTTGGATAAATAAGGGAACTTATCGGGGCGCCTGGGTGGCTCAGTGGGTTAAAGCCTCTGCCTTCAGCTCAGGTCATGATCCCAGGGTCCTGAGATCGAGCCGCACATTAGGCTCTCTGCTCAGCAGGGAGCCTGCTTCCACCTCTCTCTCTGCCTGCCTCTCTGCCTACTTGTGATCTCTGTTGAATAAATAAATAAAATCTTAAAAAAAAAATAAGGGAACTTATCTAGGCCATAGTGTTCTCATTCCATAAATTGATCATTTCTAAGGTATTTTACAATCAGTCTCTGCATAAGCAAACATTTATTGAATATGTCTGTGTTCTAGGCCATTGTTTCTCAACCCTTTTAATAATTACTCTCTAAACAGAAAGTTTAAATTAATTAAAAAAATTTTTTTTCTACCTAGCAGAAATTATGTACCAAAGAATAGGATTTTGTCAGTGTTGAGTTTTGGTGATCCACAAACTATTTTAATACCTAAGATTTTTTTTTTGCTCCTTTGGTGGTGATCTGTGTTGAGAATACATGCAGTAGGCTGAGAAATTTCATTTCACTTCATATCCTTTGACTTAGGTTGTAGTTACGTCCTAATACCAGTGTAAGTAAAAAATATCCTAAATCAAAAATGCATTTTACACACATGACCTACTGCACATCATTAGTTTAGCCTGGCTTATCTTTTTTTTTTTTTTTTTAAAGATTTTATTTATTTATTTGACAGAGATCACAAGTAAGTGGAGAGGCAGGCACAGGAAGAGGGGGAAGCAGGCTCCCTGCTGAGCAGAGAGCCTGATGCAGGGCTGGATCCCAGGACTCTCAGACCATGACCTGAGCCGAAGGCAGAGGCTTAACCCACTGAGCCACCAGGGTTCCCCTCGCCTAGCCTACCTAGCCTATCTTAAATGTGCCCAAACAGTGATACTTGCCTACAGTTGGGCAAAATCATCTAATACAAAGACTATTTTATAATAGTGTTGAAAATTCTATGTAATTTATTGAATACTGTAAGTGAAAAATAGAATGGTTGTATGGGTACAGAATGGCTGTAAGTATATCAGTTGTTTACTCTCATGATCATGTTGACTGAGAGTTGCAGCTACTGCTGCCCATATTCATGGGAGAGCATCATATTGCATGTTGCCAGCCCTAATTCAGATTCAAAGTATGGTTTCTACTGAATGTATATTGCTTTTACAGCATTGTAAAGTTGGAAAATTGTAAGTTGGACCATCCACTGTAAGTTGGGGACCATCTGTATATGTTCATATCTGTATCTCCTCTCTGAATTACTAAGGTGGAAGGCACCTGGGTGGTTCATCTGGTTAAGTGTCTGCTTTTGGCTTGGTCATGATCCCAGGATCCTGGGATGGAGTCTCCAGTCAGGCTCCCCACTCAGTGGGGAGTTGGCCTCTCCCTCTGCCCCTCCCCCCAACTCATGCGAATGCTCTCTCTCTCTCATTCTCTCTCTCTTGCAAAAATAAATAAAATCTTGAAAAAAAAATGGAAAAAAATACTAAGGTAGAAGTTAGAGAAGTGCCAAAGGACCTGTATAATTCTTTTTAGCTTTAAAAACCATAAAGCTTTGGGGAATTTTCTCTGAGAATACTATGAGAAGATTTCCGTGAAAGTACGTTCTTCCTGATCTGAATATTACATTAACGCTTTCTAATAAAAATTTGTTTGTTGATAAGTGATAATAAAAAGCATACATCATTAAGCATAGGACCTGATGAAATGCTATGGGTATTGGTATGTGATATAATTACCGTAGTCCTTGGTATAGGATTCTGACTTTGTTCTTTAAAAACTGCTGTGACTGTTCTTGACTTTTTTTTTTTAAGATTTTATTTATTAATTTGACAGAGATCACAAGTAGGCAAAAAGGCAGGCGGGGAGAGAGGAAGGGAAACAGGCTCCCTGCCGAACAGAGAGCAGAGAGCTCGAAGTGGGGCTCAATCCCAGTACCCTGGGATCATGACCTGAGCCGAAGGCAGAGGCTTTAACATAACTGAGCCAACCAGGCGCCCCTGTTTTTTTTTTTTTTTTTTTTTTTTAAGATTTTGTTTATTTATTTGACAGAGATCACGAGTAGATGGAGAGGCAGGCAGAGAGAGAGAGAGGGAGAAGCAGGCTCCCTGCTGAGCAGAGAGCCCGATGCGGGACTTGATCCCAGGACCCTGAGATCATGACCTGAGCCGAAGGCAGCGGCTCAACCCACTGAGCCACCCAGGCGCTCCTGTTCTTGACTTTTTAAATTGCCATATAAATTGCACACTTATTAGCTTTTCAGTTTTCACGAAAGAAACTGGATGACAGTTTGATACTTTGTGGAATCTAGATATTTGAGAAGTAAAATCATTAATAATATTGTCTTAAAATCCATAAACAAACTATATCCTATTTATTTAGTCCTTTTATTTCTCTCAAACTTTTTCTTAAAGTAAACTCTACTCGAACTCATGCGGGACTCGAACTGATGTCCTCAAGATCAAGAGTTGCATGTCTTACAGACTGAGCCAGCCATGCACCCCTTCTCTCAGACTTTTGAAGTTTTCAATGTAGTGATACTGCATGTTTCATTTGATCTCCTGCCCAGGAATTTGATGTTTTTTGATATTATAAAAGGTTCATTTAAAAAAAGTGGATTGTTGGTATATAGAAATTCAGTTGATCTGTATTGAATTTTTCTTTTTTTAAAGATTTTATTTATTTATTTGACAGACAGAGATCACAAGTAGGCAGAGAGGCAGGCAGAGAGAGGAGGAAGCAGGCTCCCTGCCAAGCGGAGAGCCTGATGTGGGGCTCGATACCAGGACCCTGGGATCATCGCCCGAGCCAAAGGCAGAGGCTTTAACCCACTGAGCCACCCAGGCGCCCCTGTATTGAATTTTTCAAATATTAACTAATGTTTAATGTGTATGCTTTTTGCATTTTTTCTATCTGCAAATAATGACAGTTTTGTTTTTCCCTTTCCTATTCCTATTCTATTATTATTATTATTTTTGCCTTACTGCACTGGCCAGGATGTCCAGCACAGTGTTGAAATACAAGGTGATAGTGGGCATCTTTATCTGGTTCCCAGTCTCAGGGAGAACACTTAGAATAATTTATTATGAGGTATGATGTGTGTAGGTTTTCTTTGGCTACTCTGTCAGATTAAGGAAGTTTTCTCTTTTAACTTAGGTATGTATGCATTTTTAAGTGATCTTTGTACCCAGTGTAGGGCTTGAACTCAGAACCCCCAGATCAAGAGTCCCATGTTCTATGGACCAAGCCAGCTAGGGGCTCTGAGTTTTCATTTTATTCTTAGTTTGCAAATGTTTTCATCATAGATGAGCATTGATTTTTATCATGTGCTTTTTTTTTGCATCTAATGATGGTTGTATGATTTGCCTCCACTTTTCTTTACTCAGCAGAATAACACAGATTTTTTTAAAAAATTTGAATGTTAAAAACCTTTGTTTTCATAGAGTAAGTCCTATTTGGTTCTGATGTTCTTTTTTAAAATATTGTATTAGTTATTAATATATATTTTTAAGTTTTTACTTAAGTAATCTCTACACCTGACTTGGGGCTTGAACTCACCACCTTGAGATCAAGAGTCTCATGCTCTTCTGACTGAGCCAGCCTGGTGCACCCGTAAAAAATATTTTGATTAAGATTTTGCAACTATGTTCATGAGAAGAGTGGTCTTTATAATTCTCTTGTAATGTCCTTGACATGTTTTGGTATCTTACTGATAGTTTGTGGTATTTTTTTTTTCCTTGATAGTTTTGCTCAGAAGTAATCAACATTATCTTTAAAAAGGACAATTTTTGATTGTTGAGTTTTTCTGTTTTGTTGATAATTTTCCCCTTTGTTTTCTTCCTAACTTTTTCTTTTTTCTTTTTAAGATTAATTGCCTGTTCTTTTTCTAGTTTCTTGAGCTGGAAGCTTAGATCACTAATTTTCTGCCTTTTTTATTTTTATATTTTCTTTTACGTGACCCTTCAGGTACCCACAAGTTTTGAAATGTCTTTATTATCATTCAGTTCAGAATGTTTTCTAATTATCTTTTTTTTCTTCATCCCATAGATTACTTACATCCATTATGGCTTCATTTCAAATGAGTAGGAGAATTTTAAAGTCTTTTTCTTTACTCTGGTGAAAAGCAACATAAAATTTACTATCTTAATCTATTTGGGGTGTATAAGTTTATGTGCAGTTTGTGTTATTGATGTCCAGTACATATTCTCTTGTAGTTTGAGAAAGTACTCTGAATGATTTAATCTTTGATGTTTGTTGAGGCTTGTTTATAATCAAGCCTTTAGTCAATTTTGGTAATATTTAGTGTAGGCTTGAAAAGTATGTGTATTGTTGGATACATCGTTCTGTGTATGTCAACTAAGTTGGATTTTTAATTCTGTTGTTCAGATCGCTTGTGTACATAATGATTTTTTTCCTGTTTTTAAAAAATCAGCTCTTGAGAACTGTGCTCAAGATTCAAACAGTTATGGGGCGCCTGGGTGGCTCAGTGGATTAAAGCCTCTGCCTTCGGCTCAGATCATGATCCCAAGGTTCTAGGATCAAGCCCCACATCGGGGGGGGGGGTCTCTGCTCAGCAGGGAGCCTGCTTCTCCCTCTCTCTTTGCCTGCCTTTCTGCCTACTTGTGATCTCTGTCTGTCAAATAAATATTTAAAAAAATTTCAAACAGTTATGAAATTAATTTGTCAGTTTTACTAAATATATTTGAAGCTGTGTTATTGGATGGATACACATCTAGAATTGTTACATCTTCTTAATGATCCATTCTTTCATTATTTTAAAATATCCCTTTATCTCTCAGAATATATTGCTAAGATCTATTTTGTTTAATATGGAGTAACTACATCAACTTTCTTTTGCATGTCTTTTGTAAAAGAAGCATATATAAATATATATTTTTCACACTTAGTGTTTTAATTGGATTTAGTTCTTTCACATTTAGTGTAACTACTTACAGAGTTGAGTTTTTCTCTCAAAATAATTTTTTTTTTTTGTTGGACTTATTTGTCAAACATTCCTGTTTTTAACTTACTTTTTTCCTTCTTTCAGTTTGTTCTAAATCTCAGAGGAGCTTATAGTAGAACATGGAGTGGCAAATATAATTAAGCAATTACAGTGCATTTTAGTAAATGCTATATATAGGGTACTAGTTAACCACTGAGAAGTATTTATGCCTTACCTGAGTTTAGGGACTCTGTCCTAGAAAAGAGAAATCTTGTGTTGGATGTTTTTCTTAAAGATTATTTATTTGTTTATTTATTAGAGAGAGAGAGAGAGAGCGAGCAAGCACGTGCACGCAAGCAAGCATGGGCATGGGGAGGAGCAGAGGGAGAGGGACAAGCAGACTCTATACTCGACCCCACGACCCCGAGATTATGACCTGAGCCAAAATCAAGAGTAAGATGCTTAACCACCTGAGCTACCCAGGTGCCCCTTTTGTGTTGGAATTTTATTTTATTTTATTTTGTTTTGTTTTATTTTTTTTAAGATTTTATTTGAGAGAGGGAGAGAGAGAGAGTGAAAGAGAGATGAGTTGGGGGGAGCAGGGAGAGGGAGAAGCAGTCTCCCCACTGATCAGGGAGCCCAGTGTAGGAAATCATGACCTGAGCTGAAGGCAGACACTTAACTGAGTCACCCAAGCGCTCCTCATGTTAGAACTTTAGAAGAGGTTAGACGTTGGTGAAGTGAAGAAAAAAGAAGGGTGAAATCGTGGGGTAGATTGCTAGATAACTTGAGGGTGGAGGTATCAAGGAACTTGTGTGCCCTAAGGAGCTTGAAATTATCCTCGGAGCAGTGTGGGGCCATTTGAAGATTCCCATTTATCATGTTCATATTTGTATTTTATTTATTTATTAATTTTAAAAATATTTTATTTGAGAGAGAGCAGAGCGAGGAAGAGAGGGAGAGTGTGTGCACAAGTAGGGGGGAAGGGCAGAGAGGAAGCAGACTCCTCACTGAGTAGGGAACCCAATACTGAGATCATGACCTGAGCCAAAGGCAGACTCTTAACTGACTGAGCCACCCAGCCATCCCAAGAAACAGAAGGTTTTTTTGTTTTGTTTTGTTTATTTTATCTGTTTGAGAGAGCGTGCATGCATGAGCACAGAGGGAGAGAGAGAAGGAGAAGCAGACTCCCCGCTGAGCAGGGAGCCCCATGTGGGACTTGATCCCAGGATCCAGGGATCATTACCTGAGCCACCCAGGCACCCCAGAAACAGAGGTTTTAAGAATTACATCTAGGTTTTAAGAATTATCTATTTATGTGGGGGATGGAGGGAGAGGGTTCAAGGATGCCTCTTTGAAATTTGACTGAGTAGATGGAAAGTAAGATGAATGGGTACTGTTACCATTAGATGATTCATCTTTGGTTTTAAACAATTTTATTGTGAGATGTGATGGTATTGTTTTCCTTATATTTCTTGGGTTCAGGCTTATTGAGTTTCTAGGATCTTTGAGTTGATAGTTTTTCATCAAATTTGGGTAAATTTTGGCCATTTAAAAAATATTGTTTCTCTTTTCCTCTTTTAAGGGATACAGACTCTCTCTGCTCATGGATACTTTGCTTATTCACTCATGCTCACTTTTTCTCTCATTTAGTTAATTTTCCCCCTGTGTTTTGTTTTGGATAGTTTCTATTGCTCTCTTTCCAAGTTTGCTTTTTTGGGGGGCAGTATCTAACTTACTGTTAAATACATCTAGTGTATTTTTCTCCTTAGACTTCTTGAGAAGCTTGACTTTTGTCTTTTTATATTCAGTGTTTCTGCATAAGTTTTTGTTATAGAATGCAGAACATATTTGTTTTAATGTCTGCTGATCCTAACATCTGTGTCAGTTCTGGTTGGTTTCAGTTAATTGATTTTCCCCCTCATTATGGATTATATTTTTCTTCCTTTTTTATATTACCAGGTATATATGTCAGATTGTGAATGTCAGATTGTGAATTTTTACCTTCTTAGGCACTGAATAGTTTTTGTAGTTATTTGGGAATAGTTTGAGTCTTTTGGGTCTTGCTTTTAAGGTATGCTATGTGGGACCAGTGTAGCTTAGAGTCTAGGGCTAATATATAAATCTGTAACATAGGTTTTATCTTAATTCATTCTTTTATTGTGAATTATTTTGCTGTTTTTTGTTAAAATGTGAAAAATGTAGTTCTCTACATACATGTTAAGATCTTAGTGTGTGCCAGTCACTGTTCTAAATGCTTTTATGTATATTAATTCATTAATCCAAATCATGCTATGAAATAAATTCCAGTATGTTAATATTGTATGTAAGGAGAATGAAGCACATAGGGGTTAAGTGACTTGCCCAGGGTTACTCAGCTTACAGATAACACAGCTAGAAATTCAGACTCATGTCTTGCTTTGTAGCTCCTCCTCTGAGCTAGTACTATCCTAAATACGTGATAAACAGTATAGGATAATCCTGGAGAAAAGGAGCTCTGTGAAATTTGTGTTAGTTTTGTCCCACCTCCATTGAGATGAAATTTTACATTTTTTTTTCCTAAGATTTTATTTATTTGAGGGGGAGAGAGAGAGAGAGAGAGAGCACGAGCAGGGGAAGGTGGGGGAGGACAGCAGGAGTAGCAGATGCTCCCCTGAGCAGAGAACCCGACTTGGGGCTCTATTCTAGGACCCTGAGATCATGACCTGAGCTAAAGGCAGATGCTTAACTGACTAAGTCACCCAGGCTCCCCTAAATTTTATATTTTTAGTATATATCTAGTACACTGTATGTATCTAATAAACATTGAGTGTATTTTGTTGTATGTTTCAGAAGGTTCAGCACACTGAATTTCTTATAGGTGTATATATGAGGTGGGAACCATCCAAGGGCAAAAATCATTTATCCATACATCTTTAAAGCCAGTGACAGACCATCAGGAACACACTGATAGGTGAACAAGTTGGGTTTAAGAAAGAATGTATATCACTCAGAATGGTAGGGCTCTTAGTAAGTAGGTGTTAGAAGGGACTTAAATATAGAATTTGGGTTTGCTGATTTGGGAGAGTGTTCAAGGAAGCAGGCTTTCCTCTGGATTGGGAGCTGTCAGGAAGAAAGTGGGCCAAGTCTGTGACTGATATCTTAATCTTACCTAGAAGACCAAAGGAATGAAGCAGGGCCAGAGCTGTGGCTGGAAAAGGAACAGCAGTCATTCATATTAACCCAAATAGGGGGATATTTAGTCATTTTTGTGTCTTGAAAATTTTTTTAATTTTGTCTATGTTCAGACATGATTACAAAGTGGCTTTGTTTTGTCTTGGTCCATTGTGGTCAGAGTGGCCTCATCTGATGTTGGTGTTGTGTGAAATTATTTATGTTCAGCAGAACCACAAGGCTGTACTGTGTAGGCCTGGTCAGTTCCTCACTTTTGGGCCTCATTGCAGGAAAAAGAAAGTGAGAAAACATACTAAGCCAAAAAAAAAAAAAAAAAAGTTTAAATTAGAGAAACAAGAAAACAAAAAAAACCAAGATTTAATTTTCCTAAAGTTTTGTTGAATATCTTTGCAGGTGTTTTTATCCCTTATTTATACATAAAATATTTTTATAGATGCGAAGTTTTATTATTCATGTATTTGTTTTTTACTCTAAAGGATTTATTGTGACTGTCATTTCACTGGAAGTATGTGGCTGTTGTATAATAGAGAATGTTAGGGTTAGTTTCTCAATCTTTGTTACAGTAAATTGAAATATTTTATCTGTACATGACATCTGAAAAAGTTACAGAATAACTTGTGTAAATTGATACGGCTTTGTAATAAACGTGCTTTTCAACACAGTTTTTAATAAAATGATTAACCTTTAGTTTAAGTGAATACGCTTCTTGTCAATGCTGTATACTATTTTTGTGAAATCTAGGTGGAAAGGGATACTTATATCTATCTACATACCTGAAAAAGTAGATATTTAAAATAAGTCTCTTTACATTAGCTCATACAATTTATCTACATTGGGTAAGGTAGTCAATAATAGTCAAGTCTTGTATACAATAAAGAAATTTATATAAAAACTTTATAGTAACTAGTATTACCTTAAGAAATAACTTTAAAATTTTCATCTGAAGATGTAAAGCCTTTTCCGGCGTCATTTATCATTACAATAATCTTAAAAGAGAAACATTTATATTCTTTCTCAGGCATTAGGTAAATATGTGTTCATTTAAAATTTACTCTTTGGCCCTTTTTCCTTTTGCTTTTTGCCAGTTTTCTTGGGAAAAAAATTTCGTTGACTCTTGGTTACACTTTTATCTCTTGTCCCTTCATTCCACCCGAGAGCCTCCAAAAGCTTTAGATTATAATTGAACAAATAGAAAAATTAATTTTAGTATCAGAGGAAAATGAAAGTTGCAATTTTTGAGTGGATTTGAACTAATACTGCTAATATCTGTTTGCTTTTTAAAGGTACCATTTGTGCTCAGATATAAAAAAAGAACTTGAAATTTTTGACTTAAGCTCTTGAAAAGTCCCAAAAGTCCCTTTTAGAAAATATTGTAGAAATCTCTACTTAACCTCTCACTTCCTCTAATTAGGGTTGTGCATTTTTAGCCATAGCATTCAAGTTTGAATTATAACCTGAATGCTTAAAAACAATTTCTAATGCATGTTGTATTAAGTAACTCTTAAAATTAACATTTAAAATTAAATTTTAGAAGTTGGAGATTTACCACAATGTGTAACTTATGGTAGATTTATATTTGTATATTTGTGTATACACTTGTAAACATTATTAAAGACCTTTTATATGTTATATGCCATGCTGGAGGAGAGCAGTGTCTCTGTCTTCAGAGACTTTTGAATTTATTAGACAAAGGAGAAATTGTGTGTGTGTGTGTATATGCACACATTTGCAATGATTGAAGTACAAGCATACTTTGAGATATAATAGGTATCAAAACATTGTGTGGAAGTACTAGAGATTGAATAATTAACACTTTTGGATCAAGAAAGATATAATGTTACAGGAATTATAGCATTCCTTTATCTTTATATCTAGAATTAAAATTATAGACATGTAAGATAAAATTGTATTTAAAAGTTTCTTATGTTAAAAAGTAGATACTTTTAATTAGTACTTAATTATTTTAATCTATCTGCTGTTTCATTCGTTAAATAATTGCTTTTTCCCTCATTTTTTCTTTCCTTTCCTTTCCTTTTCTTTTTTTTTTTTTTTTGGCAGCTTTTCACAGATGGAATCACAAATAAACTTATTGGCTGTTATGTGAGTAATACAATGGAGGATGTAGTCCTGGTGCGAATTTATGGCAATAAGACTGAGTTGTTAGTTGATCGAGATGAGGAAGTGAAGAGTTTCCGAGTGTTGCAGGCTCATGGCTGTGCACCACAACTCTACTGTACCTTCAATAATGGACTATGCTATGAATTTATACAGGGAGAAGCATTGGATCCAAAGCATGTCTGCAACCCTGCCATTTTCAGGTACATTTCTTTTTCTAAATAATTTTTCTTTTTTGAAAAATAAGAGTGTTAAGTATGCTAAAGAAATTATTTTTTAAAACTGCCTTTTCTTCCTTTGAGCAACTATTTGGTTATCTTAGAAACTTTCTTTAGTTAGGGTTCTGTTTTGGTTTTGTTGAAGAAAAAAATCCTGTTTGCTGTTTCATCGTTGACTGCAAAAAAAGACTGTGAGATGTGGTTTTGGATTAGTCTTCAGAGTGTCAAGGCTTCCCCTTAATCAATTAATTAATTATTTTAGTTTATTTTGTTTTTTAAAATTTGAATTCCGTTAATTAACATATGGTATATTATTAATTTCAGAGGTAGAGTTCAGTGATTTCATCAGTTGTATATAACACCCAGTGCTCATTACATCGTAATGCCTTCCTTAATGCCTATCACCCAGTGACCCTGTTTCCTACCCCCTCCTCTCCAGCCACCCTCAGTTTGTTTCCTGTAATTAAGATGTCTCTTATGGTTTGTCTCCCTCTCTGGTTTCATCTTGTTTTATTTTTTCCTCCCTTCCCCTATGTTCCTCTGTTTGTTTCTTAATTCCACAAATGAGTGAGATCATAAAATTATCTTGTTCTGATTGACTTAATTCTGCTTAGCCTAATATCCTCTAGTTCCATCCATGTCTTTGCAGATGGCAAGATTTCATTTTTAAAAAAATTATTTACCTATTTATTTGACAGAGAGCATGCACATGTGTGAGTGCACAACAGGGGGAGCAGCAGGCAGAGAGAGGGAGGGAGAAGCAGGCTTCCACTGAGCAAGGATCCTGATGTGGGGCTTGATCCCAAGAACCCGGGATCATGACCCTAGCCGAAGGCAGTTGCTTAACCGACTGAGCCACCTAGGCTCCCCCTCTGCTTTTTTGATGGCTGAGTAATATTCCATTGTGTCTGTGTGTGCGCGCGCGCGTGTGTGCGTGCGCGCGTGTGTGTGTACCACATCTTCTTTATCCTTTCATCTGTCAATGGACATCGGGGCTCTTTCCATAGTTGGGCTATTGTGGACATTGCTACTATAAACAATGGGGTGCAGGTGCCTCCTCAGATCACCTACATTTTACCTGTGGGGTAAATACCATTAGTGCAATTTCTGGGTCATAGGGCAGCTCTATTTTTACCTTTATGAAGAATCTCTATATTTTCCAGAGTTTTATTTTTTGCTCCAGTTTGCATTCCCACCAGCACTGTGAGAAAGTTCCATTCTCTCCACATCCTTTCCAACATTTGTTGTTTCCCTGACTTGTTAATTTTAGCCATTCTGACTGCTGTGAAATGGTCCTCTTAATTTTTTAAAGTAGTACTTGGACTAAAGAATTACACATTTCTTATTGCTAACTTTTGTAAGCCAGTTGCTCGTATTTTCAGAGTTTCTGCTTACTAAGATTCTTTAAATTCTGTTAACACTGTTACTTTTTAAACTTGTTATTTAATTTAGTGTGTTATGTCTTTTTATTAAACTTTAATTCAGTACATTATGTTTTCTGTAAGAATAATTTCTTGAATATGCTAGATCATTTGTTCAAAATTACTGTCTTTTCCAGTTCTTTTTCTGCTCTTAAAAATTAGTGTATGAGCTTAATTTGAAAACTGCAAAAGTTCTTAAATATTTTTTTCTTAAGACCCTTTTATAACTCTTAAAGGTTATTGAAGACCGAAAGAGTTTCTGTGAGTTTTATCTATCAGTATTTACCATGTTAGAAATGAAAACAACTTTTTTTGATTACAAGAATATCAAGCACACATTGTTAGCTGTCAGGGTGATAACGTTATCACACCACTTCATGTAGCTTCTTGAAAACTACAGCATTTACTCATGAGAGAATTAGAGTGAAAAAGGTAAATAATAGCTTATGAAAGTAGTTTTAATTTCATAAACCTGAAGGTTTTGAGTTAAACTTAAACCAAGTGTTTGAATCTCTAGGGTTCCTGGATCATATATATTTTTTAAAATTTTATTTATTTATTTGAGAAAGAGAGAGAGCAATTGTGAGCATGAGCAGGGGGAGGGGCAGAGGGTTAGGGAGAGAGAAGCAGACTCCCCACAGAGCAGGGAGCCTGATGGAGGGGTCCAACCCGGGGCCCTGGGATCAGGACCTGAGCCCGAAGGTAGTTGCTTAACGACTAAGCCACCCAGGCCCCAGGCCCCCCCTCTTCTCTTCTCTCCCCTTTTCTTTTCTTTTCTCCTTCCTTCCTTCCTTCCTTCCTTCCTTCCTTCCTTCCTTCCTTCCTTCTTCTTCTTTTAAATATGTTTATTTATTAGAGAGAGAGAGCCTGGACCATATTTTAAGAGTTGCTTCATTAACTGATGAAAATGAAATGGCCCAGTATTTACCTATTTTTTTTTTTTTTAAAGATTTTATTTATTTATTTGACAGAGAGAGATCACAAGTAGGTAGAGCAGCAGGCAGAGAGAGAGTGGGGGGAAGCAGGCTCCCTGCTGAGCAGAGAGCCCTATGCGGGGCTCAATCCCAGGACCTTGAGACCAGACCTAGGCCGAAGGCAGAGGACTAACCCACTGAGCCACCCAGGTGCCTCAGTATTTGCCTATTTTAAACTGGTTTCATATAATATTTTAAAATACTTTGGCATAGAAATCTATCTACTCAAACCCCAGTTTTTAACCAGATAAGAGTCTCTTCCCTTATGTGAGTGTACTGTTGAGAATGTATTGAAGAACTCTGATTAATAGATAATATGTTTTTTCTTTTGGGTCACAATTTTTTGTGGTCTTCAGTTTTGTGTATATCAGATTCATTTATAAATCCTCAGTCTTTTTTTTTTTAATATTTTATTTATTAGAGAGAGAGAGTGAGCGAGCACATGAGCAGAGGCAGAGGGGGAGGGAGCAGCAGACTCCCCAGCTGAGCAGGGAGCCCCACATGGGGTTCAATCCCAGGACCCTGGTATCATGACCTTAGTGGTAGGCAGATGGTTTGAGATGTTTGAGATACATATATATAACAGGATTAAAAGTGATTAGATGAAATTAGGCCAAAGGAAAAGCTGGAGTTAGATTCAGATATAAGAAGTATATTCCATAAGGTTGTTAGAGAAGGGCCATATTAGCTTCTTGGTAACTAAAGCAGGAGGAAGAATACTAGTTTTAAGAGTCAGTGTCCAAAAGATGTAAGAAGAAAGTTGCTTAAGGGTAATACCACCTTTACTGGTGTAGCAGTCTTAACTGCCTTTGTAAAACCCATACTTACATGGATTTGACGTTGATATTCCTAAACTGTCTTTAACACACCAAATTTCAGCTTTCAGTTGAAAGAACTATCCAGTGGTTACTATTTGTTGGTCAGAGTTTCGCATTCAGATTTCTCCCTTCTATTTACTTTGTAGTCTCATGATGGAAACTGGGTGCCTAGGGGAGGTTTTTTTCTCTTTGAATGATTGTGGAACATTATGGAATCTAAAGCCTTGTGAAATTCTATATATGGCATTAAATCTTCATCATGAACGACACACAGTGGAACCAGACTGCTTCAGATTTACGGGCTATGTGAATTTGGGCATAGCCCTTAAACATTTTGTGCTTCAGTGTCCTTATCTAAAAGTTGAGAATAATAGTAGTACCTACTTCTAGGGTTGTTGGAAGGATTAAAGTTGTTAGTATATGTAAAAAGTTTAGAATAAGGCCTGGCATATGTTAAACACTATGTAAATGTTAGCTTTTATAGTTATTATAATTTTTTTTCCTAAAGACTTTTCACATTTTATTTGACTTAGGCAGATCTTATAATAACTTGGACATTAAGGTATTAAAGTATTTAGGCAAATTATAGATATTACTAGGATATTACTAATCAGTTGACTTTATTATGCTTTTATTATTTATTTAAAGATTTTATTTGTTTGAGGGAGAGAGAGTGTGCAAGCACAAGCATGGAGAGAGGGAGAAGCAAACTCTCCACTGAGCAGGAAGTCTGATGTGGGGCTCCATCCCAGGACCCTGGGATCATGACGTGTGAGCCAAAGGCAGACGCTTACCCCACTGAGCCACCTGGGCATCCTTTATTGTGCTTGTAGAAGCATATTTTCTGAATTTTAAAATTCATAGACTTTTTTGCTGTTATGTACTGTTTATTATAACATATTCTGTAGTATTCCTTAAGGTGAACCTTAGCAGCATATAGATGTAGCATAGCAAGTAATTATTGCCATCACTAAACCCCTTTTGTTTGTGACAGACAAAACTAACCAGTCTTGAAGCTCTTTACCTCTGAACATAGATGAGATTTCGGAATCTTTCTTAACTAAGTGATTTTGGGTAATTACTACCCATGAGTTGTCCCTTGATTTGGTTTTTATCTTAACTTCCTCTGAGAAACCATTTTATGTTAAAAAGTCAAGATTTTAGGAGCACCTAGATGGCTCAGTTGGTTAAGCGTCCGACTCTTGGTTTCAGCTAAGGTAATCTCATAAGTCATGGGATCGAGCCCTGCATTGGGCTTCACACTCAGGGGAATCTGCTTGAAGACTTTCTCTGTCTGCTCCTCCCCCGAACTCATGTGCTTGCTGTCTCTCAAATAAATAAATCTTAAAAAAGAAAAGAAAGCTGGGGTTCCTGGGTGGCTCAGTTAGTTATGTGGTTGCCTCCAGCTCAGGTCATGATCCCAGGGTCCTGGGATCAAGTCTGGCATTGAGCTTCTTGCTCAGTGGGAAGTCTGCTTCTCCCTATCCATCTGCCTTTCTCCCTGGCTTATGCTCGCGCACGCATGCTCCCCCACCCCACTTCTCTTAAATAAATAAGTAAAATCTTTAAAAAAAAGGTGTATGCTTTTATTAAAAAATTAAAAAAGTCAAGGTTTTGTTTTTAATTGATACTAAAAAAGTAGTAATAGGTATGTTAACAATTCTTATTAGAGAAATAATATATTAAAGTGATGGAGGCTAATATTGATTCAGCACTGAATATGAACTGGACACTCTTCTAAATACCTCTTTGTGTGTGTGTATGTGTGTATTTGTTTTTAAAGATTTATTTTAGAGAGAGAGATTGGAGGGGAGGGGCAAAGGGAGAGGGAGAGAGAGAATGCCAAGTAGACTCCCTACTGAGCATGGAGCCTGAAGCAGAGCTCCATCTCACAATCCTGAGATTGTGACCTGAGCCAAAACCAAGAGTCAGACACACAATCGACTGAGCCACCCAGGCATTTCTATATATGTTTTTAAATATTTTCTTATTAAGTAAACTATGCTCAGTGTGGGGCTTGAACTCATGACCCTGATATCAAGAGTTGCATGCTACATCACTGAGCCAGCCAAGTGCTCCAAAACTTACCTATTGTGTATTAATAAATTCAACTCACAATAATCCCAGGGTATAGGTAATATTAAGATCCTATTTTAATAGATGAGAAAAATAAGGTACAAAGATTTTAAGTAGTTTGCCGAAGGTTGCATGGCTAGTAAAAGTATATCCTAAAGATACTAATGAGTATCTTTTTACTTACTGAGAAAAGCTCATAAAATATAAAGGAAAAAAGTAAGGCCTTTGTTAATCACATAAAAAAATAACATATGAAAATTTGTAGGATCGAAGTGAAAAGACTCAAGAAGAAAATAAATGCAGACTTTCTCCTATTTATTGACTTGTGATCATTTTATATAATTAAATGTCATTAAGCTTACTATAGAATTTCTGTTTTAAAAGGAAAGGTTTGCATAATTGATTTTAAATAATCTTAAGTACAAAGAATAATTATAGTATTTTTTGAATTTTTTTTAAAGGTTTATTTATTTTAGAGAGGGGGAGAGAGAGTGTGAGATGGGGAAGGGACAGTGGAGAGGGAGCGGGAAAGAATCTCAAGCAGACTTGCTGCTGAGCGTGGAGCCCCACACAGGACTCGATCTCACAACCCTGAGATCATAACCTGAGCTGAAATCAAGAGTTGGATGCTTAACTGACTGAGCCACCCAGGTGTCCGAATAATTAACAGTATTTGATCAAGAATAGTGAAATTTTGGTAAGGCTCACTTTGGTATTTGATACCATGTCATAAACTTGTTTGCATTAAATTAACTATATGATATTCAGAAAAAGATAAAACTGTGGAGACACTAAAAAGATCAGTGATTGCTAAGGGTTAGTGGGGAAGGAGGTGAATAGGATAATGGGTGAAACAGGATTTTTAGGGCAGTGAAAATGTCTGTATGATACTTTATGGTGGATACCTGTCATAAATTTGTTCAGACCCATAGAATGTACACCACTAAGTGTGTACCCTGATGTAAACTATGGACTTTGGGTGTCAGTGTGTGTTCTTCAGTTGCAACAAATGCACTGCTCTGGTGTTGATAATGGAGGAGGTGATGCTAGTGTTGGATAGGGGGAATTTGGGAAATCTCTGAATCTTCCCCTTACTTTTGCTGTGAACCTAAAACTGCTCTGAGAAGTCTACTACACGTAGCCTTTTCCTATACTTTGTTAGATCTACTTATTTAGAGTACATGATACTAATACAGGCATATACACCTTTCATTTAAAAAAAATGCTGTTAGAGACCAAGTAGCAATACTTTTAATTAAGTTCTGTTATAATTGGCTTGAAATGAATGATACACTGAGTTGACTCACAATTTTGGAAAAAAAGCAGAATAGAGTTTGAGAAAGGAAGGAAAAAAAGATGATAGTAAGGATATAGTTAGTTGACACTATGAGTAGTTAATACTGGCTATTTATTTTGCAATTAAATTTATTTCAGGTAATGTAATTCTCATGGGATAGTTAAATGTTCATACAGTTTTGCTAATTACTGTAAAACAAAATATAGAAGGAACTAATTGAAGGAAGGGCATATTAATAAAATAGGTGAATTATAAATGATTTCAAAAGGAGTGTTTTATTATTTTTGAGTATGTACAGTGAAGTATTTTTTAAAGAAATATCAAGTAAGCAATTGAATGAATGATAATTCTAGAGCCCCAAGAAAAGGGTAGGGATGTAAATATAGGATAATGTGCTTTATATATTTAGCTTTTCTCCTTTAAAAAATGAATTTTGGGGTGACAGGGTGGCTCAGTGGGTTAAAGCCTCTGCTTTCGGCTCAGGTCATGATCCCAGGGTCCTGGGATGGAACCCTGCATAGTGCTCTCTGTTCAGCAGGGATCTGCTTCCCCCCACCCTGCCCTCTCTGCCTGCCTCTCTGCCTACTTGTGATCTCTGTCAAATAAATAAAATCTTTAAAAATTTTTAAAAATTTAAAAAATGAATTTCATATATTTATGATAAAAAGGGTCTTTCATTTATCAATTTATAGGGCTTATTACTAATTTTGGATTAGTTAGGTATCACATTTTGAGCCATTGTTATTAGGTGAACTGATACACAGCCAGCAGTAAATGTTGATTGAGCCTTAGATGAAAGTCCACAGTGCTCTCTTGCTATGGTTCATTCAGACATAGCTACTTGCCTGTGTTACGATTTTTCTAGAGTATCTGCTTTGACTATTAAAAATCTGACATGTATTTATGTTTAGTCTAGGGAAAGAAAAAGAATTCAGGTAGTCCCTGCCCTCCTTCCAAGTAATTTGCAGTGTGTGACAGACAGACAATAATCTTGGAAAAATGTAAGCAAATAGTATACACAGAAGAACAGAAAAGGTTTTCAAAAAAAGTAACTGTGGGAAGTTAGGCAGTGTTCCATTGAGATCACATTTGAACTGGAGTTTAAAGGAAGAGGCAGAGCATATGGAAGAGGCAGTGAGGGAATGGTATGATAAAGACCACTAGGTTAACGATTAGCGAGTAATTCAGCTTAAGGAAATTTATCATGACGTGTTTTATTTGAACCTTTCTGTGGCAATCAAGCTCCACAGAGATATTCAGAAAATTTTAAAAAATTCACAGTTTAGGAATTTTCTCATCTGGTATTTCTTTAAAACTTGCCTTTTGCTAGGAATCCTGTCTTGCAGTTTAATTAAAAACCATGCAGCAACAGATATAATGGGACAAAATGCAGTTTAAAATTAATTATTGCACATTTATCAAAAAGCATAAGTAGAAAACACTGACTTCCAGTGCTGGATTGTATTGTAGTGTAACTGGTACATTGTGAGTTACAAGTAATACTGGTAATGTTCTCTTAGAAATTAATAGGGCAATATATAATAATTCATAAAAGTTATATGTTTATGTCATGACAATGCCTATATTCAGATATAACCAAGGCATATCAGCACAAATACTGTGCTACTTGTTGAAATGATAATTTTGATTATTGTCTAAAATACGCAGAATGGCTGATACAGGGTTAAGATGGAAGAAACCAGCTTACTTGCTGAACTGTGGCTATAATCACAATAATTGGCTTATGTGAAAATCCAAAGGGTGTATGTAAAGAATGAAGTAAACTATTGGAGTGGTAGTATTAGGGATTATTTTTCAATTAAAAAATTCTTGTTATTGTTACAATGCTCTTAATTTTTTTTTTTTTAAGATTTTATTTATCTGGGGGAGAGAGAGAACACAGGGGATGTGGGGAGCAGGGAGTCTAGCATGGGGCTCGATCCCAGGATCCTGAGATCATGACCTGAGCAGAAGGCAGCTGCTTAACCAACTGAGCCACCAAGGTGCCCCTTGCTCTTAATTTTTTAAAAGCCTCCAAGAGTGGGGACAGTTAGTATTACTGGATATTTAAGAAAATTCCCTGAAGTGTTGAAATTTTTAAATGTTTTGCTTTACTGAGGATGGGATTTTAAAGTAGCATTTGCCTTGGATGTTAGTGCAGTGAAGCCTTATTTATTATTTTTTTAGGGGTGCAAGTTATTTAAAATTGAGATTCAGTTAACTAACATAATGTGTTACTGGTTTCTGAGGTAGAGGTCAGTGATAGATCACTCTTAAATAGTACCCAGTGCTCTTTACATCATGTGCCCTCCTTAATGCCCATCACCCAGCGACCCCATCCCCACGCCCCCTCTTCCCCAGCAACCTTCAGTTTGTTTCCTATGATTAAGAGTCTCTTATGGTTTGTCTCCCTCTTTGATTTCTTCTTGTTTTCATCTTTTCCTCTCTTTTCTTATGCTCCTTTTGTTTTTTAAGTTCCACATATGAGTGAGATCATATGATAATCTTTCTCTGATTGACTTTTTTCGCTTAGCACAATACCCTACAGTTCCATTTACGTTGTTGCAAATGGCAAGGTGTTTTTTTGTTTGTTTTTTTGATTGCTGAGAGGTAGTCCATTGTATATATATGTCACATCTTCTTTACCCATTCATCTGTTGATGGACATATGGGCTTTTTCCATAGTTTGGCTATTGTAGACATTGCTGGTATATAAACATTGGGGTGCATGTGCTTCTTTGGATCACTACATTTGTATCTTTAGGGTAAATACCCAGTAGTGCAATTGCTCGGTTGTTAGGGTAGCTCTATTTTTCTTTTTGTGGAACCTCCATATGGTGTCCAGAGTGTCTGTGCCAGCTTGCATTCCCACCAACAGTGTAGGAGGGTTCCCCTTTCTTTGCATCCTTGCCAACACCTGTCCGTTTCCTGACTTGTTAATTTTAGTCATTCTGCCTGGTGTGAGGTGGTATGTCATGCGGTTTTGATTTGTGTTTCCCTGATGCCGAGTTGAGCACTTTTTCATGTGTCTGTTGGCCATTTGGATGTCTTCTTTACAGAAATGTGTGTTCATGTCTTCTACCTATTTCTTGATTGGATTATTTGTTCTTTATGTGTTGAGTCTGATAAATTCTTTATGGATTTTGGATACTGGCCATTTATCTGATATGTCATTTGCAAATATCTTCTCCCATTCTGTCAGTTGTCTTTTTGTTTTGTTGACTATTTCCTTTGCTGTGCAAAACCTTTACATCTTGATGAAGTCCCAATAGTTCATTTTTGCCCTTGCTTCCCTTGCCTTTGGCGATGTTCCTAGGAAAAAGTTGCTGCGGCCAAGGTCAAAGAGGTTGCTGCCTGTGTTCTCCTCAAGGATTTTGATGGATTCCTGTCTCACATTGAGGTCTTTCATCCATTTTTGAGTCTATTTTTGTGTGTGGTATAAGGAAATGGTTCAGTTTCATTCTTCTGCATGTGGCTGTCCAGTTTTCCTGACACCATTTGTTGAAGAGACTGTCTTTTTTCCATTGGACATTCTTTCCTGCTTTGTCGAACAGTAGTTGACCATAGAGTTGAGAGTTCATTTCTGAGTTCTCTGTTCTGTTCCATTGATTTATGTGTCTGTTTTTGGGCCAGGACCGTGCTGTCTTGTTGATTATAGCTTTGTAATAGAGCTTGAAGTTCCAAATTGTGATGCCACCGACTTTGGTTTTCTTTTTCAACATTCCTCTAGTTATTCGGGGTCTATTCTGGTTCCATACAAATTTTAGGATTATTTGTTCCATTTCTGTGGGAAAAAAAAAAATGATGGTATTTTGATAGGGATTGTATTGAATATGTAGATTGCTCCAGGTAGCATAGACATTTTCACAATATTTGTTCTTCTAGTCCATGAGCATGGAACATTTTTCCATTTCTTTGTGTGTTCCTCAGTTTCTTTCCTGAGTACTCTGTAGTTTTCTGCATACAGATTCTTTGCCTCTTTAGATTTATTCCTAGGTATCTTATGGTTTTGGGTGCAATTGTAAATAGTATTGACTCCTTATTTCTTTTTCTTCTGTCTTTTTGTTGATTTATAGGAATGTAGCTGATTTCTAAAGATTTCATTTATTTATTTGACAGACAGAGACCACAAGTAGGCGGAGAGGCAGGCAGAGAGAAAGGGGGAAGCAGGCTTCCTGCTGAGCAGAGAGCCTGACTTTTATGCATTGATTTTATATCCTGCCTCTTTACTGAATTCTTGTATAAGTTCTAGCAGTTTTGGGGTGGAGTCTTTTGGGTTTTCCACATAAAGTATCATATCATCTGCAAAGAGTGAGAGTGTGACTACTTCTTTGCTGATTCATGTACCTTTTATTTCTTTTTTTGTCTGATTGCTAAGGCTAGGACTTCTAGTACATGTTTAATAGCAGTGGTGATAGTAGTCATCCCTCCCGTGTTCCTGAACTTAGGGGAAAAGCTCTCAGTTTTTCCCTATTGAGAATGATATTTGCTGTGGGTTTTTCATAGATGGCTTTTTTTGATATTGAGGTGTATACTCTCTATCCTTAGAGTGTGAAGAGTTTTAATTAAGAAAGGATGCTGTACTTTGTCAAGTGCTTTTTCTGCATCTGTTGAGAGTATCATATGGTTCCTGTCCTTTCTTTTATTAATGTAGTGTATCACGTTGATTTGTGGATATTGAACCAATCTTGCAGACCAGGAATAAATCCCATTTGGTCTGGTGAATAATCCTTTTAATGTACTGTTGGATCCTATTGGCTAGTATTTTGGTGAGAATTTTTGCATCCATGTTCATTAGCATGGGTCTGTAATTGGTCTATAATTCTGTAATTCTCTGTAATTGGTCTGTAATTCTCCTTTTTGGTGGGGTCTTTGGTTTTGGGATCAAGGTAATGCTGGCCTCATAAAATGAGTTTGGAAGTGTTCCTTCCATTTCTATTTTTTGGAACAGTTTCAGAAAAATAGGTATTATTTCTTTAAATGTTTGATAGAATTCCCCTGGGGAGCTATCTGGCCCTGGGCTCTTGTTTGTGGGAGATTTTTGATTACTGCTTCAATTTCTTTGCTGGTTATGGGTCTGTTTAGGTTTTCTTTTTCTTCCTGGTTCAGTTTTGGTAGTTTATATGTCTCTAGGAATGCATCCATTTCTTCCAGATTGTCTAATTTGCTGGTGTATAATTGCACATGATATGTTTTTGTAATTGTTTGTATGTCTTTGGTGTTGGTTGTGATCTCTCCTCTTTCATTCATGATTTTATTACTTTGGGTCCTTTCTTTTTTCTTTTTGATAAGTCTGGCCAGGGGTTTATCAGTCTCACTAATTCTTTCAAAGAACCTCCTCCTACTTTCATTGATGTCCTACTGTTGTTTTGGTTTCTGGTTCATTGACTTCTGCTCTGATCTTTATTATTTCTCTTTAACTGCTGGGTTTAGGCTTTAATTGCTATTCTTTCTTCAGGTGTAGGGTGTAGGGTTAGGTTCTGTATTTGAGACCTTTCTTGTTTCTTGAGAAAGGCTTGTATTGCTCTATATTTTCCTCTTAGGATTGCCTTTTCTGAAACCAAAAGAGTTTGAATAGTTGTGTTCTCATTTTCATTTGTTTCCATGAATTTTTAAAATTGTTCTTTCTTTAATTTCGTGGTTGACCCATTCATTCTTTAGTAGGATGCTCTTCGCGTCCATGCATTTGAGTTCTTTCCAACTTTTCTCTTGTGATTTAGTTCCAGTTTCAAAGCATTGTGGTCTGAAAATATGCAGGGACCTAGTCTTTTGGTACCGGTTGAGACCTGATTTATGACCCAGGTTGTGATCTGTTCTGGAGAATGTTCCATTTGCACTAGAGAAGAATGTGTATTCTGTTGTTTGGGAATGGAATGTTCTAAATATATCTGTGATGTCCATCTGGGCCAGTGTGTCATTTAAAGCCCTTATTTTCTTGTTGATCTTTAGCTTAAATGATCTGTCCATTTCCGTGAGGATTTGGTATTGAAGTCCCCTTCTATTATTTTATTATTGTCCATATGTTTCTTTGATTTTGTTATTAATTGGCTTTTGTATAATTGGCTGCTCCCATGTTAGGGGCATAAATATTTATAATTGTTAGATCTTTTTAATGGATAGACCCATTAAGTATGATATAGTGCCCTTCCTCATCTCTTATAGTCTTTGGTTTAAAATCTAATGTCTGATACAAGGATTGCTACCCCAGCTTTCTTTGGATGTCTGTTAGCATGATAAATGTTTTTCACCACCTCACTTTAAATCTGGAGCTGTCTTTGCATCTAAAATGAGTGTCTTGAAGACAGCATATCAGTGGGTCTTGGCTTTTTTTTTTTAACTGACCTGATACCCTGTGTCTTGATTGTGGCATTTAGTCCATTTACATTCAGAGTACCTATTGAAAGATACGAATTTAATGCCATTGTATTGCCTATAAGGTGACTGTTACTGTATATTGTCTCTGTTTTTTCCTGGTCTATGTTACTTTTGGGCTTTCTCTCTGTTCAGAAGGACCCCTTTCAGTATTTCCTGTAGAGCTGGTTTGGTGATTGCAAATTCTTTTAGTTTCTGTTTTGTCCTGGAAGCTTTTTATCCCTCCTTCTATTTTCAGTGACAGCCTAACTGAAGAAAGTATTCTTAGCATATTTTTCTCATTTAGTACCCTGAATATATCATGCCAATCCCTTCTGGCTTGCCAGGTCCCTGTGCATAGGTCTGCTGACAATCTAATGTTTCTACCCTTATAGGTTACAGACCTCTTGTCCCAATGTGCTTTCAGGATTTTCTCTTTGCTTTGAGATTTGTTAAGTTTTACTCTTAGATGTTGGGGTGTTGACTTATTTTTATTGATTTTGAGGGGGTTCCCTGGGCTTCCTGGATTTCGATGCCTCTTTTCTTCCCCAAATTAGGGAAGTTCTCTGCTATAATTTGCTGCAGTATACCTTCTGCCCCCCCCCTTTCTTCTTCTTGGATCCCAATTATTCTAATATTGTTTCACCTTACGATATCATTGATCTCTTATTCCCCCCTCGTGATCCAACCTATTTCTGTTTTGTGTGCTTATTCTTCTGTTAATGTTTGCTGTTCTTGGTTCTACAAATACAAAGATAGCATGGATACATGTATATACAGCTTCAAATTATTTTATTGTTGAATAAAGATTAATTCTGACATCATAGAATCTTAATGTTTGTTCAGGAAATTTGTCTTTAACACAGTTATAAGAATGAACTTTTTTTCTGCCCAGTTACCTTTTTACTTTAGTCCTCTTTTGTCCTTTAACCTCATTGACAAGGCTCAAACTTTAAATGTATCTCTGATTAATGTCTAATACGGGCTTTGAAATTATTTATAATTGTGTTTTGGTCCTAACCATTGTTTATGTAATCAGAATAGACCCCCTACTTGTAGATACTCAACCTCTTTTGGACACAATATTTATTCACTGAATTAATTGTAGGTGTTTCTTCCTACTAATGCTTTAAACATTTCCTTGCCTTTCCTTTGTGAGAGGTGACTTGACAAATTATTTTGACTCTTATATTAGGTAAAAATGAAATCATGTTATAAAATGAATGCACACTAAGTTAGTTTACTCATGAATAGACATGAACTCTATGATGCTTAACATTTTCTTTTTATGCTGCTTTGTTTTAAAACAGGCTAATAGCACGTCAGCTTGCTAAAATCCATGCTATCCATGCACACAATGGCTGGATTCCCAAATCTAATCTATGGCTAAAGATGGGAAAATATTTCTCTCTCATTCCCACAGGATTTGCAGATGAAGACCTTAATAAAAGGTAAATTTACTATTACATTTGAAATTGTTTTACCTTGTTTTGCTATGAAGTTTTCGAGAGAGCTTACAAGGTTTTTGTATATATAATCTGGTTTGGTTGCTGTCTTTGCATTTGATTAAGTTTGCACTGATTCATTTGACTCTCAGGTGGCACTATGTTAATATGACTGTCTACCTCAGCCAACTCAAAAACAAAGCAGGACAACAACAACAACAAAACCCTACAAAGCCTGGGGTACAGGTGGGGAGTGGGTAGAGGTGACCAGCCAAGAAACAAATATAGAACACTTATTTGGAAGTAAATACAGTGATTGCTATGAATGGTACTTTTTGCACAGAATGAGTTGGCCATGGAGCCCTTTTTATAAGAATTCTTTTTTTTCAAAGCTGTTTTAAATAGACCTAGAGATTTGCATTGGGGCAGTATAGTAATATTAGAGTGTGAAAAAGTTGAGGTTGTCTTAGTTTACTGAGACTATTCAAGTCCTAGATAATGAGGTTGAAAATTCAATTACTGGAGTCCTACTCAGCTTTTGTAAATCTAACTCCCCAGGTTCCAAGTAAGGTATTTCATTATTTTTTATTAAAAAATTTATAAATTAGCATTTAGAATCTAAATTATATGAACATCTTTTTATAGTGTGATCATTATTGGTACAAAAATTAGGAATTCTATTTTCTCCTTTGTATCCAAAACATACTCCCAACTCTTGTATTCAGGAATTTTTCATTTTAAGAATAGTAGAGACAGGCAGGACCTATAGAGGTTTTCTTATTTCTTACAATTCACAATTCTTTTTACTTCTTATAATTCATTGCTCTGTTGAATTATTATTTCAGAGTTTAGTTTGATTCATTCAGTGAATATGTTTTTATTTGTAGGTAGTTTATCAAACTCTGAATTTGTTAGGAATAGTATACCCTTTTAACTGGGATAGGCAGACATCTGCAAAGGTGTCCGTTGTGCTAGATATCCAGGAAATGACAAAATTCTCTTTTGAAGTAACTATTTTATTGAAAAATTTAAAAATAATGAAGAAGTAGGTGACAGTAGTGAATGTATGATTTTCTCAACTTTTTGAGATATATCAGTATAGTATTGTGTAGGTTAAGAGTACAAGACTATGGAGCCAGACTGCCTAGGATGAAGCCTTAATTCTGCCACTTAATAGTTCTGCTGTGATGGGGCACCTGGGTGGCTCGGTGGGTTAATAAAGCCTCTGCCTTCTGCTCAGGTCATGATTCCAGGTCCTGGGATCAAGCCCAGCATCAGGCTCTCTGCTCAGTAGGGAGCCTGCTTTCCCCCCTCTCTCTGCCTGCCTCTCTGCCTGCCTCTCTGCCTACTTGTGATCTCTGTCTGTCAAATAAATTAATAAAATCTTTAAAAAAAGAAAAGAGTTCGGCTGTGTTATCTTAGGCAAAATTAAAATGGAAATAACAAGAGTAGTATATTTACCTTTTAGAGTTTTTATGAGGGTTAATTGAGTTAGTATATACAACATATGTAGAACAGCATGCAAAAAGCACCCTGCCCTAATAGATCATCTAAAACTAAAACTTTAAAAACAATTAAAATATTTAAAAAAATCTGTTCACATTCTGTTCCTTTTTGTTTGTATATGATTGTAATTATCATGTTCAATCCTTTCAGTTCTGATACTTCTAGTCAACTCTGTACCTTTCAGATAGATTCTTGAACCATTACACCATCTTGAAAAAAGTATATAAGGATTATTTTTGGTAGCTGTATGTAAAGAAGAATACAGTAGTGGGAAAATACAGGCAGCAACCACCTGAATAGGCAAATTCATTAAAGTTAAGTTCACTAATAGAGAATCTTTATTATATTGTAAAATGGAAAAGTAAGGCTGCAATTTGAGAGACTGTTGAGAGAGAATGAAGAAAACAGTGCTAAGGGGAGAGAAAGAATAAACTAACAGCAATTTTTAAAGCCAGATGGTGCTATTGAGGAATGAGTGGTAGCACCATATTTTTGTTTCATTTTACTTTTATCAAATGAATATACATGTAGTGTAATGAAGAGTTCAGAAGACTGAAGAATTAAAAAGCCATGATCTCCAGTCCTGTTTGCCACTCTACCTACCATACTTCCCAGGCTCACTATTCTGAGACAGTTTCTATAATAGATAATGGAGTATTCTATGATATGATTATCATAGATGTCTATGATTATCATAGAATTGATAAGGTTTATCAATAGTAGTTGTCTGTTGACTGTGATAGGTAAATTTAGCTGATTTGTACTGCATTCACCCTTCAAAGCTTGAAATAGATGTTTTAGTTCTTTAATAAACTGTCTTGTAACTTTAAATAATATACTTAAACTTCTTTTTATTAAACTTTTTTTGTCTTGGAGACAAATGTAAAACATTTAGAATAGTGCTTACTAAATGTTATCTATTAAGTATATATATTACTTTTCTCCTCCAATATTGTAATAACAGATTTTTTACTTTACTGCCCTTCATTTTAACTTGCTTAGTTTGTTTTATTCATATTAAGTTCATTAAGTAAAGATTTTCCTTTATTCCAGCTTTTATAATAATTGGCTTGGTTTAATTCAGGAATCTATGTAATTGAATGGAAAGAATTCGCTAAAAATAGATGTTAGTCTTTAAATGTGAAAAAAGTCATTAATATAAGCAATATATAACTTTTTTTTTTTTTTTTTAAACTAAAAGGTTTTTAAGTGATATCCCAAGCTCTCAGATTCTTCAGGAAGAAATGACTTGGATGAAGGAGATTCTTTCCAACCTGGGCTCACCTGTTGTGCTTTGCCATAATGACCTATTGTGTAAGAATATAATCTACAATGAGAAACAAGGTAGGTATCTGACCTTAGCAGTAAGTAAAGTTGATTTCTTTGATGTTCTTAATGGTCCTTTGATCTTTATACCGCTAAATTTAATTCAGATGTAAGGATTAAAAACATGAAGTCTTAAAAGATTTTCTTTTAGGTTGTAAAGTCATGGTAACTGCTAAATTAGGAATATATATTCTTTATATATTTGTATAAAATATGTTTCTTAGAAAGTTTGTGGTTCTTGTTAAGAGTTTTAAATGAAAAATGATAAAATGACTTTATTTTTAAATTTAACTGTGAAACCTATTTGGTAATTCATGGTTTGAAAATGTACCTGCTTGTAATGGGGGTTATTGAAAAACCAACTGACATTGCACTGCTCTTAATAAATACAGAATTTTCTCAGTATTAGGAAGGACAACAGTATTAGAAGCAAATATGTCTCCAGATTTTCTGTTACCTGTTGATTCTGATTTGTTAGATACTTTGATGTTAAGGAGAGAGCCACATATGGAGGAAATGTTATTTGTACTTGTTGAAATTTATATCTGTTAAAGAAGTAATCAAGAAGCTTTGGAAATAGTTTTAGTAATTTTGAGGTACAGATAGTGATAGGTTTTGGTGAAATGTTTTCTGTGATTGTTCATATCTTGGTGTATCCAAATTCTCTGTTTCCGTATTTAGGAGACACTGGTTGTATTATATTATTGGATAAAGTGGTTTGAGGTTTGGTTGCTAAAATGTAGATGCCCCTTCAATGCTGAATTGAAATTTGAAAATACAATTTGGTTGAAGGATTATTAGTACTAACTCAAAAAGTCTGAAACTATGAAACTTGCATTTTAAAGGAAACCAGTTTTGAGAATAGGCATTATAGTTGGAAGACTATTTTCAGTCAAAATTGTGCTTTTGTAAAGATACAAAAGTCAAACAGTTTGATTAAGTGGTCATAATACTATGAAATTACTATTGTGACCATTCTTAATAGAGTTTAAGTTGTTCCTGTTCTAATGCAAAGGTGGCTTATATTTATAACTAACTTTAACTTGAAGAAAATCAACCAAAGAGCACTGTCAAGGATGGTAGATTGAAGCACGTATTCTTAAAAACATGTTTGAATACATTTTATATTTTATATTTTACTGTGGATTAGAGATTCTATTTTTTAAAAATACATTGAGCTGACATCTTTATTTTGAATGTTGTGAAGTCTTTGTATGGAAACTTCTTAAAAAAAAAATCTTCAGGTGTACCCTAAACCATGGTGTACTTGACAGTGTTCTTTATTATTTATTGTCCATAAATTATATATAATTGTTATGTATAGAATATGTTATATACTAGTAACCAAATCTCAATGCCATTTGTGAGACAGAGAAGGGTATTAGTTATATATTAAAACGATGTATTAGCTTTTAAGCTCAGTGTAAGACCAAATAACACATCCTATATAATGGAATTTCAAATGAGGGACTTCATCTTGTTGAAGTGGACACTCAGCTTTATTTTTAACTGCAAGTTAATCAAAGAGAATCTGTTATTTCCTTTGGAATATATTTTAACTTCATATTTTTATTTTATAAGTTTCTTTTGCATATTCATTTCACAGAGCAAACTTGTTTATAAAACTAAAATATAAGGGACCAAAAAAATCAGATTACTTTGTCTTAGGTATTAAAAAAATACATTTTACTTTCAATCAGTTGCCTATCTAAACTGTTGATCAGTGATATGAAAAGTTCTCATATTTTCAGACAGAATCTTTCTGTTTCAGTTTGACTCTAAGATTTTAAGATTGTCATTTGCTTATTTTACCAGGAGTTACCTAAATCATATTTTTGTGCCTAATTTTTCTTCCCTACACAGAAGAATGAATTTCACAGTTCAACAAATGTAACTATTTTGTATATTTTTTTTTAGAGTTTTCCTTTCTTCAAGAAGTCTGTTGTGTACCATTTGTTTCTTCTTGTCTTTGTGGTTATATTTGTGTGTTAGTTATGGATATGTTCTGTTATTTTTCCTTACCAGTGGTTTTATAGTGACTTTTAGGAAGACAAGTTTGGACTTTATGGCATCCATTAAAAAAAAAGAATCAATTGCTATGTGATTAGTTGATAGATAGCATTAAGAAAATAGAGTTGGAATGTTCAAGTAGAATCTAAAACTCATGAGAGTGTGGCAGAAGCTTTGTTCCGTGTATTATTATGTGTTTCAAATTAGGAGCGAATTGTTTAAAGTAATATAACTGTATGACATATTTTCCTTTAGTTATAAGGAGAACATAGCATTCCTTGTGCTTAAGAAATTATAAACTCTGTAAATTTAGTTATTAATGAACAAAAAGTTTAGACTATAGATTTAGTACTTACAGCTGCAATCTCAAGGAGGATAATTATAATTAGAACTAGGAACTGCAAAAATTCTTTACCTTAACTGGTTAACTTGTTACAGTATCTAAAAGCTGAGGGTGAAGTCTTTTGAGATTAAAATAATTTTTACGTAGAATAAGTAAGTTGCATATTATATTCACAGATGTGTTTAATTTGTTATCACTTGTTAAGGCATTCGTGTGGTTTGAGTTCAGCACTTCACTATTTTGTACCCACTTGAATTAGAAATATATAAATATAATAAGATGAAAGCCGAGAGATGGGCTTTAACATCATCAAGCTCAGTATCTCTCTGTAGTATGTTTCATACCCTTCATTTCTCAGAAGTGCAGATTTTAGTTAAACTTCATGAATTTATACTGGATCAATTTGTAGTCTCCACTGTAATTTTCAACCATAATAACTTAGATTTTTTATACTGTCACCAGATTAAACATTTCTAAGTAACTCTTAAAAGCAGATGTATTAGAGCTTAGTTACAACTAAGAAAAGTTGGAAAGAATGTAGATGTTGGAACTGGTGCACTTAGGTTTACATTCTTGCTCAATCACATACAGAACTAGGTGATACTAGACAAATTATTTTAATTTTTTTTTAAATATTATCGTTAAGTAATCTCTTACACCTGACGTGGGGCTTGGATTTACAACTGCGAGGTCTAGCATGCTACATGCTTCACTGATTGAGCCAGCCAGGCACCTGCTTTGTATCTCTTTATTAAGTGCTTATATTTGATTCTTGACTTTCTGCACCGGAATCACCCAAGGTACTTGGAAAAAATGGAGGTTTCTGGGTTCCATCTAAGAACAAGAATTTCTATAGATGGGTTTAGGAATCTGCATATTTAACAGGTTTCCATGCAGTTTTTATACTTTTTAATAATCTAGAACTTTTAATTTGCTTTATTTCTAATTTAGAGGTAATAACTACTTAAAATGGTTGCTGACAAAATTTTAGATCATGTATATAAAGTACATAGCATTGGAGTAGGTACTTGGTAGCTCACAGCTGCTGTTATTATAATAGGGGTTGGCAGACTTTTTTTCTAAGGTGAAGATAGTACATATTTTAGTCTTTGTGTACCATATTACAGCCTCTTTTGAAACTGTTCAACTCCTTTGTAGCACAAACACAGCCACAGATAATACATTAATAAATGCATGTGACTGTGTTCCACACTATTTACAAAACCACACAGTGGGCTGGGTTTAGCCTGAACATACATAGTTTGCCAACCTCTTTATTATGTTTATAGGATGCATTTTACAAAATGTACTTGATTCTGAAAAAGTGAAAATAGTTACATAAGCCAGTGGTTGACTGTGTCTCATAACTAGGGCAATTGTGGTTTATAGGTATGAGATGACAATTCAGTTTGTCTTCAAGTGCAGCTTCTAGATTTTATCTTAACTCTAACTTGAGTGACTAAAGTTTAAATATGTATATATGTTTGTGTGTATGAATGTGTAAGTACATATTTATACACACACACATACAAAAAGACTGTGAGCACCTGCAGTTTATAGGCTTCTGCACCTGTGAATGTTACAGGAGATGGTAGGCATCACAGGAAGAAATACTGCCTCTACCTGTTCTCACCATGTCAGTTGACAGGACACAGGAATGTGGGAGAAGAGTGAGCTTCCTTTCTGAAGGTGATGGTAGCTGTCAAGATTTTTGAAAAGTTAGTGCCAGGAATTAGGTGGTTGGTAAACAACGGCCCATTCCTTGCCTTCAGTGAAATGACATCTTAAAAAGGTAAGGAAAGAATACTTAATGATATGATGATAGAATTTATTACATAGTAAGAGAATCGGAAGCAGTGTTCTTGCTTCCAGAACTGTCAGTTTTAAATTAATCATTATTTTTAAAAAGAATTTATTAAGTAGAATGAATTGTAGTATTGCTTATAGACTAACTGACTTCAATTCTAATATTTTAATTTCAACTTAGACTAACTGACTTCAATTCTAATATTTTAATTTGAACTAACCCCTTTTAACTGCTGCCATGTTAGAAGTTAATTGCTAAAGCTTTTGAGTATGTTTTCTCATGTCTTGGTGCTCTGTCTGAATGTTTATTGGTAGCTCTTTCATTTCTCTCCCTCTCCCCATTTCTTCATTAAAAGGTCATATAAAGATCTAATACAGAACTTTAAATTTCAGTAATGGCAGTCATTGATTTTTTTTTTCTCACTGTCCGTGAAATACAAGATGCTGATTTACAGCTATTTTAAAGAAATATACATGAGTGGAAGAAAAAGAAAGCTTTTTCTGGGAATTATAATGTAAATCAGGTTTTTCTTTAGAGTTTACACATTTACACATTATAAATAAAAAACGTGTGAGGCACCATTCTCAGTCACTTGATTGGCTCCAAATCTTCCCACTCTAGTTAGTATTCATGAAAGATATTGTGGTTTGGTTGTCTCATTGATATTTTAATGACAGGTTTTTTGTTGTTGGTTTTGTTTTAAAATTAAGTAAATACAAATTTATTTTTGTATTTGGTAACCTGTACTTTCCAAGGTGAAGTTTTTATGAAGGATAGTCTTAACCTTGTTTAACGTGTATTCTGGTTACTATTTACCATCAAATAAAATACCCTTAAAATCAGGTTATCGAAAGCTTAAATGGACTATAAAAACCTGAACTATAAAGGAAGAGCTGCCTAAAATAGTTACTAGCTCAGTGTTTTTTCTTTCTCATTCATTCATCCCACTATATGTCCAAGCATATACGTGGATAAGAATGTCAGAAATGCCATACTTTGTTCTTAGTGTTTAATGCTTATTCCTTCTTTGCCACTACCCATTTAAATATGTGTGTTATGATTGTGTCTAGCATTCTGTGCAAAACCCTCCATTTATAAGCATTTAAATACTTACTGTGTGCTAGAGATTACTGTGTGGATTGCATGATGAACAATGAAAGGGACCTAGTGTCCTTCCAGGAAGCCATATTCCATATAGTGGAGGAGTCAGATCATGAAACAGATATTTATGTTCAGAATGATGAGCATTGTGGTGAAGCTATACAGGTACTACTGGACACCAGAGTGAGGGATGAAGGGAAAGTTTCTCAGAGCAGAATATTCCCTTTCTTTGTATAAGAGAAAAAGCATTTTGCTAACAGTACTGTAATTGTGGTTATTTTTTCTCTTTGTTCTCTTTCTGCCTTACCTAACACTGCAGAGTAAGTAGAGTGAGTCGAAAAGGTTTTCAAGTTCTCATATTGGTTATTTTACTTTTTATTTTTATCCCTTTCTCCTTAACAAAATAAGGGAATCCAAACAAATGTAGCATGTGAATTTTACAGCCTTAATTAATAAATTAATTTTGGGGGTTTTGAAGTACTTTAAAAATTGGCTGACTTCAGCTGCACTAAGATTTGAACAACTAAACTCAGTAATGTGTGGATTTCATTTCTGTGAAGATACACAGGAAATAAAGTAATGAAAAGAAAAATATAGCTTTTGAAAAATCGGGATATAATGTTATTCATTAATCTTATGATTTACCCCTTATGTGCAGTCAGTGTGCTAATTATATAAAGATAAATAATACATAGTCTTAACCCTTAAAGCAGTGCTTCTTTACTTTTTTAGAGGTCAGGGATCCCTTGAATTATCTAGAAATTTGAGAATGCCCTCAGAAAATGAACATACATATAAAATTTTGTAAAAAAAAAATTTAGGGAGTAGTATCATTTTTTTCCACCCTTGAAACCTCAATTAAAAATTCATGTCTTAAAGAATTTAACAAGATAGTTGTCTCATATGAGCAATTAATTTTTAATTGTGATGTGGATGTTCCTCTAAACAATTGGAAATTTAAGAAATCAGAAGTTAAATTTATACAAGGAAAAAAGTTTTCTGTTAGTAGGAAACCATTTTCCAGTAATTTGATTTTTCTGGCACCCAAAATAAGTGAAGTAGGCCTCTGTAATTTTATTTTGTTGCAGAAGATTAAATTTAAGGTTGAGTTCCACTTTGTTTGCCATAGTTTGAAAAAAGAATAGTTAATACAGATTTTTTTTAAAAAACAATTTTCCTTTTAAGCTTTGTGTCTTGTAAAATGTGAGTTTGCCAAATTTTCTTCATCTGCTACAGATTAGGTATGCCATTGTTGCTGCCATGTGGCGGCGCACCCCGTGCTTCTTAAACGCACTGACTGGAGGTTTATCGCATCACTTGTTCACATGCACGGAGCCTGGTAACAGCCTCATCTGTATCTTGTTAGCTTCATTTTCTTATTTTTTAAATTTCATTATTTATAAACTCAACATTGCATTTAAAAATAAAGGCTAGTTTTAATGAATTAATGCTACTACAAAAAGTCATTGCTAAAATTTTCATACTGAAACAGATTTTTAGCTTTTGTTAAAATGATCTATGCTTTATTTAAATTGTATTTACAAGCAGGCATTTTTACCTGCCATTTTAACTGTATTTGCCAAATTCTAAATATAATTTTGAAAATTGAAATTGAAGCTTCTGTTTATGTGGCAAAAGTAAGCTTCAGGACTGGGCTGTGTATTTTTATTGGCATGTAACAGTTAATATGAGCTCTACAAGAATTTGTGTTTAAAGAGTTAAAGCAATCAACAGCTGCAATTTAAAAAAAACCTGTGTATTAAAACTGTTTGGTTGGCTCAGCTGTGCAACCTGTTGAATCTTCTTGAATCCTGATTTCATAAGGCTGGCTGGATAGGTATATCCCAGATCACTGTTTATTATTAGTCTCTTATCTATTGACAATTTTGTTTAGAGAATTCATAATCTTTTTAAACTGTCATTTTTTTTCCTTCTAAAAGTAATGTTTATTGTAAGTAATTTAAAATACAAGGGAAAAAAGGTCACTTGTCTCTCACCTGTAAAGAAACCAGTTGAAACGTATTGTTTGGTTAATTTCCATTCATCTTTTTCCCCCTATGCATTATGTGTTCTTTTCTCTCTCTCCAGGCATAATATTTTAATAATTTTGGATCACTGTGTTTACTATTTTGTATCTTTTTTTCATATAACATTTGTAATTTTCCTGGTCATCAAATAATTTTTGAAAATGAAACTTCTCTTGCTTCTCGGCCTTTTGGCTAAGATTAAGTTTGAAAATGAAACTTTTTTTCATGGGTGCAGAGTATTTAATCATGATGGTGGTCTTCACCCTCTTATTCCCAGTGGTATCTAGAACAGACTCTAAAACATGTTCTCACTTCCCATTCTGCAATTTAGTAAAGTGATTTGGTTAACTTTAAGATTTTCTGTGGGGTAGTTTTTTGAATTCAAGACTATAATACTTGTGGTGGTTGAATTGCAGTGATTTATTGTAGTCACCAATATTTTAAAACTTTATTTTGTCAGTATGTAGATTTTGATAACGGTTTTGATACTCTGGAGATGCTCACTTAATTTACTCTAGACTTGACTGTTATTTATACAAATTCAGAATTACATACTAATGCAATTACATTAAAAACTTTTTTGCTTTTATGTAAAATACTCCATTTGCCATGATATTTTTGTGTCATGTAATTCTCTTTTTCTGAGTTTGGATATGATCAACATATACCCCTAAATTAAACATATATATCTGTATCAAGATGATATAGTTCAAGAGTTCTTTTATTTAGGAAATGCCATTGCGTGCAGACCAGGAGTTTGTTTCGTTCCTTTAGTTTGATGTTTAAAAGACAGTGTACACTACTAGGCATTTGCTATGCATTTTCTCAATATAAGCTGCTTAGAAACTGTTCTTACAGCCATCTCTGTTCGTGTATCCATTTTAACTGTATGACCCTGTAAGCCTTTGAGTTTGTGATGCCTGGTGTTGACAGTGACCCATATTTATTTTTATTTTTATTTTTTTAATGTCTCTAACTTTCTCTCTCTCTCTCTCAAACTTTTTCTCTTATCTCTCTTTAAGAAGGACCTATATCTTTGTTGAGACAAACCCTCTATAATACTTAGTACTCAAAAATGAATGTTCCTGAGCAGGAGTCTGTCCCTTGGGCAGGTGGAACAGGATTGTCTTTGGAGAAATATAATGAAATATGCATATATATTTAGCATTAATTTAGAATAGGAATCTAGCTTATGTAAAAATTTCTCAAATTAAAAGTTTATTATAAATGACTATACCTTTGTTTTTTTTAAAAGATAAAACAACCACCTTAATGCTGCTCAGGTATGCTATTAGAAATCTTATTTACGTAGCATTGCAGGAAAATAAGAGTTTATAGCAACTGATTTCTTAAATTAGGGATATTGTTTGTCATCAAGTATGATAGCATAACTGCAGGGTTCACAGAATTTAAGTCTTTTAAAGTTTATATTTGATTTATATATGTAAAGTAGCTTGTCAGTTTACTTTCAGAGTATCATACTTTATTAAAATTGCGATAGCTTATTAACACTTTTCAAAGATTAACTTCATTTCTAATTAAACTTGAATTTTTAAGTGACTGATGCCCCCTTGTGGTGAAAGAGATATTTTGCTTTTGTTTGAATTTGGAGAATGATTATTTTTACTTTTCTTTAATATAGTGGACATTAATGTTCACAGAGAAGCTGTTGACAATATATAATTTGAATTTTGTAAAGCTCATTGCCATAAAATTCACAGCCTTACCCTGTATTGTCTCAGAAGTGCATGTAACCAAGCACATACAATGAGACAAAATTTTGGAAGCTGTTTAATTACAAATAGCATAGGGATTTTCTCATCTTATATATGATTTCTTATGTCTTTGTTTTTGTGTCTCACATAGGTGATGTACAGTTCATTGATTATGAATATTCTGGATACAACTACTTGGCATATGATATCGGAAATCATTTCAATGAATTTGCAGGTAAAATCCAGGCTTAACTAGTGGAGCAACATATATAACTTTGAAATGATACCTTTAGAATTGTATTTTTGGTTTGCAGTTTTTTCTTAGAGAAGTTCGCCTGGGAGTAGGAACAATATTTTTTAGCCTTTTTCTGACCTTGCTCTTTGTTTTCCTTTATTACTGGAGGAAGGAGAAGAGAAGACCCTTTCCTTAATTCCTTAAGGAAAATAAGAAAAGAAAGAATACTTGTGGCTTAGAGTAAGACCTGATGGTAGTATAAGGTGCTTCATAAATCTCATCTCATTTTTTCCTCCACATTCCTATCAGTTAGGTTATTCCCAGTTTACAAATGGAGAAAGTAATTTACCAGTATCACAGTAAAATGCAGAGAACTAGGATTTAAAATTAAATCATTTAAAAGACTGTTATTTTCATGGTATACTTGAACTTTAGGAATAAGAAGCTCAATAATTTTTTTTTTTTTTTTTTCTTTGGCTATGACTAATTGTAAAGCTTTACATTTTACCCCTGAAAATTAGTCTTTTATCACTCTCGAGTATAAAAGTTTCAGGTTTATTTTAAAAGGAATTAATTTAAAATACATTTTATGACTATATTTGGAAACACACAAAATGTTCTAAAACTAAAGATTAGGAAATTCTCCTACACTTTGTAGGAACTTTTCATTGCTGAATTTGTATTTGTATACATTCATGCATTTCTATATTTTCATATATTTTAGGTTATGACTAGGAAAAAATTAGAAGGGGTTTTAATTTACATGTTTTCAGTTATTTCCCTATACCAAACTTTTCATATGCATGCTAATATCCCCACACAGGTGCTGTATATATTTTCACATATCTGTAGGGAGGGAGAGAGCTGTGTGTATATGAGATGACTAGGAAAATATTGGAAGGGGTTTTAATTTACATGTTTTCAGTATTTTCCTATACCAAACTTTTCATACGCATGCTAATATCTCCACTCATGTGCTGTTATATTTTCACATATCTGTAGGGAGGGAAGAGAGCTGTGCGTGTATGAGATACCACCATATCCTTGTTAGTATGATGGGTAGTCACTGCTGTGGATCTGAAAGAGGAAACTACGGTGATCCTAGTATGATTTTCTGTAGGAAAAAATCAAGCTAAAGCTTGCAAGTTAGGTAGAATTTGAGATGTGCAGATAGAACAAAAGGAAGGCACTGCAGGAAGGAGGAAGAAAATGTCAAGGTGAATGTACCTGCTTGTAGGATATAAAGTCATGAAGGAGAATTTAAGGGTTGGGTTATAAGACCAGGTAAGTAAAGTTTGGATCAACTTAAGAAGAACGTTGAGTGTTAGGCAAAATACTATGAACTTTATTTTTTAAGTTAGCATTTTTCAAACTGCACACCTTAAAACCAGATTTGCGGGGTAATTATTTTAAAGCAAGGAATGGAGAAGGAAAGAATTAGAAAATACCAGAGTTGAAGGTATAGTTAGGGTACATATTTTTTGTGGAACTTAATGGTAAGGGAGTGTATCAAGTTTCAATATAGAATGTATTTCTTACTCTGTGAGTAATGGTAAAAATGTTTTTAGAACTGCAGTTCTAGGAAATGCTCTAAATATTATTAGTGTGCAAAAGAATTTCCTGAAGTGCTTCTTAAAATGAAGATTTGGGGCTTCTGAGGGTGGTTGAAGCTTTCACACTTTGAGGAGAAATTGAAGCAGTAAGAATTGATTATGATGATGAAATGTATTGTGTGTTAGAATTTAAGTTGGAATACATTATGATTTTTTGGTTTATTATTTTAATAAATGCTATTAACATCTAGTTATTTTAGGATTCCTTTAGGGATTATTAAAGTAGATAGGAGATTATGTGTTTTTAAAATCTTTAGTATACTTTTTTTCCATTTCAGGTGTGAGTGATGTAGACTATAGTCTCTATCCAGACAGACAACTACAGGGCCAATGGTTGCGTTCTTACCTTGAAGCATACAAAGAATTTAAGGGCTTTGGGACTGAAGTTACTGAAAAGGAGGTGGAAGTACTCTTTATTCAGGTCAATCAGTTTGCATTGGTAAGTTTAAATATAAACAATGAGAGATTTTTTTTTTGGTAAGATTCTTAATATACTTTTAAAAAGCTTTTAAATTTTCATCATCTTCTAAAAGTTTCCCTTTTTGAGTTCTGAACATTTTTGTTCAAATAAGGACAAAACACTGTTGTTTATAGTCCCTCTGTTGTAATGCTTTTGAGAATAGAGATTTTGTTTCATTCACTGATGTATCCCTAACCTCTAGAATAATAGTGCCTACCCACATGGTAAGTGCCTAATAATTATTTAATGAATGGATTCTAGTTAGAGTTAAGGTTAATTGTGAGACAGTTCTTTATATTATATCTATTCGCTTTCTTTATGTTACAAAAAACATATAATCAAAAACAGATTTATGGGAAATGAGATTTTCCACAGTATGTTTAATCATCACATTTTAAGATGTTAAAAGTAGATTGGAAGAGCCAGTAGAATTATGTTTTCATAACGTAACCAGTATTTTGTCTTCATCTTCTTTTGATGAGCAGTTATTTCTAGACCTAGCTTCTCTGTACTTTCAAGCACATTTGTTTTTTAAATAATAGTTCATTTAAATTACCTTTTGAGATTGATGTGATAAATTAGAATGAGCTTTCAGCTAAGGTGTTACACAAGTGAATACTAGGTTGAAGTTATTTTAACTACTTATTTTTAGTTTTAATATAATTTGGTACAGTTGACATGGGGAATATTTGCTGTATTGTCTTTACAAATAGACCCTGTCGATGGCTCATGGGTTACTGTTTGCATTGTCTTAAGAGCGACATTTTCCCAGAGCCATTCAGAATACATCTCAGGTAAGAGGGTGTGCTGAAACTTGACTCCTCTTCTGTTCTGGTATCTACTTTCAGTAGAAGTGTTGACTAAATTAATGGCATGCTCTCCAGCTGGTACTAGGATGCCTGCTGCTTCTAAATATTCTATTTAAGGATGATCTTAAAGTAGGGAATGTAGGGTTTTCATTCTCACAAGGTCATTTAATGAACTTGAGAATCACTGTAATACTTCTGTTTAGCCAATTTCTATATTAACATGAGGAATATTATTGCTATAATTTATTTTTTTATGTACCCATTAACATAAATTGTTCCTAATGCATTAGTTTATTAATTTCCACAAAAAGTCCACATAGCTTATAAATTCTCAAACAGCACCACTGCTGACTATTAAGAGAGCTAACTGAGGTTCCCTTATAAACTTCTGATGATAAAAATTTAGTAGCTTTGGGGGCGCCTGGGTGGCCCAGTGGGTTAAAGCCTCTGCTTTTGGCTCAGGTCATGATCCAGGGTCCTGGGATCGAGCCCTGTATCAGGCTCTCTGCTCCGTGGAGAGCCTGCTTCCTCCTCTCTCTCCCTGCCTGCCTCTCTTGCCCACTTGTAATCTCTGTCTGTCAAATAAATAAATAAAATCTTTTTTAAAAAAAATTAGCAGCTTTGGGTACTGTAGTTGTTATTTATACATGGTATTGAAAAATAATTACTTCTGGTTTGATTATCAAGTTTTTTATACATATCCATTAATCAGATATCTACTAATAATTATTACTTTGGGTCATATAGATTGGAGGCTTAAAAGAAGAAGAAAACAGTGCATCTCTTCAATGTATTAATAATTTGGAAGGGCAAATAATTTGTACAAAATACTTCTTTTCGGTAACATTTAACACCCATCACTATTTTAAATATCTTAGCAGATTAGAATTCGAAGGAAATTTATTTAACTTGATTTAAAAAAAAAACACTATTTAACCTGATTTTTAAAAAAAGAATATATGAGGGTGCCTGGGTGGCTCCGTGGGTTAAGCCTTTGCCTTCGGCTCAGTTCATGAACTCAGGGTCCTGGAATCGAGGCCCGCATCAGGCTCTCTGCTCAGCAGGGAGCCTGCTTCCCCTCTCTGTCTCTGCCTGCCTCTCTGCCTACTTGTGGCCCCTCTCTCTGTGAAATAAATAAATAAAATCTTAAAAAAAAATATATATATGAAATGTACAGCAAACATTTCACGAAACGTCATATGTTCAGTAGATCTTACAGAAAAAGAATTAGAGGGTGGTTAATGAGATATAAAACTTCAATACTTTTTAAATAATACTTCTCATTTAGCATGTCAGTTTACACAATCTTTAGTTTTATATAATCATTATATAGTAAGTTTATTATGCTCTGAGATTCTCATACCATTTTCCAGTTTTTCCTCATTAAGAAACCATTGAGAACCAGTTCTGAAGCCAACTTTGGTTTGAGTTCCATTTTCTAGTTTAAATTGTGCTGGAGTCCTCTCTCTTTTGAGGTGGGTTACTTTCTTGGGTCAGGGGCTCTTTTTCATCTTCAGAATAGAAACAATATAGCAGAATTTAGATGAATGCTCACATTTGGCTTCATCAGCCCCTCTTACTGAGATTACTAATTCTCCTGAGATTTGATGTATCTGCCTTTCTTTTTCAAGATTGTTTTTGTAGGTTTTTGTTTTGTTTTTTTGTTTGTTTTTTTAAAGATTTTATTTATTTATTTGACAGGCAGAGAGCACATGTAGGCAGAGAGGCAGGCAGAGAGAGAGGAGGAAGCAGGCTCCCTGCTGAGCAGAGAGCCCAAGGCGGGGCTGGATCCCAGAACCCTGGGATCATGACCCGAGCCGAAGGCAGAGGCTTTAACCCACTGAGCCACCCAGGCGCCCCTATTTTTTTTGTTTTTTAAGCTAGCCAGTGTACGTAATTCTCTTAACCAACTCTTAATTTCATCCCACCATCATTTAGTAAATGTCTGTCACATTCTCAGGTGTTTGAATGAGTAAATAATTGGGAAGGTGGGGGAAATAAAAGCAAACCCTCAATCTTTTTTCTTTTTCATCTTTCATGCATTCCTCCTCATACCACTGCTGTCTTGTCTTCTCCCATCATTATTTAAAAAAAAAAACAAAAAAACAAAGTTCATGTCAGGGTTACCAGTAATGACATAATTACTAAGTCCAGTTTAAACTTTGTCTTTTTTTTTTTTTAAACTTAATCTTAACTTGCTCTGCCCATATCATTTAACAGTACCATTGATGTTTACAGTTTTCTCTTTCATTACTTTTTGTGATAACTATTCTTCCTTGGTTCTTCTCATTTGTGTTTTTCTGCTCAGTTTCCTTCCCTGACTCTTCCTTGTCTTCCTCTTCTCCCGATCCTCTTATAATACTGGTGTTCTCTGGTGTCCTGAATTTGGGCTCCTCTCCCCTCTCCTTTCACTTCATGTACTTTCATTGGGTAATCTAATTATTACTTGGCCTTTTTTTTTTTTTAGATTTTTAAAATTCATTAGAGAGAGCTGGCACGAGTGAGGGCAGGAGCAGGGGTACGGTCATTGGGAGAGAGAGAAGCATATTCCCCCCTGAGCAGGGAGCCTAACTTGGGGTTGATCCCAGGACCTTGGGATCATGACCTGAGTCAAGGGTAGATGCTTAACCAGCTGAGCCACTCAGGCACCCCCAATTCCATGACTTTTGTTGTCCTTTCTGTTAATGAGCCTAAGTTGAATTTCTTTCCTATGTCAGTCTCCCAGTCAGTATCTATCTGTCTCTGTCTGGTGTTCCTTTAGTAATTGAGTGGAGTATGTCCAGTCTTGAATTTTACTTCATGCACCTTGTCCTCTGTCCCATTATTTATTCTTTATTCCATCTTGATGTAATTAAAATACCATCTGAATTCTGTTTTCTGAAACCAGGGAAGAAGGAATTTTCTTTTATGTCTTTTGTTCCTCTTCATTCTCATATTTTTTTCTATTTCCAAGTTTTGTTACTCCCAGTTCCTAAAATTCTCTCAATTCTAACCCTTTCTCCTTAGTTGTATAACCTTCAATTAAGCTCTTAATCTCTCACCTGTGTTAGCCTTTGCTGGTCTCTTTGCCTCCAGGATTTTTTCGGTCTGTATTTCATCCTGTACACTTAAAAAGTTACTTCTTAATAACTAGATCTAATTCATGAATCTAATTGTATCACTTTCAGTCTTTATGGTCCCCTGTGACCTTCAGAGTGAAATCCAAATGATAATGTTCTTCAAATTCTTATTTCCCATTTTCTACCTCCCATTTCTGCTCTAGCAGAGTCATGTTGTTTTCTGTACACTCCATGTTTGAAGCCTGTATCCTTTTTTATAGTTATTTCTTCCTACCTAGAATGCCCTTTCCCTGCATCCTTTAGCAAGTTCTTCTTGGTCCATTTGGACATGTCTTAAATACTGTTTCCTCTTTTGGGACTCTTCCTTCCTTGATGACTTGTCACGAAGACAGCATATATTTTACATATTATATAATATAATATTATATATTAATTTAATAATAATATATTATTATATAATATAATTTATATTATATTATTTATAATATTTATATAATTATTTATGTATTATATAATATACATATATTATAAAACTGATTTGATAAGTGGGGAAAAGAGGTTTTTTTAAAGGTTTTATTTATTTTTAGAGAAAGAGTACGTGTGTGTGTTCACATGCATGTACACACACACATGCACACAGAGGCAGGGAAAGGTGTAGAGAGGGAGAGGGAGAGAATCCCAGGTAGACTCCACCCCTAGTGAGCATGAAACCCAGTGCAGGGCTCCATCCCATGACCCCGAGATCATGACCTGAGCCAAATGGGATGCTCAACCGACTGAGCCACACAGGTGCCCTTGAAAATGGCTGATCAAATGTTTGTTTATTGCCAAAGACTTCATGTTTCACTGATTATTTACTGTAACTAGTATAAAATGGCAAATAAGGTATTTGCACTATAAAATCAACTGGGGTATACATACAGGTTTTTAAAGCTATTCAGAGTCTTTAGACACATTGTTTTTAGACTTTGGAAATTTTAGAATTTGGATAATTTCTAAGTTTTTAGGGATTTTTAGGAAAGGATACATTTTAGTTATTTTTTCATCATAAAAATCCTTGAATTTTTCTTTGCTGCAGAGATGAGTAGCCTAGAAATGGAAATGCCCTTTGATAGACTTAAATATCTGTAATTTCCAAATCTGAAGGAAATAGGTAAATCACACAACATTATTACATTATTTTATTTGGACTTAAATATTCTCTTTGGGGAGTACAAATAAATAACGGACTGTTTTCCTGCATTTCTTTTGCATCCATTTAAGACTGTCATGTTACAGAAATTTTTCATTTTTCACCCTATAAAAGGTGTTATCTGCCAAAATGAGATTTTTGTGAAGTTTTATACATAATCCTCCTCTAGTGTAGAATCACTTATTTATATGAATGAATGTTGCTTGAGATGGTGGGAAGAGCTGGTTTGATACTATTTTTAGGTGTAGAATTTCCCACTTTCAGTCTTTTCTACTTACAGAACTAGCCCAATAGGAAGAGATTACAGTAGCATCCACAGAAGATTTTTGTATCACTTAAAGTATGTCTACGTGATTTAGACTAGTGGATCTCAAACTTTTTGGTTTCAGGATTCCCCCTTTAGACGTCCCGATTTTTTTGAAGACCTCTATGAGCTTTTGTTTATTTAGGTTAGTTATCAAAATTTATCATATTGAAAGTTAAAACAAATTGAAAATATTTATTAAATAAATATTTTTTAAAATAATAAACTTAGAAGCATGCCTGAGTGGCACAGCCTGTTAAGCATTTGACTTTTGGTTTTGGCTCAGGTTCTGATCTCAGGATTGTAGAATTGAGCCCTGCATTTGGGCTCTACGCTCAGCATGAAGTCTACTTGAGATACTCTCTTCCTCTCCCTTTACCCCTCCCTGCTTCTTTCCCCCCGAAAGAAATGAGTTTAAAAAAAAAATTGCATTTTAAGTGAAAAATAACTGTTTTCCAAAACAAAAAACAGAAGAATGGCATTATTTAGACTTTTGCAAAGCTCTGTAACATCTGGCTTAATAAAAGCTAGATTCTTAGATCTACTTTTAAGATTTCATCTGTTGCAACATACTGGTTTGGTTAAAGTATATAAAGAAAGTTCTGTTTCACATATGTGTTGTTGGAAGAGATGAATATTTTGGCTTTTCAGATAATTGTGGATATTCTTTTTGATACTTCACCAAAACTCAGCAAGTAATCATTTCTTAAAGGTTAGTTGTAATGTGCAGTCTGAAAACATCAGTTAACTTTTTGTACTTCAGTACATTATAAACCATTGCTTTATATATGCTTCCAATGGCTCTTTTATTTATTTTATTTTATTTTTTTTTAAGATTTTATTTATTTACTTGAGAGAGAGAGAATATTAGAGAGAGTATGAGAGGAGAGAGGTCAGCGGGAGAAGCAGATTCCCTGCTGAGCAGGGAGCCAGATGTGGGACTTGATCCTGGGACTCCAGGATCATGACCTGAGCCAAAGGCAGTTGCTTAACCAACTGAGCCACCCAGGCGCCCCTCCAATGGCTCTTTTAGCAGTGTGTGATTTTGTAATTAGTAAGCATTATTTGGAAAATATGGATTTGAGTTGTATAGATCTTACAAATGTTGATACATCTCCTTATGTGATATAAAAATATCACATCCATTGATATCACAATTAGTATCATTAGAAAAAGTTTTAAGTACTGTATTGAGAAGCCGTGAAACTCACAGAGTCAAATATAGGTTTTCCAAAGTTCTAATTTTAGGTTAAATACTTGAAGACCTTGATTGGCAACAGCTACTGTCAATTAGTTTCATTGAAATGACAAATTCTCTGAGAAATATCTGCCAAATGCCCAAGTCTAATAACTAGTTCGAATATCAGTTATTCTTTCAAGTAAAAATGATGTTCCATTAAACAGTGGAGCAAGTTCAGCTCATAACTCAGTTATAAATGTTTTTCCTTGAAAGAATCTTCCTCCTTTGGGTAGAAATATAATAAAATTAATAGTTTCAATGGCTTCATAAAAGACATTTTTTAGTGAGACTGGCCTTTTATTTACTGTGTGTTGTGATGATGTGTGTGTGTGTTTGTGTGTGTGTATGTTTGGTGCCACTGCCTTGACATACTGTATGGTACCATTAGCTTCATCCACCATTGCTTTTAAAACATCGGTGCAGATGTTAAAATAGAAAGGCAAGTAACACATTAATAATACTAAAAAAATTAGTTTTGGGCCTCAGGAATTTCCCATGGTTGAGAACCACTGTTCTATACTTTAAAAAGAAGGAATGTTCATTTTTTCTCATAATTCACTTCTCAATACCTGAGACTTCCTCAGGTAGAGAGAAGACCATTTTTGAAAATTTTTATTATTTTTATCATTTTTATTTTATATAATATTAATTAGCATTTTATTGAATGTTTGTTACATACTGAATATAAAGACTAGGTTCCAGTGTGTGTTTTTTCCACACCACCAAGTAGTTCTCCAATTCTCAGACATGACTGTGTGTCCTCCAATTCTGTGTAAGTGTCAGATCCCACAGGTTAAGGATTCAGACTCAACAAGACCACTATCTTCCTTTTCAGATGCCAGTCTCAAGTCTCACTTGTTCTTACCCTTCTTACCCACTGGCTATAAAGTGGAGGTTTCCAAAACTTCCTCTGTGGGTGGAAATAATTTGCTAGAGTGGCTCACAGAACTCAGGCATTTAATTATGTTTTATCAGTTTATCATAAAGGATGCAGAAGAACAGTCAGATGAAGACGTAATTAGGGCGAGGACCAGAAGGGTTCTAAGCACAGGAACTTCTGTTCTCCAAGAGCTTAGGGTGTAACCACCCTCTAGCTTGTAGATGTGTTCTGGTTCACTGGGCCTGGAAGCTCTCTGAACCCCTTCCTTTTGGGTTATATGGAGACTTAATTACCTAGGCAAGATTGATTAAAACATTGGCCATTGAAAGACTGAACTCAGTCTCACTTCTCCCCTCCCTGAAGGTGGTGAGATGGTAGGGCTGGAAGATCATCTCTCTTATCACATGGTTGGTTCCCCTGGCAACCAGTCTTCCTCTGGAGGGGGTTTCCAAAAGTCACCTCATTAACATAAACAGGTGTAGTTGAAAGGGGCTTGTTATGAATAACAAGATATTTCCTTTCACTTTTATTGCTCTGGAACTGTTCTAGAAACTTAAGATACAAGATCAAATATTATAACAGAAATATGTTCCCATTGCTCTTAATATGAAATTCTAAGGATTTGGGGAACTATGAGCCAGAAACAGTAGTTGAAGACCAATACATAATTCTTATTATTATAAAGCATAGTATCATTTCTTCATTTTATAGATGGGGAAACAGAGGTATAGGTGGGTTAATTAAATTGCCCAAAGCCATTCAGCTAGTAATTTTTGCAGTTTGACTCCAGAGCTCAGCTTTTTTTTTTTTTCTTAAGTTAACCTTTAGGCTTCATGTGCGTGTACTTTCTGTTTACTCTTTACTGCATCGTTTATTCTTTTCTATATCTGTATTTGATGGGAAGTTATATATCCTGATAGTGGTTTTTTGGGGAAGTTAAACACAAAGCGCATTATTAATTTTTAAATAGATATTTTTACAACATACTTTAAAGAGCTCTTTAGAGGGTAAAAATTTATATCTATCCATCTACCTATCTATAATTTCCATTAATCATTAAAACAATCCTGTGTGGAATACAGAATGGCTAATAATTAGTTTCTCATATTTTTAAAGTGATGATTTGGTCCTTAAAAATTTGTGACTTATTCAAAGTTGAAAAAGGAGTTAGTGGCAGGACCTGGACTTGAACCTCCACAGTTCTCAATTCAAATTAAGAATCCTTTCTCATACACCTTGATATTTCGTCTGTCAAATTGGGTTGTTTGGTTGTTTTAATACTAAGATCACAGCTGTGGAGCAATTTTCTTCTTAGATGCCTTTGTTGTTACTATAGGGAATTTAGCTGAAATAAAACCCTTAAGACTTTTTTTTCTAGTTGGAATATTTCTAGTTGGAGTAGGCTGCTTTGAGGGAAGTGAAGTTTTATTAATTATTATCAGAATCTTAAAATATTTTCATGTTTAACTGGAAATAGATTGTACAGCACACACACAAGTAGTTATTTTACAGCTCCTACACATTCATCTGTTTTTCTCTTAAAGTATTAAGACGCATTTTTCTCTGATATAAGTAAAATCATGTTACTTTATGTCATGGTTGGTTATGCAGAATTGTTGGGCTAATAAAAATTGTTTTCAGATGTTTGTCATGTCTAGAACATTTTTCATATTTAAATATGAAATTACATATTTAAATATTTAAATAATTTTTGTTTTTGAGATTTGGATTTCCCTTTTTGTTTTTATTTTTATGTCAAAAAACAAAGTCTTTTGGTAATTATGTATTTTATAGGAAAGCCTGTTAGCAATTATAATCAATATCTATTAGGGCTTATGCTGAACTCTGTCTTCACAAAACAGTTACAGGAATTGGGCTCTGCATTTTTTGTTTTTTGTTTTTTTTAAAGATTTTATTTATTTATTTGACAGAGATCACAAGTAGGCAGAGAGAGGAGGAAGCAGGCTCCCTGCTGAGCAGAGAGCCTGGATCCCAGGACCCAGGGATCATGCCCAAACTGAAGACAGAGGCTTTAACCCACTGAGCCACCCAGGCGCCCCTGGGCTCTGTGTTTTAAGCAGTTATAATACAGTCTAACCTCTTTTGGTGTGGACAGAAGTGATCTGTCGCCATCTAGGTTACTGTACACTTCAGTATTACCTGTATTTTAAGTATTTTATGTAAAAAAAGCATCAAGACAGTATTCTGCATTGAGTTGATAAAAAAGGGAAACATTATTTGATAATTGTTTTATAGAGAAGTGTATTATAATTCTTGATTTTCCTTTTCTCCTTTTTAGGCTTCTCATTTCTTTTGGGGATTGTGGGCTTTGATTCAAGCCAAATACTCCACCATTGATTTTGATTTCCTTGGGTAAGTTTAATTGTGCTGTATGTATTACATTTGTCTCTACTTTTTTTTTTTTTTGTACACAAAGGACTCATAGAGTACACCGTAGTTATTATTCTCAGTCAAATGTTATAAGGGTTGCATACATTTAAATAATTGGTCTGCAAGGAAATCTGGTATAATCTGTTAAATACTGTATTAGAAAAGTGTCCAGTAGATGGTGCAATAAACTAAAAATACATCCTTTGAAAAATCCTAAAACTTTAAAAAAAAAAAAAATCAGCTTAGAAGGGTGAGTGGAAAATGAAGGAAGCATTAAGTTTTTCATTTTTTTATTAATTCTGTTGTTATTCTTTTCTCACTAGGTATGCAATTGTTCGTTTTAACCAGTACTTTAAAATGAAGCCTGAAGTTACTGCATTAAAAGTGCCTGAGTAAAGAAGAGATTTGATTATTCTCAAGTGGCTGAACAATGCTTGTGTATCTTTTCTTAAGAAATTTTGAAAAGCCAATGTTTGTTAAAATTCTGTTGTTTAATTTGGTTATCTTGCTTTACAAATTATGCCTCTAAACAACCAATCTATTTTTTAAATAGACTGAATGATGTCAAGAAGTATACCTACTGCTATAAGTATGTGGTGGATTAGAAGTTTGTTAAATCTGCAAAAAGGTATAAATATGTCAGTTTAATCCTTTCTTTGATAATTTAATCTATGTTATATGTGAATTATTTATTATAAATTTAACATAATTCTGTGACTGCTTTTATCTGTTTCATCTGTTGGTTGAGTGTAAGCAATGAAAATGTTCCAGAGAAAAATTTTTTTAAAGTTTTAATTTAGGAATTTTAATTTTAGCAAACAATCTAGGTGTTCATTGTAACCTTTTTATCTTGATACACTATAAGAAATATGAATCATTCACTCTTAAAATGCCAGATACTGGTATAGATAACTTAGGGTGGTAATAGAAAAATATCTGTGTATGAGGGTAAATTACATTTACTGTCTACTTTTAGTGGTACATCTTTTTGAATCGAATATTGGAAAGTGTTTTTCTTGGGGGGGAATATATCTTAAAATTAAATTATCCTTGCATACATAGTCTGACAGTATAAATATTAGTATTTACCTATAATCCTGGAATAGATATGATTTTATGTTACCAAAATCTGCATTAAATAATGTTTTCACATACTAAATACAGTCATTTAAGTTACTAGTTTGTTCTTAAAATTTGATAATACCACATTTTTTTTTTACCAAAAATTTTACTTACTGAAATATTCTTTGTTTCTGTCTGTTTAGCTAGTAGAACAAATGCTAATTTCTGAAACAAAGATAGAATGGTTATCATATTTGGGAACAAGAAAATAGCATTTAGATAGATTCTTTTTTACCTTTCCAGATTCATTCCTTAACACTTTGTTTCATGTTTCAGTTTGGCTCCATGTCTTTAGAATGATAGCAAATGATTACGTGATATATGTAGCTTCAGAGAAATAAATTAAAAGCAGTTAAAAGAAATAACATTTAGGACATTGATCTAATACACTTAAAATCTAACAAAATGTGAATTAAACAGAAATATTCATGGTAGGAGGTCTTCTGTTTTAGTTTCTCTTGGTTTTGTTTTTATTTTTTTCTTTGGGAGTAGGAGGGTAGCAATTACTATATGGAAGGAAGTTAGATCTTTGCAATCAGTAGTCTTCAAGTTTTGAAGACTGATGGTTTGTGGAGTTGAGCAGTCATGGTTAACTTAGAAAATGAGTCTGATAGGCTTTGCACTTTGGTCACATAAGTGCCCATGTACAAAGTTGACTTAATGAATTTGCATATTCAGAATATGCAATTACAAATATATCCTCTGAGAAATCTTCTGGGGAGTTTGATGTATTATTCCAAATGACTTATATTCTCAGATAAGTGCTTTAAAATACTTGGATTATCTCAAGATGTTTAAAGCTAATAAAGTAAGTAGAAACACTTGAAGGCCATTTTAAATGGTAAATTCTAGTTACATAAATAGAATCTTAAAATCTGCTTGTTTCTATAACAGTGTTAGACTAAAATTTGTTTTCTACCTCCCCAATGTTAAAATGTTCACTTCTGTTTTTATAAACCATATTACTATAGGATCAGTAGAATTTTACCTAATTGACTAAATGAATGGAACCAATTAATTGATAGCTTTTTACATAATGTTAGAGTGAGCTGAAGAATGTTTTTGGTGGAATTTTCATCTGCAATTGGAAGATTTTCTTAGGACAATGAATAATATATTAAAAAACCCTTGATTTTTTTTTTTTTTTTTTAATTTCTGACTTCTTAAAGTGCAACAATATATATCTTGGAGAACTGTGGGAGGAGAGATCAGTTTTCTACCTTATTCCATATTCTTCCAACTATCTTGAGTAGAGATTCACTGAGCCTTTGCTGGTAGACTGTGCATAGCTGCTAGCTGTGATACTCTTGTTTTTCAGAGAGATTCATATAGAACTGAATGTAAAGGGGAATAGAGGCTTTCACTTTAGCCCTGGGAGTATGCAGTGGAAGTTGGAAACAAAATGAGACATATAAGATATTTTCCCCACTCTTGGCTAGATATTGGGTGTCATGATGCTACCACATCCTGTACAGGTCTTTGGTATCATGCTGCAGACTAATAAGTGGGTTCAAAATTGCTTTTCTTTTTATCCACCATTTAAAGGATTCTAAAGGAAAAACATCCCTCTAAAATTTGTCCTTTGGCTTGCTGAGATGTCTTTTGCTTTTTTATGTTACGCTAAGGAACTTGAATGCCTTACCTAATAACTCAGCTGGTAGTAAGTTCATTTTGTAAATATGAAAATGGTTGTTAGAGAAGTGGCATTCATGTATACTCATTGTTGTCAGTCAATAGACCATAGTGGCCTGGATGCTTTAACAAGCAAAATTCCACATTTTTTCCTTTTGTTCCTTACGTACTTATATGATCTTACCTGACCAGTAATATTTTATTTTTCCCCTCTTGACCCCATGCTACCACCTGATTTTCTGGAAATCAGAGAGATATGGTAGTGAATCATACTGTTCACATGGTCATTTGAGATCAACATGAGCACAAAACTCAGCTAGGTCTGCCTGGAATGTATATAAAACAGTGTAAATAAAGATTGTAAACTAGTGTGAATTGTATCTTGCATATGAGATTGTGTATTGTTTTGCGTTCTCTTTTGTAGATTTTTTTTTTTCCTTTTTTTGGTAAGGAAATGATTCAGCTCTTTGGTTTTAGACTGGAAATAGCCAAAAGTTCTGGCTGCATAGTGGGATAACAAGGGGAACTGGAAAAATAGGGTTTATCAGTTTTTGTTAATGTCAGTACTTATTTATTTAGCCTCTCAGTGCCTAATATGACTTTTCTTCATTCTTTAGTTGGCCATTAGTTTTTGTGAGATTAGATTCTTATGAGCAGTAAATTGATAAACTAACTGCTAGAGCTACTTTTTTGAGTCATGATTCTAAGCTAAAGCAAATTAAAAATATAATGTGATGATTGCAGACTGAAGTATTATCCTTTCCTATTTTCAAGGTTGTTAACCTTTTTCTACAAAAAAAAAAAAACCTTGAAATTTTGTACAACTCTGTGTGAATCAAAACCCCATATATATGAGATATGATAATAGCTCTTGGTTCAACTTTAAGATTATCTCATTTGGCTTCTCTAAATATAAAGTTGTTCATTAGGGGATTGTAAAAGACAAAAAAGATGTAAGTCATGACTAATCTTTTAACGACTGCTATTTTCATCTTTGCTGAACTACAAATATTTGTTTTAGCTTATAAATATGTTACTAAGCTTCCAGATTTAAAGGAAAAAAGTTTCCCCAAGCATTCTCAATTAAAAAATTAAAAACCTTCACTTTAAAAATTATATAGATTTTTATTTTTTATATTATATGAAGATTTCTGTATCATTACATTTCTGTATCATTACACATAATAAGACTGTGAATACTATCAGTTTGATTTTCTGCTTTAAATTGCTTTAAATAAGCATTTTAGTTGGATTCCAAAGTCATATAGACTTAAGCTTCTGATATTAATCAGTCATTCTGTTGATAGACAAAGGTACCAATGCTTTATGCTAGGAAGAGAATTTTGTTATTGGCAGCAACTTAAACTACTTTCCTCAAAAGGCAAACACAAGTAATTATTATGCAAGAAGGAAATGAATTATAAATATGTGGTAAAGCAGCTTTCGCTTCATTTCAGAATTGATTTGCTCTGATTTTTCTTCCTTAGATTACTAGATTTTAGAATGTCTTTTGACTGGAAACTTAGCTACATATTAAGGCAATCTGTTTTGCTTTTATTTTCTTTTAAAAAAAAAAAAACGTTAGTTATATCGAACCACCTTTTTTTTCCAGTTACATATCACTTGTGTGATTACAGTGTTATGTTTTGGGTTTGATGTCTTTGGACAGAAAAGCATATCAGTTATTTTAAATGATTTTTTCCCTCATCTTTGAAGCTTAGTCTGTAACTGTGTTGATATAAAAGAAAATGCTTTGGTTTGCATTACTTGAACACTTGAGAACTGAAATCAGTAAGGTATCTTACATAATGAATTAGATTTTTCTGAACACAGTTTTTATACAAACAACTTTCATTTCTGGATCATAATTTGAAATAGAAGGTTTCAACTCTTTGAATGAGCAAAAGTGACAGGCTTATAGAAAAATATCCTTTTGTGTTTCAGGCACCCCAAATTCAACTTTTTTGTAGGTTTCTGTCCTAAAATCTGCTTTCTCTTTTCTCCTGTTCTTAATGCACTTGCTATTCTATAGATGTTATCAAACAACAGGTTAAGGTAAAATCTGTGTTCATTATGAACCTTTCAGCTTTTCTAGTTATGAAAAATTACTCTGTAAAATACTCTTAATCCCTAAATATAGGCATATTTTTGTTTACATCTTACCCATTAATGGTATAATACCATTAATCATTTTACAAAACACACGATGTTTATAAAAATTGAAAACATTACATGTTGTATTACAGCTAGTTAGTGAAGGGTAAGAAGAAGCTGGCTGATTTGAATTGTTTCATTAATTAAATTTCAAAACTCTTTAATAAAGGAATTTTCAGAGATAGTTTGAGACCTGGTAGTATCCATGTAAACTAGCTTTTGTGACCTGGAGAAAACCCCCCCAAAACAGTGGAGGAGCCAAGAGGATTTACTTGGCATGGTTGTGGTGTGCTGCTACTTCAGTTTAGGTAGTGACACACTGAGATTTTTATTATCCAGTAATCTGAAGAAGTTTCCTGTTGTTTTTGTGTATTAAAACTAACTATAAATTGGTAGAATCCGCTAAGAGGAAACTTTAACTGTACTGTATTGAGGAATCTTTTTACAGCTAGGTGAAGTTTCCATGATATGAAGTATTTGACTTTTAAAATAATACTGTTATCTTAAGAAATAAGACTTGGCGTTATTCCATGTTCTCAAGTGATGATTTCCTCAATTGAGTTTCAAGAAGAAAACAAAAAACAACCAAAATAAATAATTGTCACTGCGTTAGCTGTGTGTTGAATTGAAAAATTGTGGCATAAAGCTTAAATTTGTGTTTATCAAATGTGAACCATAGTAGTATAATGCTGCTTTGTATATACTGTAAGTGCTACAAATAGTCTCAGCACTGAAAATGTATTGATACCTCTCAAATGAATGCAAATTTTGATGTAGGTGTTTTGATATGCCTCAGAAAGTATCTGAGTGTCTGAGAACTTGTTAATCTGTTTGGTAATGGAGATACTTCCTGTTTTTCGTTGCATATTTTCATGTTTAAAATTTAATTTTTACATTTTTACTCCTGTTAATTTAAGTGTAAAATTTGTTCTGTGGATAAAAATGGGGTTGCCAGTGAAGAAAATTTAAAACAGCCTCATTCATGTAACTGCTTAAGTAAAAATACATTTTTGCTGTATGTTCAGAAACTTTTAATGAAGTCGTTTGTATTTCTGTTTGAATATGAGTGATGTTTAGGCTTTATTTCTGTTTAATAAGGCCTTTCACCATTGATTAAATGAAGGAATGTATCTTTTTGAAGAGATTTATATTCTGTAAATAAAAATTGGTTGTAACAATAAAGTTGGGTTCTAACTGCAGTGTACCATAAATCTTGTTATTGCAACTTACTTTGGTGGTTTTTCTTTTTTGAGGGGAGCAGAAAACAAGGCTTTTCATAGTGTATAACTATGTATTTGAAGTGATCATTTAAATTTCTCTAATTCTCTGGTTTTATATAGTGTTAAAAAGTTTTGAAAAAAGTTTGCTTTCAGAAACTTAGTTGAGAGTGTGGAATGTTATGTAACTTAGTAAACAAATTCTATTTACTTTTCTTTTTTTTTTAAATATTTTTAAATTTATTTAACAGAGAGCAGAAGTAGGTGGAGCAGTGGGCAAGAGGGAGAGGGAGAAGCAGGTTCCCCACTAGGAAGGAGCCCATTGTGGGACTTGATCCCAGGACCCTAGGATGACAAAGCTGAAGGCAGCCACTTAACCGACTGAGCCACCCAGGCGTCCCAACAATTCTATTTACTTAGTTTAAAAATTCATTATTCTTCCAACCACTATGTTTTGTATCTTCACTGTGAATTAGGGCCAAAAACAGATAAAGAAAGACACTCTTTGGGACTTAGCATCTTAGTCTATGCAGGGAGTATCCACCCAGTGTTTATTAAACTTTATCAGGTAATGTGAAAGATAGGATCCCTACTGTCAGATATCATGAGAAAATCAGTTCTCCACAACAAAAATAGCCTTGTGTGTGTGATAAAATGTTTTCCACTTTGGGTTTATCTCGTGTTTTCTAGATAAATTTCTATTAGAATAAAGTTATGTATTGCCAGTCAAAATACTACAAAAGTGATGTCTTTTTGAGGATGTCACATCTGAGGAACTCATTGTTAATGTTGATTTTGATCAGTTGGCCGAAGTATTATTCTGTGTCTTTACCTTGTAGTGTTTATTTTTTCCCTTGTGGGGAAATAAGCAATCTGTGGAGAGAAAACTTTAAGATTATGTAAGTATCTTGCTTGTTGTCAAACATCCCATTTCCCTTCCGACTTAGCAACACTTGATATTTGTCTAAACCAATCTTTATTATGATGGCTACGAAATACTCATTTTTCAGTTCTGTTACATGATACACATATTTCACCATTTTTTAAAAAAGATTTTTTTTTATTTGACAGATCACAAGTAGGGAGAGAGGCAGGCAGGTAGGAGGCGAGAAGCAGGCTCCCTGCTGAGCAGAGAGCCTGCTGCGGGGCTCGATCCCAGGACCCTAAGATCATGACCTAAGGCGAATGCAGAGTCTTCACCCACTGAGCCACCCAGGCACCCCCATATATCACCATTTTATTGTAAGGAATCCTCTGTATATCTATATGTCATCTATCATTCATGTGGCAGTATTTTAAGTATAGACTCTCAGATTTATTTAGTGGATTATAATCTGTTAGTATACTTATGTACATTGATGTTAAAATGTCTGAGATTTGGCTTGGGGGAGCCCCATCAGATCTAGCTCCTTCTGATGTACCAGAACATGTTTTGAGCACTTTCTTACTTTATAGTAAATCCTTCCAGAGCCATAGAATCAGCCATTTTTCCAAGGAATTTTTTTTAACGGTCCTTAGAAACTTAAATCTGGTAACTGGGTATGCTCAGTAGTTCTGCGATATCACATCCTAGGCCCTTTTAGCTGGCAGAGCAAGGAAACACATTTATATGTAAATACTACATTTTATAAATTGTTAAGTACATACTGACACTTCAGTTTTTAATCCAATTCCAGAGTTCTCCCTTGCCTCTCCCAATTCGTATTTGTTCTCCCTTTTCTTTATCTGATGATACATATTTTGTTAAGAATAGAATTAATGTGCCCTTTTCATTCATTGTATCACATGAGGTATGAAATGTTAATATAGTTCACTAGTCATAGTGATTTTAACCATAGTCATTTGATTAAAGTGGTGTCTGCCAAGTGTCTCCCCATTTTATTTTTTTTAGGATTTTATTTATTAGTGTCCCTGTGTGCGAGCTTGAGCATAAGGGTGGAGAGGGGAGCATAAAGGTGGGGAGGGGGCAGAGGGAGAAGGAGAGGGAGAGGGAGAAGGAGACTCCCTGCTGAGCAGGGAGCGGAATGGGGGGCTCATCTCAGGCCTTCAGGATCATGACTTGAGCTGAAGGCAGATGCTTAAATCAACTGAGCCACCGAGGCGCCCCTCCCATTTTCTTTTAATTAATAATAAGCATCTTGTGGGAGGAGATTCTCTGAAACTGTGGGATTTTATGCTATTTTAGCACCCATCATCAGTTTTTACCTGCAGCAGTTATTGTGATGTTTGCCTGTTGCTCATATGCTATTTCTCTCTTCTACTTTCAGTTTTAATTCTAAAATTGGAATTTTACTGTAGGAAGAGTTATTTTCCTCCAATTATTTATTCAACTATATCAGAATACAAGGATACTTAATTCTATAGGCTGTAATCTATTACAGTCATTTTGTTGCTCAATTTGTTCCAGTTTGGTAATTGAGTGAGAGCTCCTCTAAGTTGGTTGCTGTAACCTTTCAATATGCTCATACTGTTTCTTGAGCATTTCCTTTTCTTTCCAGGCTAGTCTTGTAACTTCTCTTCCCCAACCTTCAATTCAATTATTTCTTCAAGGAGCCCTGACTTTATAGAGAATGAGATTTAGAAACCAAGATCTGGGTGTCAGGTGTGCTCAAAGTTGCTGGGGTGTTACTGCTTCTATATTCTGTCAGCTGACAGAATCAGGAAATTATATATATATGTGATATATGTATATATATATCTAAAATAACACACCCATGCATCTATATTTCTTTATCCATCTGCTTTTATGACTTTATTTTGAAATCATTTAAGATTTACAGAAAAGTCTCAAGAATAGTTCAGTGCACTGCCATATATCCTTATTCAAACTCCCTCAACATTTCTTTATCATTTTCTCTTTATTTCTTTTCATGAATTATTTGAGAGCAGTTTGCACACATGAATCTCATTTACCCCTCAATACTTGTATTTCATAAGAAAGTTGTCTTCTCCCCTCCATTTTTTCTCTGTGTATGTAGTATGTTGTTGGTTTTTTTTTTTTTTTTTCCTGGCTCTTTTCTTCCTTTCTTTCCTTTCTAACATTTCCTTTCTCTCTTTATTCCTTCATCCCTTCCTTCAGTTTATTTATTTGAGATAAAATGAGAACACAAGCAGGGGAGGAGCGGCAGGCAGAGAAAGAGAGAAAAGCAGATTCCGTGCTGAGTGGAGAGCCTACATGGGGCTTGACCCCAGGACCCTGGGATCATGACCAGAGCCAAATGCAGAGTTAACTGGGACTGAGCCACCCAAATGCCCCATTTCTGGCTCTTTTTTCAAGATTTTTTTTTTCCTTTTCAGTTGCTTTTTAGTGATTTGATTATGATGTATTTAAATGTGCATCCTTTGTATTATCCTGCTTAGGTTTTGACCTTTTTCAATCTATAAGTTTATCTTGTATCAAATTTGGGGGGAATTTCCACCATTTCTTCAAGTATATATTCTGACCCATTCTCTTTTGTGAGTCTCCAAAGACTGATATTGTTTGATAGGTCTCTAATGTTCAGTTCATTTTTTCCCTAATATCTATTTTCTTTTTCTCAGGTTTGGAATATTTCTGTTGGTCTGTCTTCATATTTCACTGATACTTTCTCCCATCTCATTTCCAAACTGCTGTTATGCCTGTCCAGTGACTTTTTTCATTTTGGTGGTATTATTTTCTTTTTTAAAAAGATTTTATTTATTTGACAGGGAGACAGCGAGAGCAGGAACACCAGCAGGGGGAGTGGGGAGGGAGAAGCAGGGAGCAGGATGTGGGACTTGATCCCAGGACCCTGGGATCATGACCTGAGCCGAAGGCAGATGCTTAACGACTGAGCCACCCAGGCAACCCCTGCCCCCTTTGCTTTGGTATTATTTTTAAAAGTTCTGAACTCTCCATTTGATTATTTTTAAAGTTTCTGTGTCTTTCCTGAGATTTCCTATTTATCAAGTGCAGAGTCACCTTTATGTCCCTGAGCATAGCTGTAAAGCAGCTTTAAAATCCTCGTCCAATAATTTCAGTAACCAAGTCATCTCGGAGACTATCTGTTGATTAGGTTTCTTTTGAGTGTGGCTCATATTTTCTTGTTTCTTTGTATGTCTGGTGGTTTTGATTTGTATCCTGGACATTGTGATTGATTTGTAGAGACTCTTGATTCTATTATGATCCTCTGAAAAGTATTGATTTTCTTTGTTTGTTTTAGCAGGTAATATAACTTGGCTGTACCCAAGCCTCAAACTCTGGTTCCTCTTTGGTAAGAGGCAGCTAAAATTTTCAGGGTTTAATTTTTATTTTTGGGGGGGGAGCTTTTTTGGGGGGGGCTCGTCTGCTTGGAGCATGCCCCATACATGCATATTTCAGAGGTCAGTCAGAGATTTGGGCAGAGTAGATATATGCAGATTTTACTGCCATTTCTCTCTGGGTCTTTTTGAAAAATTTCATACTTTTCCAGCTGTGAGGTTGTTTTGAACTCTGTCCTCTTGTTCTTCAAGTAAGACTACAGGCTTTCTAGGTTTTAGTGACACCACAAACCTCGGGCTTGTGGCTTGCCCTCAGGCATACTGCTAGTAAAATGGGAAACTCTGTAAGGGCCTATACTTAGCTAGAGCGACTCCATCTCGGTTAAATAGCCATTTTGTTGTTTTGTGCAGTAAACTTACACTGACCCTGCACCCCCCTGACCCCAGAGGAACTTACTTAGAAGCAAGCCTGGGAAACCAGTAAAATATGGACGACCAGTCCCTGATAACAGAGCCCAAATACAAGGATGGGTCAGGTCAGGTGGAAATAACAGAGCCCAGAATGCAAGGACGAGTCAGGCCAGGTAGAGACGTCCAATCAGTAAAGCACACATACCGTTTCCCTAACTACCAAAGAATGTAAACCCCACCTTTTGGGCGCCAATTCTGACCAGAGTGATAGGCTAGTTCAAACGGCCGCTATAGGGTAAATTGTAATTCAACTGGCCACCTGCGTGTGACCTGACACGACTATGCAACTTTCTCTGTGTGTTACAATCTCATTGGTCAGGCTCAACCACATGGCCTTTGCTCTATAAAAGCTAGTCTGTGAGACTGGGGGTCGTTGCTCTCTCTGCAAGGGACGGCCCTGACCGGTTGGTTTGATTCTCAATACTGGTGCGAAATAAAGCCTTGCTTGACCTTCACTTTGTGTTAGTCTCTCTCCTTTGATCACGGACCCTAACAACTCCAACTCATTCTCTTTTATCTAAGTGTAAATTTTGCTTTAGTTTCTTTTTGCTATTGGTTGCTCTCTAGTGTTTTTACGTAATTTCATATATCTCAAGTTTATGATGATCTATGGGAACCCTGGTCCAATAGGAGTTACTCCTCCATTCAATGTAGAACCTTTTTATCTTAGCTTTTTCAGTTGGGAATATAATTGACACTTTAAATTGGTATGGGTGTTAAATGTTCTGAAATTTTCTCTAAATACTACCTTCAAGCAAATACTATATAACTTGCAGTGCTTTAATTACTGTTTTTTAGGAATCGCATAATTTGTTCCTTGTTCAATAGAAAGTTGTTTAATTTCTAGGTGGAAGGACCTAGATATTTGGTTTTGTTCTTAGTATCTTTTTTTTTTAAATTTTATTTTTTATAAACATATATTTTTTTCCCCAGGGGTACAGGTCTGTTGTTCTTAGTATCTTGATTTATTTCAAGTGTTTGTATTATTTCTACTTGATGGAAATTATTGATGTTTGACTTAATATGTGATCCAATTTTGAGAATGTCCCATGTATTTTTGAGAAGGTATATATTCTGTATCGTCAGGGTGTGGTGGTACACACCCAAACACAGTCTATCCTCACTATTTATGGATTCCATATTTATGAATTTGCTTATTTGCCAAAATTTATTTGCAACCCCAAAACTGGTTCTTGGGGCTCTTTTGTGGTCATTTGTAGACATGTACACGTGCAGAGTGATGAAAAATTTTGAGTGTCTGACATGCACATTCCCAGCTGAGATTGAACAAGCTGACACTCTGCATTCTTGTTTCAGCTCCCATACTGTAAACAAAATCCTTTTCACCATATATTTAGTGCCACGTAGTTCACTTTTTTTTTTTTTTTTGCTTTTTGCTTTTTGCATAAGCGGGTGGGGCAGGGGCAGAGGGAAGAACAGATTCCTGGCGGGGCCCAGGTTGGGACTGGATCCCAGGACCTGGAGATCATGACCTGAGCTGGAGTCAGATGCCCAGACAACTGAGCCATGCAGGCGTCCCTTCCCCGAGTAGATTTACATAATGGGACCTCACTTAGTTTGTTAAATGAATGAATCAAAGCCTTAGAAATATTTCCAGTCAAGCAAAAAATAAGACTGTGTTTGGTCTTGGAGAGAGAGAAGCCCTGGAAATGACTGGCTGGAATAACTTTTCCTGATCTGACATGATACCTGAGAAGCTACCTCACAGGGGAAGCTGCAGTGAACTATTTTGGAAGTCAGAGATCCATTTATTTTTTTTAACCATATCATTCTGTATGATTTGGTTTTAGTTTATTTAGTTGAGCCAAAATTTACAGAAGTATGTTGATATTTTGTTAACTGTTACTGATTTCTTAGAGGTGTCCAGAATATAGTGTTCTTAGAATCTAGCATGCTAACAGCTTTTCAAGCCCCACTCAGAGGATAGTTTTTAAAAATGTATGTCTATAACTGAGATAAGCAATACAAGATTTTTTTTCCTTTACATGAATTCAGTCAAAATCTGTAATTGTTATTCTCATAATACTGTGTAAATACTTTTATTCACAATAAAACCCAAGGCAAGCATCACTGACTTTATTATTTAAAGTGGCTATCATTAATAATTCATTACGCAGGGAACAACTTACTTTTCCTTAAGATTTGGCATTTGCATTGGATTACATCCTCTGTTCCTTACCCAGGACATCACAAAAGAGGAATCAGTCTAAAACACTACTCTTTGACATACCATTTTTTTTTAAACTGTATTATTTTAATTAAACACAAGATCATGAAACAAACATCTTAGTTTCTACTGCAATTTCTCTAGTTGGTTTTCTCAACTATTTATATTGTGAATCTTAATAGTTGAAAATTTATTTGGTCTCTTATAAAAACATGTATTAGTAATTAGTTGATAAAGGATTGCCATTTTAATCTCACCACATTTTAAGAATCTAACTCAAACTGTTCTCTTTTTTCCCAGTTTTGTAACACTTGGAAAGAATTTAAAATTTTATTGTGCTTCTAGCAGTTTTTTTTCACATGGAAGCAGAAGGCTGTGTAGGTGCCTTGTAAGAGGCTGTCTTAGTGACATCCCTAACAAGAACCCAAAGCAATCCTGTTAAAAAAGATTTCTGAGTTTTAGCTTTGCAATATTCTAAGAAAAATAAACAAGAAAGAAAATGTAACCGCTTGACCACATTTGCCAGTGCGAGTTTCCTTCCTTGGTTAGAGGAGCAATTTTTTTTCTCTTGTGTTAGCTGATTTTGTGTTGACAAATCAGCTCAGATTATCTTTTGCAATGAAAAAATGAAAGCTAAGGGGGGTTGCTAATAGCACCAGACTTTGTAATGGTTGAGTGGAATTTAGTTTCTGCTTTTCTTTTTCCTTGTGAAAAAGAGTGTCTCACTGGAGACATTCAGAAACTAGAGATAAGTGTTGGGTAGTCGAAAGACCCTATTCAGGTGACAGGAACTCCCAATGACGATATGGGTTTTATGGGCTTCATTTTCTCATTACAATAACCAAAACACCTTTGAAAAAGATGTCATAAAAATTGGGAGTCTTTTATATAATTTTGTCATGTTGCCATATCACTTTTTTCCTTTGTTGCATTCCCTACTTAAAATTCCTATTTCAGAAGGTAAGCAAGCTGACAATCCTTCTGTATCCAGAACACTGGCTACCACAGGGAGGTACCTTTGGAGTTCTCATGTCAAGTCCTTGATCTGTGAAATATCATGTAGGTTCTTTTTTGAATAGGGGCCATTTTTACCTAGTTTTTGGATTGTTAGGCACTGAATGTGTTGCCCTAAAATTGATGTGTTGTAATTCTAACCCCCCAGTGTGGCTGTATTTGGGGATGGAGCGTCTGTGGAAATAATTAAGGTTAAAGGAGCTCAGAAGGGTGGAACCCCGATTTGATAGGATTAGTGTCCTTATAAGAAGAGAAACTAGAGAACTTAACTCCCTCCTCTCCCAAGTACACAGGTGAGGAAACGCCACTTGACCACACAGCTTTTACAATCCAGGAAGAGAGTTCTTGGAAACTAAATCAAATGGCAGCTTGATTATGGACTTCCAGCCTCTACACTGAGAAAATAAGTGTCTATCGTTTAAGCCATCCAGTCTATGGTATTTTTGTTATGGCAGTCTTAGCCAACTAATACAGATGGTAGGAACATGGATCATCATAGAACTTTTCTAAGTATGTAAGGGGAGGGGCGTGTGTATGTGTGTGTTGGAGGTGGGGTTTAAGGGATGGAAGTATGTAAATATTAGCTGTTTTACAGGGTACTTTCTTAGCCTTTCTTCTGAGGATACCAGTTAGTCACAGTTCCCAAAGCAAAGACTGTGCATTCTTTCATTAATCCGTGTGTCTAGGGCTCAGAGCACTGTGGATATTTTCTTAGCCTCTCACTGCTATTTCTCTCCTACAAACGCTTGCCCTATGTGAAGTTCATGAAACATAGTTCCATCATACTCCACTTGTTCTTCATACTGTTATTTTTCATTCTTCTGGTTTCACCTCCTTACTCATGAAGGGCTTCATTTAGTACCTGAACCACAGTCCTCTCTCTTTCTCACTGCTGCCATCACCACAGAAAATTTAGCTGGACTTTGAATATCCCTTCCAGTAACTCAAGGTGAAAGTTTTTTGGCTTCTTCAAATTTTAGTGTTCTTCATTTTCATTTCATATAAATAGCCTATTTGCATGGTCATAGTCTGTGCCTAATTCATCGTCTGAAGACATGCCACAAACACGTGAAACTTCATTATGCCGATCGTTGGTTACATTCTCCTGTCTATCTAGACTGACCCTTCCTTCTTCCTTCCTTCCTCCCTCTTTCTTTTCTCTCTCTCTTTTTGTTGTTCTGCCTAGCCTTTTCTTTTAGTTCATTAAAACCTCCAGAACTTGGACCTATCACTGTGGCCTAGACTAGACACTGGTGTGTCACCTCAGGCCCTCCAGCCAGGCATCCTTCACTACTGATCCCCACTGTTTCTCTTCCACCACTGTCCAACCAGTCTTTAGGCTTGGCTATGTCCAACCATGTGCCTCATCTACTCCTACCCCTGGGGCTGGCCCTGCATGATGACACAATTGTGCTAGCTGATGCCTCTACAGTCCCAAAATCTCTAATGTAGCCTGGGCCCCGAAGAGCACTTGGCTTCCAGAGCAGAGGGCTGAGCTACCTGTATTCATCTGTTAAATCTGTGTTATCACTCCTGGTCCTAACAAAGCCCTTCTAGTTAGTTAATCCTTTAATTTTTTAATTCATTCCCTTTTTATCCATATCCTCTACTCCTATTCCCCTACTCCTCATAAACAACCATTTTTATTGTATACCTTTTTTTTGAATGTAGTTTTACCATATGTGCATAGTTTTGTGACCATTTGTTTTTAACTCACACAACTGATATTATTGATTTTATTCCTGTTTTTCACCAAGTACTTTTTTCACCAAGTACTATATTTTATTTATTTATTTACTTATTTTATTTAGAGAGAGAGAGAGGAGAGCACAAGCAGGAAGGGGGCAGAGAAAAAGAATCCCAAGCACAGTCCACACTGAGTGTGGAGCACGACTTGGGATTCAGTCCCACGATTCCAAGGTCATGACCTGAAACAAAATCAAGAGTTGGATGCTCAACCAACTGAGCCACACAGGGAGTACTATATTTTAAAGACTAATTTTGTGTAGCTATGTGAATATGTGCCTCTAAGGTACTGTGTCTTTCAGCTGCAAAATACTTCATGGTGCTCATCCCAACACATTTCACTTATCCTTTCTCCCAGTAATGGATACCCAGGTGGCTTCTAACTCTGCCACCACCAACAGTGATATGATAATGAGTTTCCTCATTATGTACCAAATAGTGGACATGAGTAATAATTTCACTGGGATATATCCAAGGAGAAGAATTGCTGGGTCATAGAGTATACATATATTTATTTTATTTTTTATTTTTTAAAAAGATTTTATTTATTTGACAGAGAGACAGCAAGAGAGGGAACACAAGCAGGGGGAGTGGGAGGAGAAGCAGGCCTCCTGCTGAGCAGGGAGCCCGATGCAGACTCCATCCCAGGACCGTGGGATCGTGACCTGAGTCAAAGGGAGACACTTAACTACTGAGCCACCTGGGAACCCCTGAACATATTTGTTTTAATAAGAAGAGCCAGATAGCTCTCTGGACTGTTCTAATGTTCCTTTTATCAGTGAATGACATTTCTATTGCATCTCTATCTATCATCATCTATCTTAAAAGAATATGTATATATTGTCAGATATTAAACCTGCTACTATAGGTTACCAAGCTTTACTTTGATTCATATTTGCCTGGTATATCTTTTTCCATTGTTCATGTTTAATCTTTCTGTGTCGTTTTGCTCTGAATGGCTCTTAAAGGCAACATATTATCATCAAATTCATTCTGAGAGTCTCTTTTAATTGGTGAGATAAAACACTTACTTTCAGTGCAATATTAAAACAGTTCTATTTCAGTATTTCATATGATGTATTATTGTACCTTCTGTTTTATTTCCAACTTTCTGTTGTATGTGTAAAATTTACTTATGGCTGGGTTAAAAGTTATATATTCTATTTTTACTCTTAAGATGGCTAACCTTAATTACAAATATGTTCATATATATTTATCCTATCAAGGTAAGTATCTTAAAAACTTACCAATATTTGCATGTTTGTGGCAGATTTGGAAACGTGCTGCTCAGATCTCCCTTCAAGAAAAAACTTTGTATGGGGGCGTCTGGGTGGCTCAGTGGGTTAAGCCTCTGCCTTAGGCTCAGGTCATGGTCTCAGGACCCTGGGATTGAACCCCGAATAGGACTCTCTGTTCAGCGGGAAGCCTGCTTCCCTCTCTCTCTCTGCCTGCCTCTCTGCCTACTTGTGATCTCTCTCTCTGTCAAATAAGTAAATAAAATCTTAAAAAAACAAACAAACAAACAAACAAAACTTTGTATGGAGTGTGATTAGCTGATAGTCTCCAGCTGTTAGCCCCTTTAGGCTCTGCCTCATTCAAACTGACATCACTTTTCTTTCAGGGCAGCCCCCAGACAATGGTACAAAGACCCAAGGATTTCTGCCCTGTGTGGGACCCTTCCAGTGGGGAGTTTTTGCTCTGGAGCTCCCCACTGATCTAGTAGAGTCTGTCAGGCCTGCCTCATGCTCTGGAATTTTCCCCTGAGAAATCCTGCTTCTTCCTCTTTTCTTTCACAGATACTATTCCCCAGTAATAAGCCTTTTACATTTCAGACTCTTGCCCTGGCATTTGTTTTCCAGAAATACCCACCTGCAATAGTTGGTGAAGAGTCGTCCAAGAAAGCAGCAATAAGATAGAAGCTTGGAGCTGGTTTACTCACCGCCCTAGTAGGTGGTACACAGACAGACCCTGGTACTTAAGTGGCAAATTAATTGATAATGCTTTCACTGTTGATGAAATAGGATGGTGTGCTGGAGGATGAAAATGTATTGGTCAGTGTGATCATTCAGGAGTTTGAAATAACAGGAAGAATGATAAATCTGAAGATAATAGAATTGGATTGTTGTTAGTAAATTACATTGACATCCTGCAGTTGGATAATGAAAAACTGAGGTCAGTTAACTAAGGATTGAAAACCAAGTAATAGAGCTCATCTCAATGACAGCTTACAATGAATTGACTGATTTGGGGGCATTCTCTTGGGATATGCAATTTAATTTCCTAGTGAGAGCTCCAGGGGATGATGCAAACTTACTGCTAGGATGATTCCAAGAAGTTGCAAAAAGCAGTGGCCCAGTGAGTGAGACTGAAATGCCTGAATCACCATGGTAGACATTAGAAAAAGGTACTAAAGGTTTGGGAAGTTGTACATGCTGAAATTGGATATATGAGGCCAGAAAACTCAACAGAAGGTCGTTTCACAGGGAGACTTGGAGGAGACACTACTCACCAATGCCATCAGGAATGGGCAGGTGAATGGGTCACTGACATCACCAAGAAGTTCAGTTAATGGACTTCCTCTGGAAGCCAGGGTTGATGGTAGGAAAAGCTATCTCAGAATGTGTCTCAGCAATAGCAAGGATGATAGTGCTTCTAAGTGTATAGGAGAGATGGTGATGGCTAATTAGGTGGTCATGATTATCAAAGCAAACAATAAGCCTGAAGTAGCAGCCAAGGGAGCCTGACCAGTTGACAATTATGAGAGTTTCCCATCACCATTAGATATGAGCAAGCAGAGCCCCTGCCATGAGCCCCATGCTTTGGAGTATCTTAAGTCTTCCTCTGGTGCCTAGTCCCAGTTGGGGCTGGGATTGTCATCCAGGCAGTATATTGCAAGACTAGACCAGGTTTCACTGGCTCCAGTTCCCATTTTTCTCCTTTCAGAGCTCTTTGGTCCTCTACCCTTCATCTGGGGTCAACCAGATTCCCCAACAAGCCCAGGGACTCATCTTCTGAGGTTGTCCTGGAGCCCTGTGGTCAGGCCTCAGTTATAGAGGCCAGCCAGAAAAATAGATCACTTGTGCTCATCATGGTATTTCTCTCATGGGATCATGTCAGCAGTGTGCTGATAAATGTTTAACAACTAGCTCTCTCACAAAAAAAGCCCCTGAAGTTTGCCAGTTCTGAAGGTGTAAATATTATGATGACCAATTTCAGGCTACTGCCATGATGTCACTGAATGCAAAGCTGGGGAGAGATGTTAGCAGTTGGCTCTCATAAGCTAGTACCAGCCACTGTTAGCATATCAACAGATCATTAAGATTACTACCTAAATAGTTCTGACATTCTGCTTTTGCAGTGACTCCTGTAGGACCAGAATGAGTTTAGGATTCTGGCCTACCAATAGTCTACTGCTGATTCTTGGGATTGAACCACATGTAGGCCCATGCATTGCTCTCACCTGTATATGTTTTGGCCATGGTACCAGCTCTCTTCTACAGCACTCAAGGGCAGTTGGCATGATTTTAGGCATCATTTACTCTGCTAGCCCTTCTCCTGCTAGTACTCAGAGTGGTCACTCCACTCTCTCCTTTAGCTCAGGAAGGTTTCCTGGGTTGATTGCACCTACCTTCTTTGAGGGTTTTCAAGATTATTGCTCTGTGGTAACAAAGAGTCCTTCTGACTGATGTCTTCTTTTGCCTCTGATTAACATGGATCACAACTGAGCCATGCTAGATGAAAGACAGACAATCCTTTTGCAATTAAGACCATTCACCTCACTCCCATGGGTTCCTCATCTATTCTCCTGCTGGTGGTAGTATGTGGAAGACAGTGATGACAAATAAAAAGGAACTATATTTTTGGAATGTAGTGGTAGGGCCTAAAGAGTTCAAGAGAAGACATGGTTGGAAGATACATTGTTCTATTTTATTTCATTGCTCTACATTTTTGCTATAAAACCACAAATGGTAAATTTAACACATTTTTGGTCACATTTTTTTTCATAGTTTGGGTAAGACTCACATTTGCCGTTATCAATAAAGCACAGGAATAACTTTAAGAGAGTCACTGGAAGCCAGTATTCATGGCAACTACAAAGGATGATGCAAAATCACAAGTAATGATGTAACCAGCATTAAATAAATGGTATAAAGGAACTGCAGGCAGAGACAAGAAGATCTTTATTGTTTCAAAGTACTCTGCAGAGCCATCACACTGTGATTAATAACTGTGTTGCTATTTTTTTTTAATAGTAGCGGATCTGAAATTAGCCAGAAATGGTGAATTTGAGAATAAAGATTAAGAGATTGTTCCTAAACCTAAACACAAAGAGATGGTTTCTGGACACTACAAAGAATCTTATGTGCACTGATTGAGCAGAAAAACAATATAATTACCTCTTCTCTAGCCATTGTGTTAAATCTTCATTGATAAGTCACTAGACATGGGCTCATGGATTTTGTGATACATTTAAATCTAATTTAAATACGGACTGGCGTCTATAAAACATTTATTCAGCGCCCTACACACCTAAGGATTGGGTCTGGTGGAGATGGTTAATAGAAAATAGCATCTCCTTGCTGGCGAGGATGCGGAGAAAGGGGAACCCTCCTACACTGTTGGTGAGAATGCAAGCTGGTGCAACCACTCTGGAAAACAGCATGGAGGTTCCTCAAAATGTTGAAAATAGAACTACCCTATGACCCAGCAATTGCACTACTGGGTATTTACCCTAAAGATACAAACGTAGTGATCCGAAGGGGCACGTGCACCCGAATGTTTATAGCAGCAATGTCCACAATAGCCAAACTATGGAAAGAACCTAGATGTTCATCAACAGACGAATGGATAAAGAAGATGTGGTATATATACACAATGGAATACTATGCAGCCATCAAAAGAAATGAAATCTTGCCATTTGCGACGACGTGGATGGAACTAGAGGGTATCATGCTTAGCGAAGTAAGTCAATCGGAGAAAGACAACTATCATATGATCTCCCTGATATGAGGGAGAGGAGATGCAACATGGGGGGTTAAGGGGGTAGGAGAAGAGTAAATGAAACAAGATGGGATTGGGAGGGAGACAAACCATAAGTGACTCTTAATCTCACAAAACAAACTGAGGGTTGATGGGGGGAGGGGGGCTGGGGGGGTGGGGTTATGGACACTGGGGAGGGTATGTGCTATGGTGAGTGTTGTGAAGTGTGTAAACCTGGCGATTCACAGACCTGTACCCCTGGGGATAAAAATATATTATATGTTTATAAAAAATAAAATAAAATAAAATAAAATTTAAAAAAAATGGAAAAAAAAAAGAAAATAGCATCTCCTGGGGCAAAGAGATGAGCATATTATATGTAAATAAGAGCAAAACTGGATGAGCCTGAGGGCAGTTTTGCTAATAAAAATCTCTTGCCCAATTGTTAGGAATGATTTTCAAATTTGAAATCCATTTACAAGAGAGTTGGCCTGATCCTCAGGGGGTCCTAAGTGCAACACATAGTTAAATAAAACTGTAATGACTTGTCCTTATTTAAAGGGACCTCCACTGAGACTGTACACTGGAGAAAGAGAATTTTCCTGGAAAATCTGAGGTCTGTTGAACACGGATTAATAACTGGAAACAGAAATATCATGATGGTTCCCCCATTAGAGTGGGGACATGTAGAAATCAGGCCCTAAGTGGAGTCCTTGTCAAAGTCTGGCTGTACTGGATACACTGGGTTCATACAACTTTTCAGTGGTAATTTTCCCAGTACCCACTGAAAACTTGGAATCGAGATATTTGGAAGTTGGAGTACCTTCCATATTGGATTGTTGACCTATGAAGTGATGTTAGTCATAGTGGGGAAGGCCATGTGGAAGCACTGCCCCCATCCAAGCCAATAAAATAAAATTATTGCATCCTGAGGAAGACAGTGGAGATTAGTCCTACTCTTAAAGATCTAGATGTTGCAGAAATGGTAGGCCCTGTCATGTCTCTCATTGCCCATTTGGCTCTTGTATAAAGTGTATGGCTTTCCGCAGGCTTGCAGTTTTTGAAGGCCATAGCTGCGGTAGCCTCCTTTGCCTAGAAAAGTAACAAAGCTATTGTTCCTCTTTATCCCACACTCTGTCTTTGTGTTATATTTTGGCTCCAAAGCACGGAGCTTGGTTTTTGACAACAATAATACATCTGGGGCAAAATATGAGCAGTACCAAAGGATATAAGCCGATTGAGCAGATAACCTATCCCCTATGTCATCATATTTGCACTATTGTCCCTCTTCCAACTCATACCTATGGTCATATGGGAGGTCCTGTCTGACCAGCTGAAGGAAGGAGAACGAGCCTCAACCTGACTTATAGACTGGTTGGTTTGATATGTAGATGTAAGCTGGATGTGGACAGGAACTGAATTACTGCTCCACTCAGGGTAACCCCTGAGGGTGGTCTTGAAAAATATAGTGGTGAAAGAAAACATTCCCAGTGGACAGAATACTGTATGGTACAATAGACTAACCACTTTGGGTGGAAGGAAGTTACGCTATATAAGGATTTGTAAGCAGTGACAAGCTGGTCAGAGATGCATAAAGGTTGAGACATCAGTGCCAAGATCTGAGATAGAGACATATAGATGAATATATGGGAGTGGACAAAAATGTAAAATCTATCAACCATTAACATGCCCCAGAGAGAATCCATCATCACAGAGGCTCTAACCAACCAAGTAGACAAAATGGCTTGGCCATTGATATTAGCCAGCCTTTACCAGTGGCCATTGGAGGCTAGCATGATAGGCACATGAAGTGGCCATATTAGCAGTGATGGAGGCTATGCATGGGCTTAATAGCACGAATTCCTCCCTACAAAGTTGGATCTGATGCTTTTGAATGTCCAACCAACAAAACAGAACACCCCTGAACTTCTGGGATGGCCTAAGTCCTCTTTCATAGGTGTTACTTTCCAGTGATCCTTTGTACTCCCAACTTGGTCTCTGTGTCTGCTTCCCAGAGGACACCTCCTGGGACATGTCTTTTCCAAGAAGGCATTATTTGTGGTGGTTCTTCCAAAAATATATCATGCTCCTAAAAAACACTATTTCACCCTGCACCTCCCTCTCTCTCTAGCAGTTGATCTTGCCTCCAATTTAACAAAGAATCAAAAAGTCCCACCGTATCACATCTTCAAAACGACAAGGATTATGTATCCTCCTCATCTGCTTTTCTGCAGCTTTAGAAGTAGAGATGCTTTAATGCCCTTTATCTCGTTCAATACCAATGCCTCCCTCTGTGTCCTCTCCTTTATGCTCAGTATTTCCCCTTTAATAGCTTTCCTCACAGGACATGAGAATACTGAAGTTTCTTATCTTAAAACAGAGAAACAAAATAACAATAAGTAACTACCCCCCTTTACCAGTACACTTCTATATTTAACTTCATAGCCAAAGTTCTTGAAAGATCAGTTTACTCTTGCCATCTCCACTTCTTTACCTTTGTATGAGTTCGCTGGAGAAACAGAACCAATAAGAAATATATATAAAATAATGTATTGGCTTACATGATTATGGAGGCTGAGAAGTCCCATGATCTGCCATCTGCAAGCTGGAGACCCAGGAGAGCTGGTGTAGTTCAAAGGCCTGAGAGCCCAAAAACCAATGGTGTAGGTTCTACTCTGGATCCGAAGGCCTGAGAACCAAGAGAATCAAGGGCAGTGAAAGACTGATGGCCCCGCTCAAACAGTGAGATAGCATATCTTCCCTTCTTCTGCCTTTTTTGTTCTATTCAGCCCCTCAACAGATTGAATGATGCTCACCCACACTGGGGAGGGCCATCTGCTTTACTCAGTCTACCAGTTCAGATCCTAATCTCTCCTGGAAACACCCTCACAGGCACACCCAGACATACTGTTTAACCAGCTATCTGGGCATCTCTTGACCCAGTCAAGTTAACACACAGAACAAACCATTATAATCTCCAACTTCCTCTTTCTTCTAACATGGTTTTTTATATTTATATTTATATTTATATTTATATTTATAGGGTTTTAAAAATGAATATGTGATATCTATTCTAATGAGAGCAGAGAGTTCTTTATTGGTTTTCTTTGTAAATCAACCAGTGCAAAATTTTTGGTGAAACCTAAACTTAGATAAATTTCCAAGCACTTGGCAAGAATCTGTCCATTCACCTCTGGTTAGGAGAGGGAAGCCCAAGTCTAGTGAAGCAGATCAGGATATACTGGGCAGGTACATGGCCTAGATACTCTTCTTGCACTAATTCCATGGAGAACCTTCCTGTTCTCCACGGACAAATGTAAGTTTCTAGTATTCTCCAAGTCCCTATAGTAAGGATGGGGCCACAGTATGGGGCGGGAGTAGGGCTGTTGCAACCAAGGAAAGAAAGGTTATGTGAATAGGCTGACCCCTAATATTGACATACATCACCTTCACATCACCTTTTCCCTCTAGCTCCCTCCTCCCCAGATCATTTCCATCCACTGACACTGACCTCAAGTACATATTGATCTGAATATTTGACACTACAGCACATACGACCACTTGGCTTAACCTTCTGTAAAATTCCATAGGTCTTCCTGTTATTGAGATTCAGATGCTCTTTTAAATTCAGGCCAGCTTCATCTGTTCCGCTTTCCTGATGGCTTCGGGGACTCAGCGTCCTTTCCTTTCCTCCTCTTCTTTTACAAAAACACACCACTTTATTTTTTTCCCCTTATTATTATAAAGACAATACCTGTTTGCTGGAGAAAAATCAGAAAATAGAGAAGCCAACAAGTTATTTAAAAACCTATTTTCATTTTTGTATATATATTTTCCAAACTTCCATTATGCATGGCTATCTTGTGTTTGTTTATAGGTGTATATATGTACATGAATCTATTACATTAGTCCATCGTAGGAATGAACACAGAAAGAAAGACACACAGACACACAGACACACACACACACTACAATTGACCATGTCTGTTTTATAACCAGAATCTGTTTTTTGCTTTTTAGGAGAATAATTTTCAGTTTCATACTATATCATTTTTAATGGCTGCCTAGAATTCCATTCCACAATTTGCTTTGCTAAGTTCCTATTCTGGGTATTTTGGGTTCCTAGATTTAAACAACAACAACAACAACAAAAACTTCATTAATAGTGATGGGACAAACATCCTTATGTCTAAATCTTTGTGTACATTATCAATTGCAATCCTTACAAGTAGAATTCTGGGTCTAATGATGTACATAATTAAAAAAATGTTTTATTTATTTATTTACTTGAGAGAGAGAGAGAGAGAGTGAGCACAAGGGCGCGCAGGGGGAGGAGCAGAGCAGGAGGGAGGAGTGAGGAAAAAAATCTCAAGCGGACTTTGCTGAGCACGGAGCGGGAGCCTAAGGGCCTAAGATCATGACCTGAGCCAAACCGAGTGGGACACTTAACAGACTGAGTCACCCAGGCTCCCCAATGTGCATTTACTCATACCTGAAATTTGAAGATCCTTGCAACACTGGCTGATTATTTAAAAAACAGCCAAATCCAATAAGTCCCCAATGGTATCTTCTTTCTCTCATTAAAGCTTTGGCCACCCACTCTGTTTCTCAACCCCTGCATTTTGGAGATTAGATTCCCACAAACAGCTGCAGGGGAGAAGGCAGCCAGTCTTTACTGCATATAGGCACGCCTTCCCCGGCACTGGGCTAAATTCTGGGAAAGCTTAAGTAAATCCAGTAATCCCCCACTATCCGCAGTTTCGCTGTCCATGGTTTCAGGTACCCGGGGTCAACCGCAGGCCTGGAACAGGTGATCTTCCTTCTGACAAATGGCCAGAAAGGCAATAGTACGTAACACTACGTCATAATAGCGGCGTCCCCCACTTCATCTGCTCTGGTAGGCATTTCATCGTCTCACGTCACCTTGGGAAGACCGGTGAGTACCTCATCGTAAGAAATTCCAGAGAGACAGACCACATTCGCCTTTCTTTACAATATGTCGTGGTAATTGCGCTTTTATTATTAGCTATTGTTAACTTCTTACTGCACCGAATTTATAAGTTAAACTTTATCACAGTTATGTATGCATAGGAAAAAAAAATAGTAGCTGTGGTTTCTGGTACCCGTAGGGGTCCTGGAACATATCCCTTGTGCGTCAGGAGGGACAGCTGCGTAGCACTGTTCAGGTTACCTTACATTTGAGTTTAAGGGGGCCTGAAGGCAGGGGTTGAGAGACACTACAAAACACGTTCTTACGATACTGCGAGTTGAGGGTAATGGGGGGGGGGGGGGGGGGGGGGTAAGCCTGGGTGGCTTAGATGGTTAAGGGTCTGCCTTCCACTCGGGTCCTGATTCTGGGGTCCTGGGATCGAGTCCTACATCGGGCTCCCTGCCCCGGTGGTGATGCTCCTTCTCCCTCTGCCTGTTGCTCCGCCTGCTTGTGTTCTCTCTCTCTCTGTCTCAAATAAATAAAAATCTTTAAAAGGAGCAATAGTGTGAATGAGGTATCTGGGAATCCTCCGTTGGGAAAATGAGGTTAGGTCTGAGTGTTAACTCAGTGTCGGAGTTAAGACAAATCAAGATTAGGCGTTGGCCAGGCCTAAAAATGGGGTTTTGTAAAGGGATAACAGCATGTGCCCAGGCAAGGAAGTGCGAAGCGCAGAGTGGCTTGTTAGGAACCCCAAGTAGGCTGGTTTGGCTGGCGCGGAGGGCGTAAGTTGGGAGAAGAGCCGTAGCAGTTGGGTTGTGCAGGTTGGCAGAGGTTGGCTGTCCGTATTTGGGGTTATTTTCTGGTGGGTGTTGAGGTGTGTTGGAAACACAGTCACATGGTTAGATTTGCGTTTCGGAGAAGTAGCTGGACTCAGTGTGAGGGTCGGCGAGAGAGGCTGCGGACGCAAAGCAGGGAGGCTCCGGGGCGTCTAGCGCGTTCCGCACGCAGCCGCGGCCCCACGGCACGCGCTCACGCAGGAAGCATTGCGCGGGAGGAGGGTTGACTGAACAGTTCACACGGGCGGGGCAGCCCTTTTGGGTCCTCTCCCTCTTAGGGAGGTTTGTGCTGTTCCTCAGTAAACCTTACTATTGCTCAATTAGGAAAAAAAAAAAAACAATAAATGTAACACAGGTGATAGAGGATTTGGGCTATTTGGGCTGTTGAGTGTGAGGGAGGTGGCGTGGTCTGGTGTGGGTCGCCTGGCTGAATGGTGGGGCCATTTTAGCTTTAGAATCCTTCCGGTTCTACGTTCTTAACTGTTTCCTTTGTCCACCCCCCACCCCACCCCCGCCCATACTGTATGAACACATATGCTGCTTTGTCATGCGCTGCAAGAAGAATGACTTCTGTGGAGTTGGGAAGAGTTAGAGAAAGGGGAGAAGGAAGCTCAAAGAAGAGTTAGAAATTAGGGGGCGCCCGGGGGGCTCAGTCGGTTAAGTGTCTGGCTTCAGCTTAGGTCATGATCCCAGAGTCCTGGGATAGAGTCCTGCGTTGGGCTCCCTGCTCAGCGGGGAGCCTGCTTCTCCCTCTCTCTCTGACTGCTGAGCCACCTGCTTCTGCTCTGTCAAATAAATAAAATCATTAAAAAAAAATTAAGATTAGTCAGGCTGGAGATAAGATGAAAAGATGATATAAATGGAGACAATGAATGTTTATTACCTTGTTTGTGGTGATGGTCTTCGGGGAGTGTGCATATCTCCAAGCTCATCAGATGGCATATATTAAATATGTCCAATTTTTTGTATATCAGTTATACCTCGGTAAAACTTATTTTTTTTTTAAATCATTAGGGGTTTGGATCAAGTGAATAAGGATCTATCTGTTCATAATGTCCTGAAATACCAAATTAGGAGCTAACCATGAATATATAAAGGGAAATTTTGGACGATAAAGCTTAGGAAATGTAGGGACCTGTGACAATGAGTGGAGGTACAATCTAAAAATATTGGAAGAGTCAAGAAAGTTTAAGGCACAAGTGAGAGACCTCCCGACTGAAGCTTAGGAATGGGCTTTAACTCAGTTACACCTGGTGCAAGGGTAGACTTGATAACCCCACAGATGCCTACAGGTGTGAAAAAACATCATGGTTTGCCTGTTTGGGGGCAATCTCCTAAAAGACCACAAGGTGGTAATGTCATTACACAAGTCTGTCCTTCACTCTGATTGCTTCCTCTTTTTCTGTTTATATTTATGCCTTTATTTCTCTGTGTTTCAATCTGTTTGATTTCTCTGCCCCTTTCTGCCTTACATGTCCTCCCTCCCTTATCTGTATCTTCCTTAACTGGCCATCATTTGAAGTAATGCAGTTTTTTCCATTTTTCACTGAATAGAGCTTTGTCACAGAATTAAACAAAACCTATTGTAGAAAAATGGAAACCAGTTTGAAAGGGCACAGAATAGTATAATGAATCCCTATGTACCTATTTTCCAGCTGCAAAGGCTGCTCTTATTTTACCTATTTCCCCACCCATTTCCTTGCTTTTCAAATTATTTTGAAGCAAGCTCCAGTTCTGAACAAGTTCATCTGTAAGTATGTCTGTATGTATTGCTCATACATGAGGACTCTTAAGCAAAACAGTGCCAATATTACTCCAAAAATGTTAACAATTCCTTAATATTACAAAATCCAGTTAATGTTCAAATTTCCAATGCTTCTACCATGTAAATTTTTAATACTATTTTAAATTTGTCTTTTGGAATCTGTAGTCAGATAAAGTACATACACTGTAACTGGTTGATTTTTTTCTCATATTATTTTTTTTACTGTACACATTCCCAGCTTTCTCTCTCTTTTTCTTTCTTTCTTTTTTTTTTTTAAGATTTTATTTATTTATTTGACAGACAGAGATCACAAGTAGGCAGAGAGGCAGGCAGAGAGAGAGAGAGAGAGAGAGGAGGAAGCAGGCTCCCCGCGGAGCAGAGAGCCCGATGTGGGGCTTGATCCCAGGACCCTGGGATCATGACCCAAGTCGAAGGCAGAGGCTTTAACCCACTGAGCCACCCAGGCGCCCCTCTCTCTCTTTTTCAACTTGCAGTTTATTTGTTGAGGAAACTAAGTTACTTTTCCTCTAGTTTCCTAGAGTCTAGATTTTTGTGATTGATGTCAATTTTTAAAATGGGTAGTGAAGCATTTTGTAATTTTCTAAAACATTTTAAGATGAAGATAACCATCTCCTTTCTTTTGCTGAGCTTCTGAATACTGAGGGAAGAAAATTATACACCTGCACAATTTGTGGCACCAGTATCAGAACAGATGAGATCATCATTTTCTTGTCCTTAGTACGTTTTATTGTCCCGTTTCTAACCTTTGCCGTGCTTCCTAAACTCTGAGGCATATTCTTTCTGCATCCTAAATGTACCACACTGGTGAGCTTTTCTCCTTTATCTTAGATTGACTTTTCCATTGGTTCTTGTGTTCTGGTCTGGGGCACGTGGGAGGGGGTGCTCTGCCTGCTGGTCCACGCATCCTGGTGCAAGGTTGCCTCTGTCCAGAAGTTCTGCCTTCCTCTAAGGTGCACAAAGGGGTCCATGAGCTCCTGGTAGGCCCACTTCTACCTCCTCTGTGTCAACAGTTTACTTTCAGTCCTTGCCTCTGTGTCTCCAGCTCTTCTCTCTAGAGGTTCTGATGGTCAGAAACAAGTGGCCCATCTTCCATGCTATTTTTATAGCTAAGGGCACAACTGATCATCCCCAAATGTGCCAGGCTCTGCTTTCCTGGGCTCTCTCTTTTCGTGTTTCCAGGAACACCTTTCCTTCCAGTTCTCTTGGTTTTTTCACTGTTTCTTCTTTGTTTCTTTGGCTGGCTTCTCCTAGCTCTTAAATTTCATGGTTGCTTATGGCTTTCCTGTTCCCCTCCTCTCTTCCCCTGCCTCAGAGGCTCTGCCTGGTTTTATCAGTTTCCATAGCTTTGGCACCTAACTCTGTGCAGATGCCTCCAGACTCTCTCAAACTAGTCTCAACTCTTCTCTTGCAATCCAGTCCCCAACTTTAAATGGCCTGCAACATACATCAATCCAGAATTCTGCCAACACTTTGAAATGGTTCTGTCTGGTGAGTTCTGGATCTCCGTCACCATCCATTCAGTCTTCCAAACTAGATATTTGGATAGTCTAACACTCTCATCTATGAAATCCAGCCAATTCCTAAAGTCTTTTAAATTTACTTCATTGATTCTAAATCTACTTGTGGAGGTTCTGTGGGATAGTGTCCTAGGCACTATGGATCAGCAAAAATCTTGGATCTCATGGGACTTACAATTCAGTGGGAGACAGAATACAAAAATCATTAAGTAAATATATAGTATAAAAGATGATGGTATCTAATGTGGAGAAATTTTAAAATGTATCTTGTGCTGGCCTTTCTTTTCCACTGGTGCTGCCACTGGTCGGGCTTTCTTTCTTTTTAAAGACTTTATTTATTTATTTGAAAGAGAGAGTGAGAGAGAGCACAAGCAGGCAGAGCAGCAGAGGGAGAGGGAGAAGCAGACTCCCCACTGAGCAGGGAGGCCCAACTCGGGGCTCGATCCCAGGACTCTGGGATCATGACCTGAGCTGAAGGCAGTTGCTTAACCGACTGAGCCACACGAGCACCCCCTGGGCTGTCTTTCTGAATACCTCATTTTCCCTGTTGTCCTGGCCTCCAGACAGGTTCTATTGCTTCTAGTTTCTCTCTATGCTATTCCATTATCCTTACTTCCACTTGGCTAATATTCCTTGAAGTAAAAAGTCAGCATGAATAACACTTTTTTTTTTTTTTTTTTGCTTAAGAGCAATGGGCTCCCTTACCTGATAATAAAAAATAAAAAATAATATCCAAAAATATATAAAAAATAACATCCAAACTTTTTGGCATGGCAGTTAAGGCCCAAATTAACCTTTTTAGTCTCCTGTTCCTGCCCACTCTATTGGTGTCATGTCAAGTTTCTTGACTTTCTTGGTATATCCTCTTCTAACACTGTACTTATATTTATTTGTCTATTTAAATTTTTTTTTAAACATTTTATTTATTTATTTGAGAGAGAGTGAGAGCAAGAGAGTTCACAGACGGGGAGGAAGAGGGAGAAGCAGACTCGCTGCTGAGCATGGGGCTTGATCCCAGGACCCTGAGATCATGGCCTGAGCTGAAGGCAGACGCTTAACCACCTGCAGTGCCCAGATGGCCCCTCTAACACTGTACTTTAGACCATTGCTTATTCTCCATTCTCCTGCCTTGAATATTCTTCATCACGTTTACAGCTTGAATCTTCCCTGTCTCGAGAAGGTTTCTTCAGTCTTCCAGGCGGAGTTAGCTGTCTCATCCTCCATGCTGGACCACCACACTGTTCTTTGTTCTGTAATAGCTTTTAACATGTTTTCCTTGGAATTAAAACCCTGGGAGAGGTGGGGCAGAAATGCTGTCTTCTGCTTCCATGTGACTCATCCGTCCATCCAACCTCAACTGACAGTAGAGGTTCACCTGGGGTGAAGAAGACCCAGGCTCCAGGACCAGGCAGGCCAGGGTCTGACTCCTGGCCTGGCCACTCACTAGCTGGGTGGCTTTGGGCAAGCTATGTACCCTTCTAGTGCCTCAGTCTCCTCAGGTTTAAATGGATATTGGTACTTGACTATATCTCACAGAGTTGTAGAGATTGGTGGAAATAATGCATATACATTGCTTTACATGGTGCATGGTCACCATACTTGCTCAGTAATGCTAGCTTTAACAAAGGCTTGTAAGATGAATGGAATTAGCATAACCTGTATGCTCTGCACCCAAGTGATTATCCTGTAAGTTAGTAGCCCCCAAGGGAGAGAAAATGTCACTCACCACTGGTTTAGAGGCTACAAAGGGAACAATTCCATCAAGTGTAATTAGGGGTATCTGGGAATACTTTCATGGCACACATGCCGTTTTATGTCTCCATCTGGGTCTGACCTGTACCCTTCAGTGGGAAACAAAGCCTCGATGGCACTTTTTTTTTGTGCATCCTCAGGCCTGTTCCAAACTGAGGCAAAGAGTTTGTTTTGAGGAATAAAGGAGGGAGAGGATCTGAGGGAACCATTAAGGAGCCCAGCTGCCATTTCACACACAAGAAGCAGGTTTGCCGCACGCACCTCTTAGGAAGGGAAGAGAAAATGTCAAGGATTGTACTGGGAAGGTGATGGAACATTTTGTGTGAATGTGGATATTTGGATGAAATGCTTCTAATACCCTGAGATAGCACCTCAGGCTGTAAACAGACAAGGGAGAAAGAAACCAGAAGAGGAGGGTGCTTCCCTGTGATGAATACATAGACTGTACAATTTGGATGGGTCAGGGATCAGTGGAATAAAAAAAATGTCCAGTATCCTTTCTTCAGAACGGCATACCAGAAGAGCTATGACTAATTCATTCTGGACTATATGTTTCATTCTGCTGCTGCTCCTGATTATCTAGAATGATTAAAAAAGGGTGAGTCAAAAAAAAAAAAAAAAAAGGTGAGTCAATGAATTCTGCTTTACAGCGTCAAGCAGGCCTGATATACTTGTCAAAGCTTCTGGTAGACTAGGGCAAAACAGAATTCCGATGGATGTTCTCATATGAATTGGAAATGTTCCATTAGTATGGAGAGTATCAGGATGTGTGTTTTCTTAGGTTGATCAGGAGATGGCTCATGCTGTCACCTGGGAGAAATGTCAGTCAGCCTTTCCCCCAGCCCTTAGATGGCTCCTATTAATCACCTGCATTGACGCCACCCACTGGTTTGCAGTCTGGAAGGATCTGTGAAAGGTTAATCTTTCATAGTATCTTGGGATTTGGAGGGCAGCTTTCTGAAAAACCTAGTTTTAATTTTGATAAATGAATTTAGCAAGTAGTTAATCCCTGAAAAGGACCAAGATTTACAAATCAGTCAAGAGATGGAGTTAGCAATTTATTATACACATGGGATGCTCCAATCACAAAATAAGCACTTTGACAAATTGAATGAGAAGTAATTGAATGCCGTGTATGGAGATAAATTTACTACTAGGATTTGCCCCTTCTCTCTGTAGAGACAGAGTCTCTCTTTCCTTCATCAGGAGACCTTTTTTGACAAACCCAGCTGTGCACTGGTCACTCCTCTATTTTTACCTCTTGCGAGCTTGGTGTATTACTTAAAATAACAGAGGTTCCTTGGGAAAAGTTTTTCTCAATCTCCCCATCAGGCATGTTTGTTCTTCTGAACAATTTATCTCCTGTGGATACAATGACATTTGTAACTGACCACGTTTCCTGTGTCCCTTTGACTTCAGGGACAAAATGAAATTTTACCCTACCTGGCAACAATAGATGAAGATGTGGTATGACTTAGATGTCCTAATCTTCTCCCCTAAATTTTATTCTCTTTTGCCTTTTGCTTTTGAGTCTTTCAGCTATTTAATCAAAAGTCATGTGTATATATCTGTGGTAAGCTAGAGGAGGAGGGTCATTTATTTTTTTTTCCTGGTGTATAAGCTTTGTCCCTGGGCAAAGAATAGATGCTACGTACTTTTTTTCAGATTAAAGAATTTCTGAGAACATGCCACAGTAATTTGGAATAGCTTCTGGAGTTATTTTTTGCTACATATTCCCCCTTTGTCCCACAAATACTTGTTCAAATAAATGGCTTCCTTTTTTTTTTTTTTTTTTTTTAAGATTTATTTACTTATTTTAGGAAGAGAGAGAGAGTGCACAGAACAAGCGCAGGGAAGGACAAAAGGAGAAACTTTAGCAGACTCCTCACTGACTTGGGAGCCTGGGATGGGCCTTGATTTCAAGACCCAGAGATCTTGACCTGAGCAGAAACCAAGAGTCAGAAGCCCAATTGACTGTGCCATCAACAGCCCCATAAATTGCCCTCTTTATCTTTCTTACTCCTCTCTAGAGCCATCCTTCTAAAATGCAGATCTGACCCTTCCATTCTAACATTTTTGTTCTTAAAAACCTTCACTCCTTCAGTGGTTTCTAACTGTTGCTAGGACAACGGCCACATTCCCTATATGGCTTAAAAAGTCCTGTGTGACTTAGCCTCTATATCTTTAGCTTTCTCCCACTTGCCACCTGTCACTCTGTTTCAGACATCTTAAATAATTTGTGGTTTCCAGCTGTAATTAAAGTCTCTAGTCAGTTGAATTTCTGTGAATCAAAACAGAGATTACCCTAAGAGGTCCTAACCTAACCAGGTGAACCCATAAAACAAGTTAAGAGAGATCTGAAGCACGAGAGAGATTTATCTGCTGACTTTGAAGAAGTAGGCTACATGTTGCAGGAGGACTTTGTAGTTGGAACCTGAGGGCAGCCTTTAGGAACTGACAGTGACCCCCCCAGCCAAAACTCAGCAAGAATACTGGGATCTCAGTCCTACAACCACAAGGAACTGAATTCGGCCAAAAACCTGAATGAGCTTGGAAGAGGATCTTAAGTCACAGTTGAGATCCCAGCCCTGACCACACCTGTTTTCAGCCTGGTGAGACCCTGAGCAGAATATGTAGTTAATCTGTGACCAAACTTCTGACTCACAGAAACTGTGAAATGATTAATTTTTTTATTTATTAGAGAGAGAGAGAGAGAGAGAGAGCATGAGTCGGGGGAGGGACAGAGGGAGAAGGAGAAACACATTCCTTGCTGAGCAGGAAGCCCTTTGTGGGGCTCGATTCCAGGACCCTGGGATCATGACTGGAGCTGAGGGCATATACTTTAACAAACTGAGCCACCTGGGCACCCCTGTTTTGTTTTGTTTTAAGCTGCTAATTTTCTTTTTTTGGTAATTTGTTCTGCAGTATTAGAAAATAAATGCAGAAGGGGACAAAAAGGATGGAAGGAGCGAGAGAAGGAAAAGGAAGGAAGGAAGAAAGGGAAGGAAGGAGGGACAAAAGGAGGAAGAAAAGAGGAAAGGAAGGAAAAAAGGATATTTGGTCATAGTTTTCATCTTTTGCTCTCTTTCCTAGGACAGAAAGATATACTTAACCACAATTAGTAAATTTCAAGGAGAATAATAAATAAGGCTTCATCAACTCCTATGTGGTTTTTAAGCTACTAGATTATATTTTATGGAAAGTTTAGGAAATTTTCTAAAGGACATTATAAGCCCGTGTCACCTTTGTTTTGGTTTATTTCTGCTGAAGTTGAAGGACACTGAAATGTTAAGATTTCTAGGGGAGTTTGCTTATCTCTTTCCACCTTATTGAGATTTTTAGATTTTTACTTCCCTATAGGCTTTTCAACATCCTTTTGCACTTAAAATTTTTGTTTAAGACATATATATTTAATATATTTGTTTAAGAGACATGTATGGTAAATCATATCATACAGAAAATAGCATATATGTGTACAGTTTAAAAACATCAATAAACATTCATATACATATTGCCCAATGAAAACATTTCATATGGTATTAACTTGTATTTCCTCTATAACTAATGATTTGAACATGTTTTAACATATATATGGTCTGTTTGTACTTTTTCAACTGTGAGATGCCTATATCCACTTTTTCTATAAAGTTGTTTTTCATTTTCCTCAAAGATTTATAAAATTTTTTATAAAACATAGATATTAATCTTTACTGAGTTATAGGAGTTGAAAAGTCATGTGAGTTGAAAAGTAATCTATTTCCAGATTGTAGAATTGTTTACTCTCTCTTCTTTTAAAATTTTATTTATTTAAGTAATCTCTGTACCCTACATGAGGCTTAAACTCATGACCCTGAGATCAAGAGTTGCATGCTTTTCCAACCGAGCCAGCCAGGCACCTCAGTCTTTTGCTCTCTTTATGCCATCTTTTGTTGAACAGTAGTTTTTAATTTTAATGTAATAAAATTTATCTTACAATACATTACACTGATCTTTTCCTTTATGGGTTATTTTTTTTGTCATTAAAAAAAACCTTTCCCCTTTACAAAGATAGTTAGAAGATACATTTACCTTTTTTTCTAAGTTTTAAAGCTTTGTCTCTAATATTTTTATTATTTTTAATATGCATAGCTTATTTTCCTAGCACGATTTATTGAGTGGTCCATCCCTTCCCCAAGGTCTATAGTATCAGATCTGCCACAAATCAAGTTTTCACAAATGCCCACACTCTATTATGTTCCATTTTTTCATCTTTCTGTTCTCAAACCAATTCCACCCTCTCTTAATTGTTATAACTTTTATTCGAACTTTTCCTATATGGTAAAACAGCTGGCTTTTCCTTTTCAGGAGTGTCTGGCCTATTCTAGTCCTTGAACTTTTCATGTGATTTTTCCTCAATATTTCAAAATGAAAAGTTTCAAAAATGAAAAGAAGTTGAAAGAATTGTATAGTAAGCTAACACCTCTGAACCCACTACTTAGATGCTACAATGAACATTTTACTATATTGATTTGTCACATAACTACCCATCTTTCTTCATCCATTATTCTACATGTGATTTTGAAAATAGCTTTTAATGACTTATAAAACCTTATTGCACTGTTAATGGAACTAAATTGGATATATAGAACATGCTAGTAATGATGTGGTTGCAATACATACATGTTTATATAACCCATAAAAGTGGTATATCTCTCATTTATTTATATTTTATGCCTTCCAGTAAAATATTCACTTTTATTCTCAGTGATCTTACAAAGCTTTTGTTATCCATTCCTTTTTTAAATTGTTGACTTTAATTTTTAATTTTTTTATCTTATTTAAAAAAATAAATGTCTTTTATTTATTTTTTTAAGATTTTATTTATTTATTTGACACACAGAGAGAGAGATCACAACTAGGCAGAGAGGCAGGTAGATAGAGAGGGGGAAGCAGGGTCCCTGCTGAGCGGAGAGCCTGATAACAGGGCTCCATCCCATAACCCTGAGATCATGACCTGAGCTGAAGGCAGAGGCTTAACCCACTGAGCCATCCAGGTGTCCCGAAATTGTTGACTTTTTTTTTTTTTCAAAGATTTTATTTATTTATTTGACAGAGATCACAAGTAGGCAGAGAAGCAGGCAGAGAGAGAGGAAGGGAAGCAGGCTCCCTGCCAAGCAGAGAGCCCAATGTGGGGCTGGATCCCAGCGCCTGAGCCAAAGGCAGAGGCTTTAACCACCCAGGTGCCCCTAAATTGTTGACTTTTAAATGAGATTTTTTAAAAGTTATATATTCTAAATGTCTGTTCCTGGGATATAAAAGTATAATTGACTTTTTAATATTTTAATATTAATTAATTAGCTATCTTGTTAAAATCCCTGGATAGTTCTAATACTTTGTCTGTATAATCTTTTGAGGTTTCTATATATACATAATCATATATTCTGTGAATAATGATGGTTGTTGATTTTTTTCCTTTCCATTTCTCATACTTTTGCCTTTTTTTTTCTTTCTTATTTTACTGTTTCAGAGAACCTGTATAATGTGAACAGCAGTGGTGGTATTAGCCTTCTTTGTCCTATTTCTTTTCATTTTTAAGTTTTTTTAATTTTAAAAAATTTTTATTTAAATTCAATTAGCCAGGGTATAATACATCATCATTTTTTGATCTAATGTTCAATGGTTCATTAGCTCAGTATAAAACCCAGTGTTTATCATATCACATGCCCTCTTTAATGCCCATTACCCAGTTAGTTACCCCATCTCCCCCCACTGACCTCCCCTTTGGCAACCTTCAGTTTGTTTCCCCGGAGTCAAGAGTCTCAGTTTGTCTTATTTCTAATTTTAAACTTAATGCTTCAAAATTTTCACCATTATGTTGATGTTTGCTGTAGGTTTCATCTAGTGTGTGTGGGGGCAGATGTTTTAGTTTGTTAGCAAATTAAAATTTATTTTTTAAGCAAAATATGACTTTCATTGCAGTTCTGAATGTTTTGGGATTTGAAACAATGAATTTGAACCTCTGAGAGTCTCTTTTTAATGGGGATAAAATTTCTCAAGGGAATATCTTTCTTTCTCATACTCTTATTTTTAGCTGCTCCCAAGTGTACCCACTCCTGACTTGCCACCTTTACCCTTGGCTTACTATTGCATAAGCACTCAACAAACACCTATCAGTTAATACCAGAAATTTATATATTTCTGGTCCTGGGAGTTGATGGTCCATTTTGAATGAAAAACTTTTATTGATCTGCTTTGCTCTTGTTCATCCTAAAGCTGATGTGTTGCTTGAGTCACACTGTAGATGTCTCGTCGTCTTTACATCTCACACAGAGCAACCGTCCCCACTCCCCACTCCCCACTCCCCACTCCCCAAAAGGGAGAGGGACAAAGTTTTTAGTTCTTTGGTAATCAAAATTTCTGTGAGTTCCTTGGAGATCTCTTTCCAAATAAAATCCTTAACTTCCAGCAATGAGCACAAGTTAGAGTCAAGGTATCTAAATTGAGACAAATAGGTAGACTGGGAAAAACTGGGAATATAATTCTTTTGAACTGTTCTGATGATGAGCACAAATTCTTTCTCTTTGTCTAGGCCTCCAAATTAGTCAGCTGTTGCCAAAATAATGCCATATACTAATCTGCCTTGAACTCAGTGGCTTACCACAGCATTAATTTTCCTAGCTCATGGGTCTGCAGGTTTGTTGGGGCATATCTGTTTCAGAATACTCATTAGTCGGTTTTGGCTCTAGGCTTCAGGTTGAGTTTAGGTTTGTTCCATATGTTTTTTAATTTTCCTTGGATCAGCAAGGATATCAAGAATGCAAGATGACAAGTCCAATCATACAAATACACATAATTCCTCTACTTGTGTTACATGTGCTAACAAAACATTAGTCAAAGCAAGACATGGCCAAGCCCACTATCCGTGGGGGATGAGGGGGAGAAATGTACTTTCCCCACTGCAGTTCACTTAAGGTTCCGTAGCAGAAGGAAGGAGGGAGTGAAGACCCAAGAACAGTAATTAAATTGACCACAGCCTTTCTTAGGATTAAATGAAATAACATATAAAATGTTTAAGACATAGTAAATGCTCACTAGGGTTGCCTATCACTGTTGTTATTATTTTGTGTAAAACAAGAATTAAACTAGTTGATCTTTAGAATCCTTGGTATATCTAAATTTTTATGATTTTGCTTTTCAGTTTATCATTTAAGATTTCTTCTCCCTGCCCCTTTGTCCTTCTGCTCCTTTTCTATTATAATATAAATAATAACTTCAGTGTATGTTTCCAGGTTTTGGCTTTAATTAATAAATCTCTGGTAGCCTTGTGATTATAGTCTTATAATGTTTAATACTCTAACAATCTTTATCTGCTATGAAATTCAGTGCTGTGCTTGGTTTGAAGAAACATTGGTTGTTTATTTACACTCTTCTGTGTCTGTACTGGTTGAATGTTATCTTGTGCAGATAACTGCTTTTGATTCAAAGAGGCAACATGATTTCAGACCTAATTACTGCAGAAGTAATTGCTCCTTGGCAAATGGGACCTGCCAGTCTGCCCAGACTTCAAATGTCAAAGAGCCAACTGAACGCGGGGCATGTTCAGCTCCTCTAATGGAAATCCATTGCCCTTCTCAGTCTGGCAGTCTAAAGGACTAGGATTTTAGCCACCCAGTTGCAAAATGGGACTCTTTAAATCCCTGTTTCATCTGAGGTCTAAAGACAATGGAAACACTGTGTGCCAAGGGTGGGTGCAAGATCACTTAAACTCATTTTGAGAAGATGGTTGTTATGAACTGATTTTACAGAGCATCCACTTCCAATCTATGAAGGAAGTTGGAGAGATCAAGAGGAGGTGGTTGCAGATATGAGGCAAGTTTTCAGAGATGGTTTTTAGTACACTACTCATCCCCTTCCCTCATTCAGACGGACTAAAGGAAAGACTTCTTCTATACCTCAAGTCAAGCATAATGTGCTTCAAAGGGATAAATTGGAGATCCTGATATTGTTCTCTACTGTTTGGGGGATGCAGCTGACTGGTGTTTGAGAGGCTTGAAGACCCTCAAAGTAAGATGCTCTGGCTAGAGCTTCCTGCCTTGATGGTGGGACATGGAATGACACATAAGTCTTTTCCATGAATTAAATGTGGGCCACAAGTGTGAAAGAAAGCTGGCTCAGACTGCCTTAGAATGCTGCCCAGGTCCCTTGGGGTAGAGAGGGCAAGGGGAGCTCATCTGAGAAAGGCTGTGGGTATATGGGGGAAATCAGGAACTGAATGGAGGAATTGTGAGTCATGTACCTGAGCAAATGAATTATCCTACTTCTGCAGGTAAGCAGTTTCACTGACTGCAGGGGTCTCCAAGGAAACTTTCATTGCACTTCACCAGTGAGAGTCAACTCTTTAAATCAGCCAGAGGGAGCCAGTGTCAGATTGCATCAATTTTGGTCAGCCAAAGCATTTCTCTTTGTATCCTTCCTCCTTCTCCTTTCTCTCTTCTGACCCCAGTCCCACTTTTAGGCTTTCATTGGGGGGGGGGCAGTGCAGAGAGTAGAGGGGGTAGAGAAACAAGAGGAAATTGAGAAAAAGTTGAATGTGTAGGCCCAAACTGGGAGTGCAGGTTGAAATGGAGAAGGAGGGAAAATTTAACTTTAAACCCTGCAGTTTTGACTTGATTTTTAAGTATAAAATTAGAGTTTTTCAGATAAAATGACTTTGTTATCTGAGAATGCCTGGAAAAACCAGTTCTGTCTTCCCAGAATTTCTTAGAGGAGGAAAGGAAGAATCAGCTCCTTAAAATAAACCAAAATTGAGGACAGAAGTGAAGAAATAGTGAGGTTTTATGATTGAATTCTACTAGTTCTGCAAGTCCACACTGTCAGAGATGATTTTTTTTTCTCCAGGCAGTTCCTTGACTCATCATTCCAAAGAGTATTGGTTCTCAGCTTGGGGATCTGATCACCCTGGGTGCTATACCTTCTCTCTACTGGCACAGAAAAAAATCGGGGGGGTTGGGAGCAGAGGATGTATATAAACTGAAATGTTACCCAACTGATGACTTCCCTACTCAGCACCCTCACTTGAAAATTCTTCCTGTAGGTATAACTCTTCTGAGTGGTCCCCAGAGTGACTATTAGAATTACCTGGAAATATCTTTAAAATTTCAGATTTCTGGGCTTCACTGTGGACCCAGTTTGGGGGTTTAGGAAGAGTCTTAACAAACCTTTCAGTTGATTTTGGTTCACTGAGCTGTAAGGTTTGACATTTGGAAGGCTGGGTGAGATCTTTTGAGAGTACTAGAATATGCAATGAATTTATTGCTCTAAAAAGACAAGATATGGTGGTGAAAGGAGTGAGTTTCTTTAGAGCTTCTGCTATGTTTTCTTTCTTATTTTTTTCTCTTCACCTCTCAACATTTAGATTGCTATTTCAAGCCACTGGATACATGTTAGAATGTTTACAGGGTTGGTCTTTTTCCACTATATCGGAACATTACTTCTATTCTAGTGGCTTCTTGGCCATCTGGTAATTCTGTTGATGGGAGCAAAAATGGAAAACAGAGGGCACTATTAGCCCACAACTCCAAAACATAACAGTTGTTTGATTTTCCACCAATCCTGCCAAAACTAGGCCAATGACAATATTGTTTCTAACCCACATGCCTCCCTAAGGCCAATTTGGAAACCTAACTCTTGTGGCAGAACAAGTCTGCCCCTGATGGAAAAGGATCAATAGGTTAAAAAATAAAGATTGGGTCCAGGAGTTTTGCCAGCTGCAAGAAATGTGCTTCATCAGTAGGGTTGGGTATAGGGTAATGATAATTCTAATTTTCTTTGTCTTTTGCTTTGGAACTCTTTGCCATTGTTGAATAAGGATCAAATGAAATGAAATGCACTGCTTTATTAGTGTTCTTTTAGCCAGTATACTAATTATTTTTCCTGACAAATGTCTGCGAGGAGGGGTGTTACAGTAGCCTGATTTATGGCTACTTCACTTTGCAAGTCATATGCTCGTGTTAGGATAGCACAAATAGAGGAATATTTTAAGTGCCAAAAATATGAAATGTTAAACTTTATTTCTGGGTGATTTTATTTTTGTTCTTGATTTAGAAGTATTAATATATTTTCTAGACAACTGAAAAATGAGGGAGATGTTTTGGCTGGTGTAAATACCTATAAGCTGAAGAGGAGTGAATTTATCAACTCACTGAGCTTTGGGTCTATTACTGAGTTGAAGAAATTTTACATAAGCCATCCTCTAATTAAGTACTGGAAGATAGTAGGACTGGGGAATGGCATTTTATTGTTCTTAGGTTGAAGAGATGAGGACGAGTTTGTTTGAAGGGTGAGGAAAAGAATATGATAATTATCCTCAAATAACTGAAGAGGTATCATAGGGGAGAATTTTGTGATGCCCCACAGGGCAGAAGGAGAGCCCTCTCCCTCGATCCCCATATTGAATTGGTTGCTAAGTCCTGATAATGATCTCACTATCTATATTTATATCCTTTATCTATATCCTTACTTCTGCTACCTTGGTTTAGAAATATTTCCTATTTCTGGAGGAAGAAAGAGAAGAAATAAACAGGAAGAAACTTAAAAACACTTTATAGCTCTCCTCTCCATTCTTCTTTATGTTTTCCCCTTTCTCTGAGTCATTCTCTATACTTCAGTGTAATTGTTCTAATCAGAACTGAACATTCTTTCCTGATTCCCCAGTCCCTGGAGAATGAAGTACTAAACTCCTTATGATGTACAAGTGTCTTCCTAATTTGTCCCTTCTAGATTTGTGCCAGTCTTATCTTTTATCCCCCAACCTTTTATTCTGGACATACCGACCTATTTGAAGTTTCCCAAGTATATCATGTTCTCTTATGCCTCCATGCCTGTACCATACTCTTAGTATGTCTGGAATGTTCTTTGTCTTTTGATTCCTGCTCATTTTTTAGAACTCTCTTTAATACCGTCTTATCTCTAAAGCCTTCTCTGACTGCTCCTTTATCATTTAGTGGCTTGTTCCTCCATGTTCTCAAAGCACTTTGAACATCTGTGCACTGGCATTTATTAATTTCATTGTCAGATTAATTCCACTGTCAGGAGGAGGAGAGGAAAAGGTGGTGGCTGAGGAGAGTGTCCCGGGAGCACAGAGGTTCCAGGTACATGAATGAGGAAGTCATCTTGGAATCACTTGTCCCTACTCTCGTGACACTGTAAGCTCCCTGAAGGCAGTTGAATCTCTAACCCTGGCTCTTAGCACCCTGTGTTTCTGCAACAGAGCTGTGTTGAAGCTATTTACAAGAAGGTTTTCATCTCAGTATGAGTTACAACTTTTAAACAATTGTAGTTGTTCAGAAATTGAAGAGGCTGCCTGATACAGAGTAGGTGCTTAACAAATAAGTATGATATTGAATAAGTTGTGAACACTTGAATCTCCTGTCACCAGGAAGTATTCAAGTTGTTTGACAGGCTCATTCAAGCATCATAAGTGCTTCATGATAAACCACTGAAAATTTTCCACTGAGAGTTATTGGACTGTACTTTCACTATATTTGAATACACACACACACACACACACACACACACACGTACATATAATATATATAAATAGATGTCCAACTATCTAATTAAAAAATACATCTTTTTCCAGGTCATAATTTTTCTCTTTTTTTTCCACTTGTAGAGTTGATTTAAAATGATCAAGTGTGACTATTATTTAAAGCATTACTTCTATTACTTTTAGTGACTAGGGCTATTCATACCTTCTTAATTCCTTTAAAGAGTCTTCTGGGTAGTTCTTGCTGCTATTGACGACTGAAGTACCTACATGATGGGAGTGAACTAGAAAAAGTAAACACTCTAAAGAGAAACCTTGTAGTTCCTCTTTAGAGTTAGAGAAAAAGAAAAGGAATTACACAAAAAGGGAAAGTGGCAGAAAATACATTCCATACTTTAATTTTTATGACTGACTTATATAGGACAATTTATAAATTGTATCTATTTGAATATAGCATATTAATGTAACTTTATTATTTATCCAGCTTTTCAAAATGTCAGAATTTATATAGGAAAGGTATTAGCTATTGCTGTGATATACCCATCAGTGAACAGTCCTTGCCAACACAGTCCTTGGCATGAAGTGATGCCCTGATAATATCACTGAGATAAACAGTTTATCTGAAAAGAGAATCTCCCCGACACAAGGGTAGGATACTATCACATAGAGGGAAGATGGGGATATAGTTAGGGATAGGGTAAGTTGGGATAACAGAGAGACAAATATTAGAAATGTCTCAAGCAAGAGAAGTTGATTTCTCTGTCATCGGAGAGGATGGAGGTGAGCTGGGAATCCTGCGAGAGCGGGCAACCCGGACCTATGGGGTTATTCAGCCAACCAGGCTCTAACTGATGCTTTGCAGTCAGAGGGTGGTTCTTCTCAAATGTTAGCACACATTGGAACCATCTGAAGGGCTTTTAAAAAATACTGTTAGGCCCCAACTCCAGTTTCTGATTCAATAGGTCTGGGGTAGGGACCAAGAATTTGCATTTCTAATGCTGTTGCTGCTGGTCAGGGGACCACAGTGAAGAGGCATTGCCCTAGAGTGCTGACGTCATCCTCACCAGCCCACAGGAAGGGAAAAACAGAAAGTGAAAAAGATATGAACCAGAGGTTACGCATGTGTCTTTTGCTTAGATTCTTTCAGGCAGAACAGAGTTAAATGGCCCCACCTACCTCCAGGAGAAGCTAAGGAGTGATGACTATTATTAAAAGAAGAAGAGCGGTGCCTGGGTGGCTCAGTGGGTTAAAGCCTCTGCCTTCGGCTTGGGTCATGATTCCAGGGTCCTGGGATGGAGCCCCACATCGGGCTCTCTGCTCAGCGGGGAGCCTGCTTCCTACTCTGTCTCTCTCTCTGCCTGCCTCTCGGCCTACTTGTGATCTGCATTTGTCAAATAAATAAAATCTTAAAAAAAAAACCAAATACGTCCAATATCAAGTATTTGATTGATGAACAAGGCATTTCAGTTCAGTTACTTAGGTCTTCTGTAATTACCTCAGCATTGTTTTGTAGTGTTCAGTGAACAGGTCTTTCACATCTCTATCAGACCTGTTTTTAAGTATTTCATGTTTTTTTTTTTTTTAAAGATTTTATTTATTTGACAGAAGAGAGATCACAAGTGGGCAGAGAGGCAAGCAGAGAGAGAGAGAGGAGGAAGCAGGCTCCCTGCAGACCAGAGCGCCCGATGTGGGACTTGATCCCAGGACCCTGAGATCATGACCTGAGCTGAAGGCAGAGGCATAACCACTGAGCCACCCAGGTTCCCAGTATTTCATGTTTTTGATGCTGTTGTAAGTGGCATCATTTTTAATTTTGGGGAGTTGCACATACATAGAAATAAAATTGTCAGTTCTCTCCAAAATGATTTATAGATTCAATATAAATCTGATTAAAATCCTAGAAGGCTTTGTGGGTGTTTGTATGTCTATGTGTGAGAGAGAGATATTGACAAGCTGAGTCTAAAATTGACATGGAAATGCAAAAGATCTAGAGTACCTAAGAGATTCTGAAAACTAAGAACAAAACTAGAAGGCTAATATCACCTGATATAAAGACCTGTTAAAAGGCTACAGTAATCAATAAGGATGGTAATGGTGTAAGGATAGACAAATAGATCAATGGAATAGAATGAAGCATAGAAACAGACACACATATACGTAGGCCAATTGATTTCTGACAAACATGCAGAAATAATCTAATGGAAAAAGGATAGTCTTTTCAACAAATGGTGCTGGAATAATTGGATATCTATATATAAAAGAAAATAAACTTCAAACCTTCTACTATAAGCAAAAATTAACTCAAAGTCTCAAAATGGATCACAGACCTAAATGTGAAACTGAAAAGTATAAAATGTCTAGAAAAAAGAGAAAAATCTTTGTGATCTTAGGTTAGGCAAAGATTTCTCTTAGATATGACACCAAGAGTCTATAAAGTAAAATATTGGTAAATTAAAGCTCATAAAAATTAGAAATTTCTTTCCAAAGGGTGCTGTTAAGAGATTGAAAAGACAAGCCATAGAGTGGGAGAAAATATTCATAAAGCAAATATCTGCTACGAGACTGTATCCACAATATATAAAGAACTCTTAAAACTCAATAATATGAAAACAACCCAATTAAAGATGGGCAACAGGTTTAAGTAGTCTCAACCAATGAATTTATATGGATGGCAAATAAACACATGAACGGATGCTTAATATAATTATTCATTAGGGAAATGCAAATTAAAACCACAATGAGATACCGTTCAATGAGATAACATACCTATTAGAAAAGCTAAAATAAAAAAAGTGTTGACCAAGATGTAAGGGAACTGGAATTCTCAGATGATGCTGTTGGGAATATAAAATGGTACAGTCACTTTTGGAAAAGTTTGGCAATTTCTTAAAAGTTAAACATACACTTATAGAGGATCTAGTCATTCCAGTGTAAGGTATTAACCTAGGAGAAAAGAAGTCGTATATCTTTGAAAAGACTTTTAAAAAAAAGATTTTATTTATTTATTTGTCAGAGAGAGTGAGAGCACAAGCAGGGGGAGCGGCAGGCAGAGGGAGAAGTAGGCTCCCAACTGAGCAAGGAACCTGATGCAGGACTTGAAGCTAGGACCCTGGGATCATGACCTGAGCTGAAGGCAGATGCCTAACCCACTAAGCCACCCAGGTGTCCCTATACAAAGACGTAGCAGCTTCATTTGTAATAGCTCCAAACTGGAAAACAGCTGAACGTCCTTCAGAAGGTGAATGGATAAACAAATTGTAGCATGTCCGCACAATGGAATGCTCTCAGTAATAAAATGGAAGGAACTATTAATATATGCAACAACATGAGTATATCTCAAAATGATTATGCTGAGTGAAAGAGGACACATAAAGGCTATATATTGTATGAATCCATTTTTATAACACTTTGAAAATGAAAACTTATCTATATTGACATAAAGCATATCAGGTGTTGCCTGGTTTGTGTGTAGGGTAGGTGGGATGGGTAGGTGAGAAGGATTATAAAAGGCACAAGGAAATTTTGGGGGTGATGAATATTCATGATCTTGAATGTGGTAATGGTTTCATGGATTTATATATATATATATATCGAAGCTTATCACATTGTACTCTTACTGTGTTTATCGTATGCTTATTATAGTTCGATAAAACTTTAAAAAAAAAGATAAAAGGAGCAGATAGCATATGGAGTTATTTGTAGTTTATATTGATTTTTTTTTTAAAACATGTTAGAATTCAATTGAACTAAATGGACGTTTGACTGTTTAATTCAGCTATTTAAAAAAGTTTTATGTGCATAAAAGTCTAAGCATAAATGTGATTCAAGGGATATTTAGTTACCTTATCTTCTTGTTACTGAGTGGGAAACATGTACCTAGGGTCAGAATGATTGAGAGAAAGATATCAGAAGACTGGGATTTTAGTTCTGTTTTCTCCAGATGTTCTGGAACTGGCTGGTTTATCTGACCATTCTAATTTGCCACTTGTAAAATGGCCAAAATAATACTTAACTCAGAGGACATATTGAGAAAGGAGACAGAATAGTGAAAATGCTGTCAGATTGTTTGAAGTAGGAATCACTGCTATTACTACACATTCCCTTCTCCTGTCTTCTCCTTAGTTTTGCCACTGCCTGGAAATCTCTTTTGCCATTCAACTTCAATTGGCATCTTTCCTATTTAAAGCAAAATGTGTTGAGTCGGCAGATTTGACTGACTTCTGAAGCCTTTAGTGACTCGGAGGTGACAAAACTCTTAACTCTTTTCCGCCCAGAAACTGAAGCTCAAGGATTTGTCAGTTTCAAGTTGCTTTCGAGGCTGTTGTGGCTTTTCCCCCAGCTTGGTGTTATAGGGGCCATAGACTGAGTGACAACTGAGTGAGTCTGTTTCTAAACCCAAGGGTAATGTTTGAGTAAAGCTTAGCTGCTGTAAGAGGATTAGGGGAGGACTGGAACGCACTTCTGGATGGGTAGAAGTGCTAGGATTTCCCAGAAGCATCTCTATAGGGCGAGCCATTTTAGTTTCCTATATCCATGGCTGGCACAGAGGTACTGGTCCGTGAAATGCTTGCATGCATGCTTCAAAGGAACAGCACTGAGGCGCCCGCAAGTAACAGTAGCATTAATCACCAAGCAGTGAGTAAGGTTATAATGAACAGCCTGTGTGGCCAGATAGGACATCAAGGATGATGGGACTTTGTAATGCCTCCTCGGTGACAACATTTCCCTTTCCTATAAGGTAATGGAAAACTTCAGCTGGGGGGTTAAAGCTAGTGTTTAACAACCGGCTCCAGGTATTAGGAAGAGGCCTGATTTGTAGTGTTTGCCAATGTCTGTGTTTAAGTGCTACCATCATGGCCAATTTCAAGCTTCCAATAGATTGTCAACTGGCTGAAAGAATTCTAGAAAATTTAGGTTGGCTCTTAAAGCCAGTGAGAGCTTCCTCCAGCATGCTCCCGGATTCAACAACCCAGTGGGCAGGACAACCATAAAGTAAAGATATGGTCATTCTCCATGTCTGCATCCAGTTTCCCTCCAGACTAGTGGGGCCTGTTACAGTTCCTGAATTGCCCAAGGTCATGCAAACACTCAGACAGAAAGGAGACTCCTAAAAACTGAAGAGTGGATACTCCATGTCTGCATCCAGTTTCCCTCCAGACTAGTGGGGCCTGTTACATACAGTTCCTGAATTGCCCAAGGTCATGCAAACACTCAGACAGAAAGGAGACTCCTAAAAACTGAAGAGTGGGTATGATCCTGTCTTTTTCCTTCTCATACTTTCCAGTTGGCCATTATTATTTGTGTCAAAACTAAGAAGATTTCTCAATTAGCAGGATCCACAGTCCTTTTGAAGAAGTTGACTTTTCATTTCTAGGCTGAAATGGGCCTCACAGATGCTGAGAAAGTGGATGCTATGATGTTTTTCTGGAACGTTTCCCAATCACACAACTTCTTAATGGGTTCAGAGTGATAACATTCCCTGGAGAATGTTTTGGAAATTTGTTGGGAATATTTTTAATTGTCCCAATGATTTAGGTGCCCCAGTGACTTAGGGGTTACAATGGCACGGGGGAGGCAGGGATGCTTGAGATTTTTGTATTCCATGTAGAATTACCCTGTTTTCTGGAGAACTCCAGATATTTCCAATAGCCATTTATGTAGGTGAAAAAAGCTGTTCATAATTTTCTAAGCATGGAATGTAATTCCATTTTACCTGTGAACATAAAGTAAGTTTGTACCACTTAGACATATGCAGAGTTTTCTAAGAAGGCAACTAAATGTAAGCGTAAGGGAAATTATAACATGTTTTGTTGAAAACATTACCAGCATGACAGAACATTACTGAGAATTATCTCCCAGTTTTGAAGAACATAGCATGGCTCATAAGATGGCATAGCATTTGTAGCTGTTACACATTCAAGGTGAGTTATGTATATAGGAGTACAATTATTCAGCCTTTATTACAAAGGGTCAGATATTAAAAAAAAAGGTGTCTCTTAAATCTAAACATTTATCGTAAATAAGTGCAAATATGTGATTGCTTCATTATATCTGCTGTTGTAATTGTGTTTTAGCACTATTTCACTTTATTATGAAATACTGACCATGATATTATGTTTAATCTGTCCACTATCCACTTAGTCACACTAGCCAGGAAACTGGGAATAATCCTCAACTCCTCTCCCCTTCTCATTTCTTTTCATTCATTCATTTCTGTTGATGCCATCGCTTAGTTGCCCCCTTCTCCCACTTAAACCTGTACTGCCTTAGTTCAGATTCACACTGTTTCTTTTTGAGACTGTTCCAAAGTCTGCTAATTAATCTCTCATCATGCAATCTTTTCTAACCTGTTCTCCACACAGTGAAGTGATCTTTCTACCACACAAATGTTGGGAGTATTACCTCCTTGCTGAAAACTTTATTGGGTCCTAGTGAAGAGAGGATAAAACCTAGACTTTCCAGGATGGTACCATGAGTCAATCCCTGTTGATCTCCATCTGCTCCCAAACCGTTCTTCGCTGATCTGAGCAGAACCACCAATGCTGAGATTTGAGCGTGCTACTTAGGGAAGCTTTCTTCTCAGTCATGACAGCCTGGCAAATTTCATCCATCCTTTAAGACCCAGCCCAGTTCTTGTTCCAAAGCTCCCTGACATGATGGTTTCAAGTGGTCCTAATACTTGTCTTTATTATGATACTTAGTGATCTCTGTTAGAATAGTCCTTTTACTACCAGGCATGACTTAAGTCCATTCCATCACTTATCTGTCTATATGAGGAGTGGTGGGGAGGGGAGAAGGACACCATGATTGCTGGAGGAGCTCACTGAGAGGATGTGACCACTGGTTGATCTGTTGGTAAGACACAGACGACCAGAGGCTCCTCACCCCTTCTCCTGCCCTTGGAATTTGTGTGACCCATTATTCCCACACAAGGAGCTATTTCTTAGACATAGCCTTGAGAGAGTAAGGTGGTCCTAAGGCCATCTGGATGGCATGTGTGACTGAACCCAGTTAAGACCTTTATGTAAACTTCTAAGATTCTCAAGGGCAGGCATGGAGATTTTCTCAATTTGCAATTGCTCAACATAAGCCTCATATCCAAATTCCCTTGCTTATTAAAACGGCCATCTACCAATCTGGAGTGGCCTGCCTCTTTCTTTTGTCTCTCCTTGTCCTCTCTGCACAGGGGCCAATTTCAAATTTCACCTAGGTTACAACCCAAGGTCCTGAGGTTGCAAACCAACAGTGACTCTAAGCCTTGAGGGGAGACTGTCTTTACCAGCAGCTGCTTCACCATGATGCGAAGGCCCAATGAAGAGGGCTCCAAGACCACTACCGGAAGGATGAAGACTTTGTCTTGATTCCCAGGATTCTTGCTCAACTGCCAAATCAATAAGTCTTTCCTGTTGCTGTTAGAGCAAAGTGTGGTAAGAGATTTTCTTGCCCAAACAACAGTGATGAGTACCATTGACTGAGAGATTATTATGTATCAGGTCCTGAGAATATACCATTTATGACCCACAAAAGAACTTTATGTGGTAGGTATTTGTTCTTTTTCTCTCTTTTAAAATGTTCTCTTTAGTAGAGGTGAGGAATCTGATGTTTTGAAAAGCTAAGTACTCTTGGGGCTCTTGGGTGGCTCAGTTGGTTAAGCATCCGACTCTTGATTTTGGCTCAAGTCATGATCTCAGGGTCATGGGATCGAGTCCTGTGTTGGGCTCCAGGCTCAGTGGGGATTCTGCTTGAGGATTCCCTCCCTCTCCCTCTGCCCCTCCCCTGGCTTGCGCTCTCTCTCTCTCTAAAATAAAAATAAATAAATCTTTTTTTTTTTTTTTTTTTTAAGAAAGCTAAGTACTCTTGATGACCAACTCATAGGTGGTAAAGTAGCTATTCTGTCTTAGGGTATAAGGCCCATTCACTTTTTATTTTCGAGGCTGCAGAGTAGAGAGTATAGGAGGAAAAAGACCTGGTCACTTTTAACGATATGTTAGTTATAGTGGAAGTGATAAGAATAAGAGTCAGACAAAACAGGAAATCCAGAATTATTAACTTTTATAATTTTTAAGAAAGATTTTATTAATTTATTTGACAAAGAAGAGAAAGAGAGCACAAGGTGGGGGTGCAGGGGAGAAGCAAGCTCCCCACTGAGCAGGGAGCCTGACCTGGGCCTTGATTCTGGGACTCTGAGATCAGAACTTGAGCTAAAGGCAGACACTTAACCCACTGAGCCATGCAGGCACCCCTACAATTTTTAATATCAATCCATAGAAAGTACAGTAGTATTTCTGTTTCTGTTTTTAGAAAGGACACTAAGTAATGTATTGCTAATGTTGATATTTTAGCTTGTTGTAAACATTTTATTTCTTTCTCATGTGTTATAAGAATTTTAAATTTCTCCACTACGTGTAGGAAACAAAATTTTTGTTTTTGAACTAAAAGTCATATTACTCTCCATTTTGTATAGATTTCAGAGCATTTTCACAAACATTTGCTAATTTGGTTCTTGTAATCACACCGTGAGAGAGAGAAGGGGCTTTGAGTATCTTATTTTGCACATGATGAGAAATAGGTGCAAGTCAGAGGGACACAGGGACTCCCTTAAGGTCACAAAGCTGATCTGAGATAGGGTCGAGACTCAGGCTTGCATTTTCTTTTTCAAAACCTTCCCTATGATGCTTAACCATCCACATATCTTTTTTATTTACTGAAGAGAATATTTCATATAGCTATTTGTCTTAAAAGCTAACTTAAAAGCTGGAAACTGAGGGTGTGTACAAGTTATTTCTGAAATTCCACTTATAAAAAATGATTCCTAATATAAATTATAGTTGCATTACATGGTTACCATAGCTAAGAGCTATGAGTATTTCTTATGTTTAAATTTCTGAATAATTAAATGAACAGCAGCATTTACCATGTAAATTTCTTAAATTTAATTAAATGATACTCCTATATAAAGCACTATTGTGAAATGTGTGTGTAATGATTAAAAGGTTTAGTACATAGAGAGTAATTTTCCCTAGAGCTTAAAAGGTCACAAGAAAAAAAAAAGTGACAAATATGCTGTTTTAAGCTTTTTTCTTTTTTTTTTTTTTTTGCCACTTTAAAAATGTCACAGTGAGTGAAAGGAAAAAGCTGCCCGATAGCAGATGAATGGGTATTGACAGCTGCACCAGTGTTAAATGCTGCGTGGCAGAAAAAATCTAGTGAAGAAAAACAAACTGTATTCACGTTTCCATATTGCTTTTTATTAAATTTAAGGAAAGAGGCTTTAACTTTGATTTGTATCCGAATTTGATAATGAAGGCAATTTGTTAGATAAATCCATGTACACACAGAGAAGATAGGTATATAAGACATTTTAATCGTGCACTAAATGTAAAATTATCCTGACAACACATGTGATATTTTATGGTGTCCATATGGTATTGCATATGCAGCTTATAATATACAACTGGTATCTGGATAACATATGATATAGATATAAAGCACACCCTACCAGCTTAGAATTCTACAGTTACACATGCACACACAGAGGCACAATGTTCATGGTTTCTCTGTGCTGAGTATACATTTAACTCCCGCACCCATGTATTTATATCGTGAAGGGTTTGGGTTACCTTCTGAGGGTGTATTAGATTTCTCTGGCTTGAATGACTTTTTCCCCAGAAGCCTGGAAAATTCATCCTGCTAGATAACCAGGTATTCTTCATTTGCAAATATTATTACCTTGTAGGATTAGAAGAAGGCTTAATTAGGAGAAAGGAAAAATAAACAATGCAGTAAGCAGAAGGTCCTGACAGGTCCCATTGTTGGGGAAAGCCCTATAGGACACGCTGTCTGTGGGTACTCAGAATGTTAAGGGTGGGGGGTCTTTTAAGCTGGAGACCACGGGGTCTCTGCGGGCAGACTCTGATGCTCAGAGGAGCCCCGAGGCCGGTACTTTTTCTTCTTTGTTGTTCTTTAATGAGATGATCTTGCTGCCGAGGGGGCCTGACATTTCTCCTGATACCCGTTATTCCCAGGAGAGGCTCGTCTTCCAAACATTCGAACTTAGTCACTACAGGCAAATCCCTTGTTACATCTGTCTTCCCCACCAGAACGGAGCAGAGACCCATCCTTTTTATTCCTGGGTGTTCATCACCTAGCACATTTCAGATCATCTAGTAGCTACTCAATAAATACTGAATGGATGAATAATTGCAACGCTATTTCTACCTAAAGTGGAACACCTTTCTGGAGTTCTTGAGTACTAGGGTAATTTGTCGGACTTTTGCTTTCCGGGATCACAAATAGATGAATCCTGTCTAGAATTTTCCTGTGTTTTCTCACTTTTAGGACCTTCCTTCTGAAGTAATTCTTTCGTACTCTGCTGTCACAGTTTGCTCTCGTAAAAATAAGTCCACAATTATATCAAAGATGCTATTTCTCCCTATCCTTGGGATTTCTGGTTATACAGATTAAGAAAAGGAATTTGAGAAAGAATTACCAGACATTACCCTGGGTTACATAGCTATAATCCATAAGGAAATAATGAATAAGGAAATAGTGATACTGTTAATGCACTTTGTAGTTAAAACACATTTTTTTTTAACTTTGTAAACATCTTTAGGGAGATAAACTGATACCCAAAAATTACATTAACAAAATTACCTTGTTGTATAATTAGAGCATTCTACCAGCATACATAAATTTTGGAGTGAATGCTGTCAGTTTTTATTTTTAAAAATATATCCTGTGATGGGTGTATAATAATCACACCTGGAAACAGTTTTATAAATAAAAAATTAAATTGTATGAAATGATATTCAACGGTGCTAATGAGTGTCAGTATTGCTTAAAAGGGGAAAAGATGATTTTTTAGATGCTCAGTGTGTGCTTATGTGTTAACTAGATGTATTTATGTCTCACAGCCAACTATGCTGTAGTTTAAATGCATAGAGATGACATTAATGCTTTCTGAGCTATGGTCATTTTTATTATTTTTCATGATAACAAAGCCTATAACCTTTATTACCGAAGAAATGTCTTACTTGTAGGCTGCTTGAGCTATGTACACATGGTACAAAGCTTGCATATGAAAACTAAGACCCTGTTACCTGTTCATGCCTGTGTGATGCCTGTTCATGTCTATGTGATGTCAAGCCATAGTAATTCCTTTTTTTTCTCACTGAATTAACTGATTTTTCAAATTAAACCAAGCAAACAAATACCCCACTATTTAGTTTTCTGTTGACAGAATTGGAAGATTGGTGATGATTTAAAAAACCTCTTTGTGAAATAGTCAACAAAACAAAGAGGCAATCCATGGAATGGGAGAAGATATTCACAAAGGACACTACAGACAAAGGGCTGATAACCCAAGATCTATAAAGAACTACTCAAACTCAACACACACAAAACAGATAATCATGACAAGAAATGGGCAGAAGACATGAACAGACACTTCTCCAAAGAAGACAAATGACTAACAGACACATGACAAAATGTTCATCATCATTAGCCATCAGGGAGATTCAAATCAAAACCACATTGAGATTCCACCTTATACCAGTTAGAATGGTCAAAATTAACAAGACAGTAAACAAGTGTTGGAGAGGATACGGGGAAAGGGGAACCCTCTTACACTGTTGCTGGGAATGCAAGTTGGTGCAGCCACTTTAGAAAACAGTGTGGAGATCCCTTAAGAAATTAAAAATAGAGCTTCCCTATGACCTTGAAATTGTACTACTGGATATTTACCCCAAAGATAAAGATGTAGTGAAAAGAAGGGCCATCTGTACCCCAGTGTTCATAGCAGCAACGGCCACAGTTGCCAAACTGTGGAAAGAGCCAAGATGCCCTTCAACAGATGAATGGATAAGGAAGATATGGTCCATATATACAATGGAGTACTATGCCTCCATCATGAAGGATGAATACCCAACTTTTCTATCAGCATGGACAGGACTGGAGGAGATTAAGCTGAGTGAAATATAAGTCAAGCAGAGAGAGTCAATTATCATATGGTTTCACTTACTTATGGAGCATAAGGAATAACACGGAGGACATTGGGAGATGCAGAGGGGAAGCGAGTTGGGGGAAATTGGAGGGGGAGATGAACCATGAGAGACTGTGGACTCTGAGAAACAAACTGAGGGTTTTGGAGGGGAGGGGAGTGGGGGGTTGGGTGAGCCTGGTGATGGGTATTGAGGAGGGCACGTATTGCATAGAGTACTTGGTGTGGTGGATAAACAATGAATTTTGGAACACTGAAAAAAAAAACCAACCCACCCCCTCCCCACAAAAAAATCTCTTTGTGGTTTCTCCTCCCACATTACCCTGCACAAACTGGTGGGTCACCACGCGCACTTAGCCTATCAGCCCTGCCACTTTCCTCCATGTTCGTTCACACACCCTTAGAGATGATTTCCCCTAGGTGTTTCTATGGAGAAAGTAATGATCATATTTTTCACATAATGGAATTGTTTAGTGCTTTCCAACCTTTCTTTCTGAACAAGTAAGGTTAACGTTTATATCCAAGAGGAGTAGCAATAAAGGTAAGGATTTATTTTCTTTTCCTCCAGCAAGAGTTGAAGCTCACAACTTTGCTCCTCACACTTTCACCTTCTTTTTATCACTCCTGGGATGGTCTCTAGAAAAATTATAGCAGCAAATAAATACCTGTCCGTGTACTGTTCAGTTGATCTGCCTATGGAATGATGGAAAACAGATCTCTTGCTAAAAAGGGATTAGAATATGTACACTTTTGGGGCAGTGGGTGGTGGGAGAAGAGGCTTCTGTGAACCCATCAAGGCATCTGTGCTATTGAGTTGGGCCAGAGAGAGGTTTTTTTTTTGTTTTTTTTTTTTGTTTTTTTTTTTTGTTTTTGTCTTCCCGTGAGTGGTTGAGTTTGGGGGAAGCATCTTAGTGGCTGTCCTCTCAGAACATATCACTTACTCTGAGGGAATTTGGGGAGGGTAGACTACAATTTGGTAAATTAGGATTTGGCTGGAATATCAGGATCAATATATCTCTCTTTGATAAAATTACCAAAGGGCTGTTAATGATCCTGGGAAGTCTGACTGAGAGCCAGACTTATGGAGCATTTATAACTTACTAAAGCTCTGACTACATAAAAACAGTAAGTGAACGGTTCTTTATTTAATTGGCTTTGCTTCCCACTCATAATGGCCATTTGGATTGGCTATACAGTCAATAGTTCCTATCTTTAATAGGTTTGCATATATCAGATTGACCTTTTCCACTTTGTCTTTAAGCATATGGACACAGTGGCATTGGAGTGAATTTCACTTGTTTAGTTGGATTTTCTAGGTGGCCTAAGTTATGTCTGTGAATACACTGAGCACTTTTGGGAGTCACATGAACTCTTAAGTAATCAGAAGGCTGTATGGTTTATGGAGGCCATAACTTAATCCCAGGGAATAGCTGATTTGAGAGAATAATTTAGGTGCTAAGGAAATTTAGTACATCAGATAATGACTTACTAACCTGTACCCTGGAGGTTTGAAGAGTTAATGTAATATCCGAAGCTCTGTAAGTTACTCCTGGAGAGTAGTTTAGCATGCATGGCAGAGAGTTCAGTGAATAACCATAATCTTTTTTTAGTACCTGGGTTCACCTTTGAAATCTATTTTGGACTGGTCTTTTTTCTAATTTCAAATTTATGAAATGTGAGCTTCTTGGTAGCATTTTGATCACATTACTACCTTTGAAATCCTTTTGCATTCTTAGTGTCTTCTCAGAACTTACAAAATAGCTTTCAGAATTCACTATCACAAAGCCCTTGCCCTAAATTTTGTTTCTGTTCTACTTTTTTCCAAGAAGAAATGACCACTGATTTTTAGCCATGCCCCCAACTCTGAAATTTATTCTCTAAAATGCCTCAGACTAAAAGCAGTTTTAAGAATATATTTTAAAAGATACATGAGATAAGTGAGTTCTGTGAGACATACAAGTTTGTTGTTTTTCCATTTCATATTTTAATGTTACGTATGCTTCATCTGTATACTACATATAGATAGTGCTGTTTTTGTACTACATACATATATAATTGATGTAGTAACCATCAAAACTCATAATAATGTTTGCTTCTGGGGAGAAAGGAGAATTGGACTGGGAAGGGAAATATAAGAATATTCAACCATATGTGTAGGGCTTTCTCTCTCACAAAAGTGATTTGAGGGAACTATGACAAAATAATAGCATTTATTAAAATTGGGTGGTGAATTCATAGTTTTTATTATATTTTTATTTGCAATGCCCTGTGTTTTAAAGAAATTTTTAATGAAGAGAAGCCATGTAAAGTGACTTTCCTTGATGTTGCATTCATGGTCGGACTCTTTCTCATCAGTTGCTTTTTTTTAACTTCTTAAAATTTGTGTCTTCTTTTCTTCTTTAAGATCAGCAAATTACTTTGGCCTTGTTTAAAGAATGGTGAAAATCTCATTTAGATCTGGGTTGCAGCATCCTTGCTAATTCATCAAAGCATTTATTTTTTAAACATTAGTTTAAGTCTGTCCCTCAGGCTGTCACATCTTTCTTCAGGGGTTTCTCTTAGTCTTTAGACGACTCCATCTGCTCTTCTAAAAGGAGAACATCAAACCAGTTTGTTAGACGTGACACAATTAGATCTCAGATGCTCAGTTGCCTGACCATTTGTAAAAGCATTTTGTGGAAATTAGGAAGAGACCAAAGAACTCTGACTTTCTCTAAGGCTTTTATTTAGCCTTGATTTTGTGTGACTTTAGATTATCTTTCTCCTCAACTTCTCCTATAGGGAACATGATTAATTTTTGTTCAAAGTCTTTCTTCCCAAGCAGTAGTATGGCTATTTTTATTTATTTATTTTATTATTTCATTTCCTCACTCAGTCACACTACTCAACTTATTTAAGCATGGTCTATTAGGAAAACCAACTTTTCCCTTTATTCTTAACTGAAGAGTAGTTAGTTGAATGGAAGTAGACAAATATCTTATACAGAAGCCTTGTTTAGTAAAACGAGAAATCATTAAAAAAAAATTACTCTTCCAGGAAAGTACATCTCTGAGTCTTCCCTCACTCCCCTCCTCATTCAGACATGTTTTTTTAATTGAAGTATAATTCACATATAAAATTAATTTCAGGTGTATAACATGATTTAATATTTGTGTGTATTGTGAAATGATCACCAGGATAAGTCTAATTAACATCCATCACTACACATATTACAAATCCTTTGGGATGAGAACTTTTATTTTTTAATTTATTTTTTATTTTTGAATTTTAAAAAAAGATTTTATTTATTTATTTGACACAGAGATCACAAGTAGGCAGAGAGGCAGGCAGGCAGAGAGAGAGGTGGAAGCAGGCCTCAATCCCAGGACCCTGAGATCATGACCTGAGCCGAAGGCAGAGGCTTAACTCACTGAGCCACCCAGGTGCCCTGATGAGAACTTTTAAAATCTATTCTCTTCATGACTTTCAAATATACAATATACTATTATTAACTTTGCTGTAGGTTATAGCCCATGATTTATTTATAATTTTTAAAAAGATTTTATTTATTTATTTGATGGAGAAAGACACAGTAAGAGAGGGAACACAAGCAGGGGGAGAGGGAGAGGGAGAAGCAGGCCTCCCGACGAGAAGGTAGCCTGATGCGGGGCTGAAGGCAGATGCTTAATGACTGAGCCACCCAAGTGCCCCTATTTATTTTGTAATTGAAAGCTCTGTACCTTTTGGCCATTTTCATTTCACCAGTTCCCCACCACCCCCTTGGGCAATTGCCAGTCTATTCTCTGTATTTGTGAGCTCAATCTTCTTTGTCTTTTTTTTTTTTTTTTTGATTCCATACCACTGGATATTAATCAGTGGTTATTTCTCCTCTTTTATTTATGATCTTCTTTGTTTAATTGTATACTTTAGAATTTATGGCAACGAATCCTAGTCAAGACATAAGTTCCCCTGGTTTTAAAAGATTGCATGGGTCTGAAGAAACATGCAGGAAAAAAATAAGCATACATACATTTAGTTAGAAATAAAATAGGTATTTCATCTTGAAAGGGTCAGCTGCTTTACCAACAAAATCTCAGTACCTTTGTGTCATCACCATTTAAATGACACAAAAGCAAACAAACAGACTTGACTTATCCCAAGTCACAAAACACTGATGTATAAATCGGAATGCTAATTTATTAATTTACTCTGAGAAAGTTGTGAAATGATGCCAAGGGTTTCTCCATTCTCTCCTTATAGAGGGAATAAAAACCTAACAGATGGAATTATTGCAACCATGTGAGGTGGTGGATATTAACTAAACTTACTGTGGTAATCCCTTTGTAATATATACATATCTTAAAATCATTATGTTGTATACCTTAAACTAATACAGTATTGTATGTCAACTATATCTTAATACAACTGGAAAAAATAGCTTGAGTTTCAGAGTCTGCAGACATAGGGGAAAAAAGAAATTGAAGATGAAATTATAACCAGAAGGTTGGTAATTATGGTAAGAGAGCAAGAGCAGTTGGTTGGATGACCTTGATCTGAAACATCCCTCCTTAGGTGGAGTTATTTTGACTGTTCACACCATTTGGCAGCAGTATTGCTTCCCCTAGATTATCCTGGATAAACTTCAAGAAAGTCTTTCTCTTTGGACTCACATTTTTTGGACTTCTAGATGTTCTTTTTTTTCAGACTGGCCTAAGTAGAACCAAACATGACCATATATTTATGTTAATACTTCACATAATGTATGTAAAACATTACCTGGGTAGAGAGGAACAAATGTTGGTTGCTTGTAATAGGGAGTATGTATGCACACCTTAGTGGCAAAAGTTTGGGGTCTGCGGCCAGCCTGCCTGGACTTGAACTCCACTTTTGCCCCTTACCAGTTGTATGGCCTTGGGTGACTTACTGATTCTCTTTGTGCTTTGCTTGTCTTAGGGATAAAATGGGGACTATAATGTATCAATTTAATAGGATTTCTGCTAGGATGAAATTAGATGGAGCAAAATGACACTGAGTATGCATTTAACTCTGCTTATTTTTTGTAAGATTTCATGGATCAGTCATGATTGGTCTTTTGTTTCTGCTGAAATTCAACTACTCATTTAGTTTTTCTCTTTATGTTACAGGTGGCCCATCCATCTTGTCATGTATTTCTTGCTGATAATTTTACTAATTTTTTTCCTTTGCAGCTGTGCATTTCAGGTTTGGGAACATACCATCTAAAAATCTATAGGTTATTGTTATAATAAAATAAGTCTACCAACAATATAAATTAACCATTCACTATTGTGCATACTCCTTCTTATAAAGCATGATAATTAGGGTAAATGTTCAATAGTTTACACAAAAGATAAGAATTTGTGTTTTTTTACAAAGCCAGGGAGATAGTCTCATTAGTTCTCTAGCAAATAATGAATGGCACTGATACTTTCCTGAGGCAATGTATACATTTTAATCATCATTATTACAGTGTGTATATCCATATAGAGTTAAAGAGAAACTTTCTGCACAAAATCCTAAGTGCTGGAATTCCTTTCCCTTCCTTGGGCCTCCTGCACTTCCCTTCCCACAGTCCTGTCCTATGCGTCATCTTGTCTCAAGAGTCCCTTCCAGGGCTGCAGGATCCTGCAGCTCCAAGGGGTGCCTTTCACACTGTCTTCTCTAACTATGCCCCTGGATGTGTGTGGAATGGCTGCCGCAGGAGTTGTGTCCCAGCAGCATCCAGCTTCCTTCTTCCCATCTTCCCACCTGCCTCTCAGTAGGTGCTCTGAGGCTTGTGGCACCAGTGTCACTGTCATAATAGGGGAGGCAGGAAACTGTTACACATCACATCTTTGGTGAAGAGTGAGAAGTAGGAAATAACCAGAGGTTTTTGTTGTTGTTGTTGTTCCATACTTCAAGTTCTGTTCTCGTGCTTGTATAAAACTTGAGCTCCAAAGATAACTTCAGGCACTTAAAATGAGAGATTTACATAGCTTCTGAACCAGTAACCTAGGTGAATAGATTCAGTCACTTAGACTCTTACATAATATTTTCAGAAAAGGGACAATCTGCTATTAGTATGGCAGCCATGACAGAGGAGGATGGCTGACCAGGCCCAGGGGAGAAGCTGGGTATAGTGTGAATCATCTTGGTATCTTCAGAGTTTGTGAGTCTTGGAACAGAGGGAGGGGTTTAGAGTGGGTAGAAAGAGGGAGAGAGGGAAACAGTAGCTAATTGGTGAAATCTGCTTGAGAGGCCAGTGATGTCCAGATGCTCTCCTTTACACTTCAAAATTCCTAGGGATCAGGCCTATTTTGGGGACTAGCCACAGTTTCTCCAGGAAATGAAGGCCCTTGAGAAGGGGCCATCAGGGGAGGAGACTTCATAAGCCTTCCCTAACCTCATAAAACCATGTGGGTGGACATAATATGATTTCAAGGGTCAGGGACAGTTTCTTTTCCCTTCTTCCACTTGCTTGCTGATCCTTGAAATTTTGGTTGGTTTGTTTGTTTTTAGACAGGAGATAAAAGCTTTCATTTTACAGAGAAAAAAGGGAGTGGGGCAGTGGATTACTGGGGTGGTCATCACCCTCCTGCTATTGCCTTGCCTGTTTAGCCCAAGACTTCCTCTTCCCTTGCTAGTCATCTGCCCCAACACTGCTCCTCATTGACACCCCCCTCTGGAGCCTCCTTATTGACATGAAGCATTAGATCGCCCAGGATGGTGATTCTCAGAATGTGGTCCATGGACAAGCAACATCAGCGTCACCTTAGGGACATGTCAGCCCACCCTAGACTACTGAGTCAGAAAGTATATTTTAATGAGATATTCATTCATTCATTGTATAACATTAAAGATTGAGAAGCTCTGGCCTGGGATACTTTTTCATAGCTAACCTTAACTAAAATCTGATTTGAAGTTAATGGTAATAATTATTGCATTTTTTAATAGCTCAGTAATTAATCTTAACATATCCATAGTAAGTATTTATTGAGCAATTGCTGTATTCTTTTTTTTTTTTAAAGATTTTAAATTTTTAAGTAATCTTTACACCCAGTGTGGAGTTTGATCTCACAACCCCAAGATCAAGAGTTGCACACTCCACCAATTAAGCTGGTCAGGCACCCCTTAGTGTCTATTATATTCTTGGTACTACATATGCCAGGAGTTGGGGATATAGGAATAATAGTCCTTGCACCACAAAGCTCACAGCATAACAGTCTTATAAAAGCAATGCAAAACAATACATGCAACAAAAAAACCATAATTTTTTCCCCAAGCTTATTCAAAGCTATGTGCTCTAATTAATGTTATATTTTTCTCCTTGTGTCTTTTACTTTTCTTCCATAATCCGTGGGCTTTATGAGAAAAATTATCAACCTTGAAATGTTATCCTCTTTCTCTTTCTCTCCCACTTTATAACTGTTATTGCATTGCAAGTATAAGCTTCTGGTTGTAGTAATCTCAGGCCTAAATAGAAAAACAAATACATAAATTTTTTTTAAGATATCAAATTTTGAGAGTATTTATTGTTCCACTTTCTCAGACTATTTTCCATGTATGCATCTCATTTTCAATTAGCAATGTTTCTGTCATTATTACATGGCATATTCTGGAATTTTACTTGTTTCAGGTTGTGTGTGTGTGTGTGTGTGTGTGTGTGTGTGTGTAGGGTTGTCAGGGGAGAGGAAAGGAAGTGATTAAATGATTGTGCATATTTATTGAGTTCAACTAAAAGTCTCTTTAGGTTTTGAAGATACCAGAAGGATACTTTAGAAAAATAAGAGCATGGACAATAGCATCACAGGATAGGGCCCCAAGAATATCATTACAGTGGGACCTTAGTGTGCTCATGGAAGCTTAGGAGAACTGATTCCGGTGACTTTAGGAGAAGACGTGGGAGCATGGGTTAGAGAAGCTTTGTGGGAGACAACTGCTGCTTCTGTTGCTAGGGATGCTGCCATCCTTCAGAGTCAAAACCTCTAATCAATTTGAGTTTTTAGCTCTCATGGTCAATAACAGATGAAATGAAAAAAAACAAAAAAACAAAAAAAAAAACAACTCATCATTTTACCTTGTGGGAGGTTATGGCATTTCTCTTATTTTTGAGATAGCTTTCTAGCATATTTCACAACAGTTTCTAGCATATTTCAAAAACAGTTTTGTGTGTATGATTTCGTGTCACATTCTGCCATTACACTTTTCCTAGAAACCTATAGTAATATAGTTACCAACAACAGAGTAAATGAAATTTCCAATATTTCGGCTTTTGTTCGGTGGGTTTTGCCATTTTTGATTTCTGCTACCAGCGTCTGCCAGCGTTAGCTGCCACAGTGCTGACGCAGCAGGCTGCTTTGGTTTGGAGAAGAGTGAGTAGCATTGGCGTTGCTGACTCAGCGTGTTATGTCTCTGTGGAACAAAGTGCAGTGGCTTCTGGTCAATTTTTGAATTGATTTTAGGAAGGTTTTTAATGATTTATAAAGCAGCATTTAATCCTATACATCAGGTTTTGTCTGCCTCATGAAATCAGCTACTACATGAAATTGTCTAAGGCTACATCCATCATCCACTAAAAACAAACACAGCGTAGTCTTTGAAGTTTCTGTGGCAGTCTCTGCCCACAGCCAGTTTCATGTGTGGTCATTTGGCATTTCTTTTTTTTTTTTTTTCCTTTTTTATTTTTTATTGTGTTATATTGGTCACCATACAGTACATCATTAGTTTGATGTAGTGTTCCATGATTCATTGTTTGCGTATAACACCCAGCGCTCCATGCAATCTGTGTCTTCCTTAATCCCCACCACCAGACTTTTTAAAAATTGAGTTTCAGTGATTTCATCCTGTTAGGTATTTCAAAAAATTGAAAATATGACTTCTTCCAATGTGAAGTGAACATGTGTCAAAGAAATCATTTGTATCTCTGCTGGATAAAATCTATAAATTTAATATACACATATATTAAATTTATATATATATATAAAATCTATAAATTTAATATAAATCTATAAGTTACAAACTTCAGGGTCTGGGTTATAATCAATGGTAAATATTAAGTCAAGCAAAAGTACATTCTTGTAGAGAATTAAATAGACTTTGGGCAGACCTATTAGAGGACTCTACGGGTATAACATTGAAAAGATAAGCGGTTATCCTTTTGCTTTATTTTTGGGTTTTGGGAAATTTTTTTTTTTTTAACAAATCACTTCTCCTTGATGATTGTAAATCATCTCCAAAGGTTATTCTTGATCATAGAAAAGTTTGGTCCCATTGTTTCTTGTCGTGTTCATTTACATCGATGCAACAAAGAATATTAATTTGCACATTCAGGCCTCTTTGGAATATGGTCAACAAATCTAGAGCCATTCAGTGTTGAGCAGCTATTGAACTCTAATTGCACATACATTACCCATTTCAGTGTTATTCTACAAGTCCTTTAGGCTCTGTTCTCTTTTTTTCAGTCTTTTATTTTCTCTCTTCAGATTGTATAATTTGTTGGTCATCTAAGTTTCCTGATTCTGTTATTTGCTTTAAAAAAATAATTAAGTGTATACAAAGTCAGCACAAAGCACAGAAAGTTACTCTGGTGAGATACAGAATTTCCGTTAGCTGGGCAGCTAACAGAAAATATAAATATATAACAGAAAATATAAACATAATAGATAACAAAATATAAATACCTTTTTACTAATTATTAAAGGCAAGCTAAGTACTTTGAGAGAGAGCTACTTCATAGAGAAAACCAACTCTGGTGTTTTATAAAAACATTATATTTTTAATTAATGCATCAAACTAAGCATTTGTTGATCTTTTTTACATATTTCATTTCTTCTTTTTAGATTCCTTGCTTGCAAGTATTCAAAACCAAAGCAAATAAAGCTTACTTTCTCTATGCAATTTTTGATATCCATTTACATTTTGTCTTTCATTATACCTACTTCCATATTCAGGAACAACAATACACTTTAAAACAAACCACTCTTTTTTCTTTTGGAAGAAAACTGGGGTGCTTGGGTGGCTCAGCTGGTTAAGTCTCTGACTATTGGTTTTGGCTCAGGTCATAATCTCAGGGTCAGGAGATGGAGCCCCACGTCAGGCTCCCCACTCTGTGCAAAGTCAGCTTGAGATTCTTTCCCTCTCCCTTTGCCCCTCCCCCTGCATGCCCTTTCTCTCTCACATAATAAATGAATCCTTAAACACACACACACACACACACACACACACACCAGTTTTTGTGTATACATTTGTACTTCTCTGCTGTAATTGTTCTAGTATAGCTTCAACAACTCAGCCTTTAACCAAAGTAACTAATGTCTGGTAATCAGAGAGAATCTGGAGGTAGGTCATTATGAACTGTCTATGATACACAAGCATTTTAGTGACCACAAAATTCATGAGCACACATATGAGTCACACAGAGCTTCTTATAGCTTCTGAAAGTAGCAAAAGCATACACATTTGTTAACATAGCACAGAGGCATAGGCTGTCTACAGTGTGCAAGAAAAAGAAATAAGAGCACATATATTAAAACTATGCCACACCTGGAACTAATGTGATGCTTTGTGTCAACTACACATCCCCCCAAATTAAAAAGAAATAAAACTATGCTTACTTGGATATTATATAGATATCCAAGAATTATCCACTAATTAACTCAACTTCATATTTATTTTTTGTCTTAAAGTTAAAAAAAGATCTTGGAAACAAGTTTCAGCAGACACATTATAGGACATAATTACTATTGATACAATATGTTTGTCAGCTTTATAGTTTTAATTCTATTTAGTTGAACATATAATTTTCTGTCATTTGAAAAAACTATATAAAGTAAAAGTAACTTACCTGAACTTACAAATCAGTATAAAATGTCTAGGAACTTCAGATTTCTAGTTTCTTTGTGAGAAGTAAATACAAATCTTAAAAAAAATATGCTTTTATTATATTCCAAATTGATAGAATTAGGGAAAAGACATGAGCTCTTTTTAAGCAAAATTATGAAAATCTGTTGTGATTTGTCTAATAATATTTATTTTAATTACATGAACTTGAATTATTACATAAAAATGCTTCTGAGCTAGCTGTATCTGTGAAAAGTTGTTTTTTTTGTTTTTTGTTTTTTCTTTTTTTTTTTGGGTAGGGGGCAGAAGAAGAGGGAGAGAGAGACTCTTACACAGGCTCTATGCCCAGCTTGGAGACCTATACGTGGCTCAGTCCCACATCCTGAGATTATGACCTGAGCCGAAATCAAGAGTCAGACGCTTAACTGATTGATCCACCCAGGCACTCCAGTTTTTTGTTTTTTAAAGGCTAGCACACTCAGCATTAGAAGTTCAGTTTATTTTATGCAAATTTTAGAAATACTAAGTTTTTGCAAATCCTTATTGGTCTATCTAACCAAACAGAACAGAGCTTCTTTAAGAAGTTTTGTAGTTTAATGTATTAATACCCTCCAGAGGTAGGAAAATATTTCATGCTCACACATGAAAATACTTTTCTTAGTTTTTGGTACAGAGACAGAAAGCCTACAGCTTCAACTCTATAACTAGAGACATAGGTTTATAGTAAAGAGAATAAAAAACTCACCAGTATAGATTGTCAAGATATTTTCTCCTCCTCAGTTTTTGCCTAATTAGGTTGAGCTCAAAAGTAGACAAAACAACAACCCAAAAAGTCAAACAAACTAGATTTCCTGTCGTCACTCACTTGACAAAAAGTAGGTACTGTTATATAGACAGAGATCACAAAGTGGTCATATGGTGAAATCAGATTTCCAATCACTGTCTGTACCAATGAGGAATAACTTACCAGCCATGTGCAGACCAGACTCCTGTATATGCGGGATGATCTTTAGTTACTTAGTTGAGATTGATCTAATGGCTCATTATTTGATAATCCTTGGGTTGCATGGTAGAAGCCATAACCCAAACCACAAATTGGACAAAATACAGAAAGAATAACAGCCAGAATCAAAAATAAAGACATAAAATCAGAAGAATAAAAAATAGAGACTCAGTGAAGGAAAAGTTAAATTATTACCCTTGGGATTTTCTCCAGGACTCAAGAAGAGATGCTCCTGGTGGGGGAAGAGGAGGGAAGAGCTCATAGGTTGTACTTCTTGGATAATACAGTAGAATAGACTCCAGAAGATGAGTTTATTTCAGTGGAGAAAACTCACAAATTATTGAACATACTTATCAAAAGGTTAAAAACATGACTCTCATGCACCATAAAGTAAGATCTATCAAACATTTATTTAATTCCTTAATGAGGGATCCACCTGGAAGGTAAAGTTTGTTAAAGAAGAATTCAAGGAATAAAGATTTATATAGTCATTTCATGAAAGGCATAATGAAATAAACTTGCTAAATAAGAGAACAAGTAATGTCTTACAGAGAAATACAACTATAAGCATTAGGGTTATTTTTTTTCTGTTGGAGAGAATCACCACTTCTCAGATAGAAATTCATGAATTAATATGTATCTTCATAGAGTTTGGTCTATAATGAGCAGTAAATAATGAGTCAAATAAAGATATATTTCCCTAGAAAATTAAATAAGTTTTGGGCAGACCTGCTGGACAATGTTCCAGTTTGACTTTGAAAAGTAATTCTGGCTTCTTTTGCCTTATTTCCAAGTTTTGGATAATTTTCCTGAATTGGTTCTAACATCTTAGAGTCTTTGTAACTTTAGTCAGCATTCTTCAATAGTATAGAACCTTAGAGAAATGATTGAATAATATTTGTTTGCTACATCATGACATATGGCTTTTATGTCCTTGAAATTCTTTGTTAATTTACAAAGACAACAAACAAAAAACAATTTTATTTTACTTTATTTTTTTGCCCATACATTATACTTTAACTAGAAAACATATTATCTTTCCCTGAAGGTCTCCCATTTTAAAAGTGATCTACTTCTGCAAACCAAGAATTTAAATTAACACATATTTAACACAGTACATTATAGTTGTTGAATATCTATTTATAGAAAAATGAATAAAAACATTCAACACATTTCACTAAATATTCTAAATAAATACTTAGAATTTTCCAGTTTAAAAAAATATAGTTAAGATGTTTGATATCACATGAGTAAAAAGTAGCAGAGATCAAACTGATGATCTTGAAGATTGTATACTCCTCCTTCCATAGTATAATAAGGTATTTAATTGAAGTGTTACATTTTATTTTTTTATTATTTTTAAAAATTAAATGTTTTTTTTTTGTGTGTGTGTGTGTGTGTGTTCCAGAATTCATTGTTTTTGCACCACACCCAGTGCTTCATGCACTACATGCCCTCCTTAATACCTACTACCAGGCTTGGCCAAACCCCCCACTCCCCTCCCCTCCAAAATCCTGTTTGTTTCTCAGAGTCCACAGTCTCTTATTGTTTGTCTCACCCTCTGATTTCTCCCAATTCACTTCTCCTCGCCTTCTCCCATTGTCATTTGTGTTATTCCTTATGCTCCACAAGTAAGTGAAACCATATGATAATTGACTCTCTCTGCTTGACTTATTTCACTCAGCATAATCTTCTCCAGAAGACATGAACAGACACTTCTCTAAAGACCTACAAATGGCTAACAGACACATGAAAAAATGTTCATCATCATTAGCCATCAGGGAGATTCAAATCAAAACCACATTGAGATACCACCTTACACCAGTTAGAATGGCCAAAATTAACAAGACAGCAAACAACAAGTGTTGGAGAGGATGTGGAGAAAGGGGAACCCTCTTACACTGTTGGTGGGAATGCAAGTTGGTGCAGCCACTTTGGAAAACAGTGTTGGAGATCCCTTAAGAAAGTAAAAATAGAGCTACCCTATGACCCTGCAATTGCACTACCAAGTATTTATCCCAAAGATACAGATGTAGTGAAAAGAAGGGCCATCTGTACCCCAGTGTTCATAGCAACAATGGCTACAGTTGCCAAACTGGAAAGAACAAAGATGCTCTTCAACAGACAAATGGATAAGAAAGATATGGTCCATATATACAGTGGAGTATTATGCCTCCATCAGAAAGGATGAATACCCAAAAAACACTTTGAAATACAGAGAATAAACTGTTGGTTGTCAGAGGGGAAGTATGGGGGGATGGGATGGGCAAAATAGATGAAAGGGATTAAGAGGTACAAACTTCCAGTTACAAATAAATAAGTCACAGAGCTGAGAAGTGCAGCACAGGAAATATAGTGGATAATATGGTAATAATGTTTGTATGGTGACAAACGGTGATTACACTTTTTGTGGTGAGCATTGAGTAATGCATAGAATTGCTGAATTAATGTTTTATACACCTGAAACTAATATAACATTGTGTGTCAATTATACTTAAAAATAAAAAATAATTTATGCAGAAGTTTGCAAAATTTGATATGGCGTGATTTGTTAAACCTTAGGTTGATCAAGGGAGGTCCATCATTTTTTGTATTTGAACTTTCAGCAATCATTTTTAAAGTACACAAAATCTTTGATGCTTCTTTCACTTTAAGAGGTGGATAATATACTTTTCTCAGTTTTTGGTACAGAGACAGAAAGCCTACAGCCTCAACTCTATAACTAGAGACATAGGTCTATAGTAAACAGAATTTTAAAAACCTCACCAGTTTAGATCTTCAAGATATTTTCTCCTCCTCAGTTTTTGCCTAAATGGGTTGAGCTCAAAAGTAAACTAAACAACAACCCAAAAAGTCAAACAAACTAGATTTTCTGTTGTCACTCATTTGTCAAAAAATAGGTACCATTTTAAAGACAGAGATCACAAAAATGGTCATATGGTGAAATCAGATTTCCAATCACTGTCTGTAGCAATGCCGAATAAATTCTCAGTGGTGGAGGCTAATTGGCCTCATCTTGTGTATGGCCTGGACTTAATGACTTGCTTATACCATAATAGGTATTTATTTGGCTTCCTTTCAAATCACTTGTTCTGGGGGAAGCCAACAGCCATGTTGTGAGACCGCTCAAGTAGCCCAAGTGGTGAGGAACTGAAGCCTTTTGCCAAAAGCCAGCATAAAGCTGAGGCCTCTGGCCAATATCCATGTAAGTAAATTAGAGGCTCTGACTCTAGTCAAACTTCTGGATAACTACAGCCCCTACTGACATTTTTTGGAACTTCATGAGAGACCTTGAATCATACCTCTCAGCTAAGCTGCTACTGAATTCCTGACCCACGTAACTATAAGATAATATAATAAGTTTCTTAAGTTGCTAAGTTCAGAAGTAATTTGTTGCATAGCAATTGATATTTAATATAAGACTTAATAAATTATTTTCTTTTTTTCCGAAGCTGGCAAAGTAGAATTTTCTTCTTGTTATTAAATAAACTAATTTTCTCAAGCACTAGAAATAAGGAGCTTATAATATCTGCGTGACCTACTTACTGTTGGTTCTCAGCTGACGCTGAGTATGGTGGCCTCCTGGTTATAGCTTGCTCACTGGGCATTGCTCAAGGCTTGTTAGGATTGACTTCTGCATCTGCATCCAGAGGATATAGGATAAGAGGTTGAACATTTTTGTCTGAAATGTTCTTTCAGACAAAACCCCTATAGTGGTTGCCTGTTATGTCATGGACACTAAAACTGGGTTTGATTCCCTTGTCTGAAGGTTGAGCCCTGTGTTCTTTTGGACAGCTCCTATACCCCCACCTCCATGGTTAATAGACTGAAACATGTATCCATTTATTAAATGCGACATATTTACACATGTAGAAATGTATTTTTGGCCACTTATGAAAGTAGACTTGGTTTTCCAATTTATTTATTATTCTGGGAAAGATCTATTTAATGCAGTAGAAAAATAAAGAAGTTCCTGACAAAGTAATGAATGAGCATGGGCTGCTGTCTCCCTCCAGGCTGACCTTGGAGAATTAAATAAAGAGGAAATAGTGTATGAATAACTAAAGTAATAACTGTGAGAAATTCTCAAGATAGTAGTTATGACCTGGTGTGTGTGTGTGTGTGTGTGAGAGAGAGAGAGAGAGAGAGAGAGAGAGATTGTGTATTGGGTAATAAGTTGGGAGGGAAATTTTGAATTTTGGACTTTTCTCTTTGGCTACATTGGCCTGGATAATTATTGTTTGCTCCCATTTAACTGTGGAACAGAAAAAAATGGTAGTGCCAGTCCAATATCTCAAGGGCTTGTGGGGCAACACCAGGGCAATGCCAGAAACTGGCTTGAATGAAGAACAGTTAATAAAGAATGACTTGCTGCTGCTCAAGCATTCCTTCCTGCTCATTGTAGGATGAGTGTATAGGGATGTTCATCCCTATACACTCCAAATTAGGTTAATATATCAAGAAAGAAGAGCCCTCAGAAGAGAGCAGTTTCAAGTTAGAGGAGTAGAAATATTCTCTGAGAGCTGGGGTCACAGGAAGGAGGGCAACATAGGACCAGTCAAGAGACTGAGCTCCCTGGCCTGGGGTACAATCACCCCTTCTTCATAAACCTATGAAGAGAATACAAGCTGAGTTCTAATCTTCGCCCTTCTCACATTTCAGCTAAGACAGATAATTCCTATACGGTAAAATAAGCCTCAATTGGCAGGAGTTGAAAGCACAAAACAGCTGAGAAGAGTGCCTAAGTATAGAAAACAAACTAGATTATCTATAATAGGAAAATCAGAATTAATGAAACAGACTAAGAATTTAAAATAAATAATAAATGTCCTCAAAGAGAGGAAAGAGTATTGGTTGTATGAACCACAAAGGAGCAATTACTATGAAGAGCCAAGAAGAAACAGTACGTATAAAAATTATAACAATGGAAATAAGAATTTCAGTGAGGGATAAATAGCACAAGGATTATAGGCAAAGAATAAATTAGTAAACTGGAAGATTAAGCTGAGAGTATCTCCCAGAAGACACAGGCAGAAAATGAAAAATATAAGAGAAAAAGTTAAGAGAAGGGAGATGAATGAGAAGTGCTAATATACCTATGGTAAATTCTCAGAAAGATAGGAAAGGTGAGGCATTTAACAGAGATGAGGAAACAATTGAGAAATAATGACAAAGGGTTTACTAGAATTAATAAAACAAATGAACAATAGTTATATGAAAGAACTTATGAGGTACCAACTAGGTTAAAGAAGGGAAACCTCATACTTAAAGATGTGAAATTTAAGAATATAAAATTCAATGAGAAAAAAATGTAAAGATCTAAGTTTTTTAATATGGAGATGATGGTCCACAAAATTAAGAATATCACACTGAAAGAATTCTTGATAGCAACACTGGAGGCAAGAAGACAATGAAGTAAATAGTGTCAGCATGTTAAAGAAAAAATGACTTCAAAGTATAGTGTTTTTAAAGATTTATTTATTTGAGAGAGAAAGTGTACACAAGCAGGGGTAGGGGCAGAGGGAGAGGGGGAGGGAGAATCTCAAGTAGACTCCAGGCTGGGAGAGCCGGAGACCTTGCGGGGGCTCTATCCCATGACCTGAGCTGAAACCAAGAGTCAGGCGTTTAACTGAACCACTCAGCCACCCCTAGACTATAGTGTTTTAATTTTTTATTTTTTAAAAAGATTTTATTTATTTATTTGACAGAGAGGGAGCACAAGCAGGGGGAACAGCACAGAGAGAGAGAGAGAGAGGGTGAAGTAGACTCCAGGCTTAGCAGGGAGCCTGACCTGGGGTCAGTCCCAGGGCCCCAGGATCATGACCCAAGCTGAAGGGAGACAGTTAACTGGCTGAGCCCCCCATGTGCTCTCAACTACCATTTATTAAGTCCTTGGTTAATACCACATTTCAGTAACTTGCATGTATCATCAGTTGCCCTGACAATGCTGCATGTTAGTTGTTAACATTCCTTCATTACAAAGGAGGAAAGTAAGGCTCACGGGTGTTAAACAGTTTACTCGAGGTAAACCTGATTAGGGGGGAGGGAAGAAGAGGATTGAAGCTGAAATCTAATTCTGAAGTTTTTCAAACTGTAATTTTATATTCAGCTAAACTACCTTCTAAATGCAAGATCATCACAAAAATATTTTTATTATTTAATTTTAATTTTTGACAAACATCATTTTGGTCATGACATGGCCTTAGAAATTTTGACATGTAAAGGCTGTATTTTAAAACTGTCTTGAAAGAAATGCTCCAGGAAGGAGAGAGATAAATTAAGGAGGATGCTTTGATTGGTATAGGAAATATGGGTCATAAATAACTTAGGAAAGCTTGAATCAAACAAGAAAAGTCTCCCCATAAGCAGAAGTATATCATGGTAATTCAGAATTAAATTCTAGGCTATATCAACATGGTCAGGGATGGGAGGTAGGGTACAGCAACCAGAAGGAGAATATGATAAAATACTTTTTCATTTTGTGGGAAAATATCCCCACTCGCTTTATTGAGATTATAATTGACATGTAATACTGTATAAGTTTCATACTGTGAAATGGCTACCACAGCACAGTTAACACATCTATCCCCTCACTTAGTTGCCATCTTGTATGTATGGACTTTTTTTTCTTTATTAATCTTTAATATGTAAAATTATAGAGAATAAAATAACAAACACCCATTTATCTACCATATACTGTTAACAAACGTTAACAGTTGAATATGTTTACTTTTTTTTTCCTAGCATAACAGTATTCCTTGTTTTTGCACCACACCCAGTGCTCCATGCAATCCATGCCCTCTCTATACCCACCACCTGGTTCCCCCAACCTCCCACCCCCCACCGCTTCAAACCCCTCAGATTGTTTTTCAGAGTCCATAGTCTCTCATAGTTCACCTCCCCTTCCAATTTCCCCCAACTCCCTTCTCCTCTCTAACTCCCCTTGTCCTCCATGTTACTTGTTATGCTCCACAAATAAGTGAAACCATATGATAATTGACTCTCTCTGCTTGACTTATTTCACTCAGCATAATCTCTTCCAGTCCCGTCCATGTTGCTACAAGAGTTGGGTATTCATCCTTTCTGATGGAGGCATAATACTCCATAGCGTATGTGGACCACATCTTTCTTATCCATTTGTCCGTTGAAGGGCATCTTGGTTCTTTCCACAGTTTGGCGACCGTGGCCATTGCTGCTATAAACATTGGGGCACAGATGGCCCTTCTTTTCACTACATCTGTATCTTTGGGGTAAATACCCAGTAGTGCAATTGCAGGGTCATAGGGAAGCTCTATTTTTAATTTCTTGAGGAATCTCCACACTGTTCTCCAAAGTGGCTGCACCAACTTGCATGCTGTGGTGTGAACTTTTAAGATTTATTCTCTTAGCAGCTTTCAAGTACATAATACAGTATTTTTTTAAAATAGATTTTATTTATTTGACACAGAGAGAGAGATCACAAATAGGCAGAGAGGCAGGCAGAGACAAAGGGGGAAGTAGACTCCCTGCTGAGCAGAGAGCCCGATGTGGGGCTCGATTCCAGGGCCCCAAGACCATGACCTGAGTCGAAGACAGAGGCTTAACCCACTGAGCCACCCAGGTGCCCCCATAATACGGTACTAATAACTGTAGTCACTGGGCTGTACAAGAGGCCCTCTGAATTTGTTCATCTGATAACTGAAGTTTGTACCCTTCGATCACTGTCACCCATTTCCCCCACCTCTTTGCTCCTGGCAACTGCCAATCTACTCTGTTTCCATGAAGTTTTCTTTTTTCTAGAGTCCACATATAAATGAGAGGATATGGCATCTTTCTTTCTTTCTTTTTTTTATTTAAAGAATTTATTTGACAGAGATACAGTGAGAGAGGGAGCACAAGCAGGGGGAGTGGGAGAGGGAGAAGCAGGCTTCTCTCGGAGCAGGAATCCGGATTCGGGGCTCAATTCCAGGACCCTGGCATCATGACCCTAGCCAAAGGCAGATGCCTAAACAACTGAGCCACACAGGCACCCCCATATGGTATCTTTCTAACTTATTTTACTCAGCATAATGGTCTCAAGTTTAATCCATGTTGTTGCAAATGGTAGGCTTCCCTTTTTTTTTTATGGCTGAATAATATTCTGTTGCATATATATACTACAGCTGCTTTATCTGTTTATCCATTGACCCATGCTTAGGTTGTCTCTGTGTCTTAGCTGTTGTAAATAAGGTTGCAGTGAACACGGGAGTGTAGATATATCTTTGAGACAATGATTTTGTTCCCTTCAGATATATACCCAGCAGCAAAATTGGTGAATCATATTGTAGTTCTCCTTTTAACTTTTTGAGGAATGGCCATTCTGTTTCATGGCTCCAACAATTGACTTTCCCACCAATAGTGTGCAATGGTTCCCTTTTCTCTGCATCCTCACCAAACTTGTTCTTTCTCATCTTTTTGACAATAGCCAATCCGACAGATGTGAGATGATATCTCATTGTGATTCTAATTTGCATTTCCCTGCTGATGAATGATGTTGAACACCTTTTCATGTTGTTATTGCCGTTTGTCTTCTTTGGAAAAATGTCTATTTCAGTCCTTTGCCCATATTTTAATTATATTATTTGTGTTTTTGTTATTGACTTGTATGAGTTCCTTAGGTATTTTAGATATTAACCTCTTATCAAATATATGATTTGCTATTTTCTCCCACTTTGTGGGTTCCCTTTTCATTTTGTTTTTTCCTTTGCTGTTCAGGGCTTTCTAGTTTGACCTAGGCCCATTAATTTATTTTTGCTTTTGTTGCTTGTGCTTTTGGTGTCATAACCAGAAAATTATTGCCAAGAACAATGTCAAGGAGCTTTTTCTGTAGGGAAATATTCTAAAGTATTGAAAGTTTAATAAATTAATGTGGATGAATGAATGTGAATATGGATCTTAATAGGATAAGGGTATCTACCAGAAATACAAATAAATGCATAAAATTTGCAGAATAAATTTTGACTTATGAAATAGAAGTAGGGAAAAAGTATAAAAATTTAGTGAACAGAAAATATGAAATAAGGTGGCAGAAATACCTTAGATTATATTAAAAATGCAGCAGTATTTTGTCAATAAGATGTAGAAGTTATGAAGAAGTGAAACTACTTGTTATGTACAATACACAGGACTTACCATCACCCAGCCACCCATCCCTTCCACCCCGCTCCAGTCCAGCAGCCCTCAGTTTGTTTCCTGAGATTTAGAGGCTCTTATGGTTTCGCCTTATTTCATTCCCCACCTCCATCTTCCTCTATGATCCTCTGCCTTAAAACTGTGACTTTTTTTTTATTATCATGTTTGTTTTTTAAATTATTATTAATTAATTTTATATTTTTATAAACATATAATGTATTATTAGCCCCAGGGGTACAGGTCTGTGAGTCGCCAGGTTTACACACTTCACAGCACTCTCCATAGCACATACCCTCCCCAATGTCCATAACCCCACCACCCTCTCCCGACCCCCCTCCCCCCAACAACCCTCAGTTTGTTTTGTGAGATTAAGAGTCTCTTATGGTGTGTCTCAAAACTGTGACTTTTTAAGAAAATTTTATTTTATTTTTTAAAAAAGATTTTATTTATTTATTTGAGAGAGAGAAGGAGCACAAGCAGGGAGAGGGGCAGAGGGAGAAGCTGACTCCTCACTGAGTGGGGAGCCTGATGTGGGGCTAAATCCCAGGACCCTGAGATCATGACCTGAGTTGAAGGCAGATGCTTAACCAACCAAACCATCCATGTGCCCCTTAAGGAAGAATTCGTAAATCAAACTCACAGTGACCATGTCCTCAGCCCACCAATCAATAATAAAAGGGTGCTAAAATAAAAAACACAAGAGACAAGTGTTGGCAAGGTTGTGAAGAAAAATGAACGCTTATGCATGGTTGGTGGGAATGCAGACTGGTACAGCCACTGTGGAGAACAGTGTGGAGGTTGCTCCAAAAATTAAAAATAGAAGTATCCCATGATCTAGTAATTGCACTACTGTGTATTTACTCAACATAAAAAACACGAATTCTAAAGGATACATGTGCTCCTATGTTCATTGCAACATTATTTGCAATAGCCAAATTATGAAACAGCCCAAATGTTCATGGATAGGTGAATGGAAGATGTGGTATATATATAAAGTGGAATATTATTTAGCCAGAGAGTGAATGAAATTTTGCCATTTGCAGCAACATGGATGGAGCTAGAGAGTAGTATGCTAAGGAAAGCCAAGTCAGAGAAAGACAAATAACAAATGATTTCACTCATATGTGGAACTTAAGAAACAAAAATGAACAACAGAACAATAAAGAGACAAACCAAGAAATAGACTCTCAACTCTAGAGAACAAATTGCTGTTTACCAGCAGGGAGCTGGGTCAGGGGATGGGTGAAATAGGTGAAGGGGATTAAGAGTACACTTATCATGATGAGCACTGAGTAATATAGAGATTTGTTAAATCACTGCATTGTACATTTGAAACCAAGATAATGCTATGTTAACTATACTGGAGTTAAAGTAAAAAAAAATAATAATAAAAGAGTAACTTTCAAATGTACATAAATTTGGAAACCAATAGTACTGCACATATCCTTCTAGTAAGTGTAAAATACTAATAAAATAGAAAAGTAATTAGAATTGATGAATATTGAAAATCTACATAATGTAATATGTATAATGCAGTTGAAACAGTACTTTGAGGGAAGTTTTATTAAAAACAAATGAGGTGGGGTAAAAGTGGCTAACTTTTTTTTTTTTTTAAAGGAGCTGTCTTTTTTTTTTTTTTTAAAGATTTTTATTTATTTATTTGACAGACAGATCATAAGCAGGCAGAGAGGCAGGCAGAGAGAGAGAGGAGGAAGCAGGCTCCCCACTGAGCAGAGAACCCGATACAGGGCTTGATCCCAGGACCCTAGGATCATGACTCAAGCCAAAGGCAGAGGCTTTAACCCACTGAGCCACCCAGGTGCCCCAGTGGCTAACTTTTGATCTCGGCTCAGGTTGTAATCTCCCGGTCATGAGTTCAAGCCCCACAAACCCCCTCCCCCCAAAACCCAAAAAACCCAAAATACAACAAACAAAAAATCCAAATGAACTGAACACTTGGATCAAAAAGTTTGGAAAAATACTGATAGAGGAGACCTTTTTAAGAGGAAAGAAAATAAAAAAGCATAAAGGCAGAAATAAATAGATGACTAAAAATAGAGATTAACAGAACCCAAAACTGTTTCTGTGAAAAAATAAAGTAAAAGAGGTGCAAATAAAATTAAAATAAAAATTGAGACATGAGTGTAGACATGAGGTTTAAAAAATATGAACTATATGACAAGATTGATAATTTAAAATACAAAAACATAAATGACTGAAATTAGAAAAAATTTTCTGAAAAAAAAAATAAGTTGCTACTAACTATAGATAATGGAAATAGAACTCATACATCTTCTCTCCCCAAATCTACTCACTCAATTTTTTTGACAAGTTTTACCAAAATGTTAATTGGGTAGTCCCTATTTTATTGTTCTATGATAGAAAACAATTTAGAGCTACCTAACTTATTTTATGCAACTATAATAACCTTAATTTCAAAACTGCAGAATGTGGTAATATTTATTTATATACTCTATCCACACCCACACACACACCCACACACACACACCATGTAGTGTATAAATGTAGATGTAATTTGATAAAGTAGATATATTGAAAACTTTTGTACATTCTGGAGAAAATTTACCTACATGGCCTTTAAGGTTAAGAACAAGACAAGATAATTACTATCACTATAACTGAGTAACATGATTTTGGAAGTCACATTTATCACTATAAGACAAGAAAAACATATAATAAGATTTGAAAGGAAATTGTTATTATTTGCAAGTGATATGATGATCTTCATAGAAAAACTGACAGGACCAACAACAAAATCTATTAGAAATAATGCTAATAAGAGTTTAGCAAATTTACTAGGTAAAAGACCTAACAAAAATTAGTAGTAGTCTTCAAATAAGCAATAATCAACTAAAAGGAAATAGTCAACAAAACAGAGAGGGAACCCATGGAAGGGGAGAAGATATTCACAAATGACAGTACAGACAAAGGGCTGATACCTAAGATCTATAAAGAACTCCTTAAATAAAACACCCAAAAACCAGATAATCATGTCAAAAAATGGGCAGAAGACGTGAACAGACACTTCTCCAAAGAAGGCATACAAATGACTAACAGACACATGAAAAAATCTTCCTCATCATTAGCGATCAAGGAGATTCAAATCAAAACCACGTTGAGATACCACCTTACATCAGTTAGAATGGCCAAAATTAACAAGACAGTAAACAATAAGTGTTGGAGAGATTGTGGAGAAAGGGGAACCCTCTTACACTGTTGGTGGGAATGCAAGTTGGTGCAGCCACTTTGGAAAACAGTGTGGAGATCCCTTAAGAAAGTAAAAATAGAGCTACCCTATGACCCTGCAATTGCACTACCAGGTATTTATCCTAAAGATACAGATGTAGTGAAAAGAAGGGCCATCTGTACCCCAGTGTTCATAGCAGCAATGGCCACAGTTGCCAAACTGTGGAAAGAGCCAAGATGCCCTTCAACAGACGAATGGATAAGGAAGATATGGTCCATATATACAATGGAGTACTATGCCTCCATCAGAAAGGATGAATACCCAACTTTTGTATCAGCATGGACAGGACTGGAGGAGATTATGCTGAGTGAAATAAGTCAAGCAGAGAAAGTCAGTTATCAATGGTTTCACTTATTTGTGAAATAATAACACAGAAGACATTGGAGAGAAGTGAGTTGGGGGAAATTGGAGGGGGAGATGAACCATGAGAGACTGTGGACTCTGAGAAACAAATTGAGGGTTTTGGAGGGGAGAGGGATGGGAGGTTGGGAGGGCCTGGTGGTGGGTATTAAGGAGGGCACGTATTGCATGGAGTACTGGGTGTAGTGCATAAACAGTGAATCTCAGAACACTGAAAAAAATAAAACATAAAAAAATAAAAACTTCAAGAAAAAAGCAGAAAAAAAGTACAATAAAATAAAAGATAAACAGGGGCGCCTGGGTGGCTCAGTGAGTTAAAGCCTCTGCCTTTGGCTCAGGTCATGATCCCAGAGTCCTGGGATCGAGCCCCGCATCGGGCTCTCTGCTTGGCAGGGAGCCTGCTTCCCTTCCTCTTTCTCTGCCTGCCTCTCTGCCTACTTGTGATTTGTCTGTCAAAATAAAATAAAAAATCTTAAAAAAAAATAAGATAAACATACACACCACAATAAAGACTATATGTATGACTCAAACCATCAAGGAATGCATAAGAACTTAGAATAGAAAATTTTATGATCCTATTAAAAGAAAAGATTAAAATAAATGGAGCAATATTCCATGTTGATAGGCAAGAGGACTTATCTAAATAGTTCTCTATAAACTTAATGCTGAATTCCAACTGGATTTTTTAGGAATTTGCCAAGCACATTCTAAAATGGATAATACAGTTAACAAACAGTGACATCAAATCTGAAAAAGAACAGAATGAAGATTCTTGTCCTACAAGATATTTATACTATATAGATATCAGAAATAAAATAGTTTGTCTGACTCATGAATAAACAAATTGGCCAATGGAGTATAAAGAGCTCAGAAATAGGTTTATTTAAGTATGGGAACACAACATATGGTAAATGTAGCATCACAAATTAATGGAGGAAAATAAGAACGATTTGATACAAAATGCTGTAAAACTCACTAAAATGGAGAAAAATATTGCTAGGTCCTTATCATACACCAGTTATAAAAGTGGATTTCAGATAAATTCAAGTAAAAATGTAATGAAATTGACTACATCAAAATTATGGATATCTGTTCAGTAAAGGACATTGCAGACAATATTAGCAGACACATAATGGAATGGAAAAAAAAAAAACTATCCAGTGTCTTAAACCGACAAAGATCTAATGTACAAATATAGAAAGAACTCCTGAAAAGCAATAAAAATAAACAGAAAACTGAGAAAAAAATATGAGCAGCACATAAGAAATGATATAGAGTCTATATGGCAGAAGTTTAATGAACTCATCTATAATCTAAGATATGCAAATAATGAAATACCACTTTACACATATCAGAAAATGAAAGTTAAAAAGGAGGGTAAATACTGAATGTTGGCAAGAATGTGAAGAAACAGGAACTCCATGGTATTGTTTATGGTCGGGTTAATAGGCACTGTCACTGTGGACAGCAGTCCTACTGTGTTGGGAGAAACATGTATATGCCCTATGACCTATGACCTAGTGTTCCACTTTTGGGTGCATATCTCTTGGGAACTCTACAAAGATTTATAAAGGAACATACTCAAGAAAGGTTTCTGTTCCATTAATTTTGGTAGCTGAGAGCTGAAGGTAAACTTGTCTGTGGTAGATTGAATTATTGGTCCCTAAACTTCATTCTTCTATAGCATGTAATATATCCACTTCCTTTCCAGGCTCAAGATAGACAGAGTAGACTTCTTACTTGGTTTTGAGTTAGAACATGTGATTTATGTTCACACAAAAACCTCTCTGTGGATGTCCATACCAGCTTTATTTCTAGAAGCCAGAAACTGAAATATCCTCCATCATGTGTGTGGTTAAACTGGTACATTTGTAGGATGGGATATTATTTAGTAAGGAGGACGATCAAACTATCAATACATGTAGTGACCTGTTTGACTCTCCAGAGTTATGTTGAATGAAAGAAAACAGCCAATATCCAAAGGATTACATACTGTATGATCCCATTTATATAACGTTCTTGAAATGACAGAAGTATGGAAATGGAGAACAAATTAGTGGTCATCAGGGCTTGAGAAGAAGGTGTGGGCAGGAGGGAAGTAGGCATGATTATAAGTGGGCGACAGGAGGGATTATGTGATGATGGAAATATTCTGCATTTTGACTATATCAATGTTAATATCCTGGTTGTGATATTGTACTTTAGTTTTGCAAGATGTTGAAATGAATAAGGAGATCTCTATTTCTTACTATTGCATGTGAACCTACAATTATCTCAAAATAAAAAGTTTAATTAAAAATACATTATGCTTCCTCCTGTTTCGAGGAGGGGAATATGAAAGGGACAAAGAAATAAAGGGGAAAAGAGAGTAAAAACTGAGCAGGACTTTAAATGGATTCACTAAGAATATGAGCTATAGGATGCCAGGAATAATTTGTTCATTTCTGTACCTGGATTTTTTTTTTTTTAAGGGACAAAAAAGAAGGAAAATATATAAAGCTCAAAATTGGGATGCCACCTTTTTTTTCCTTTTGGAAATCCAGTAGATGTCATCATTTACTTATTCAACTAATGTAATTTTAAGAACCAAGAATATGCCAAACTGTTTCCATACTTTAGAGATATTAGTGTACAAAATAAGAAATAGTCTCTGCCTTGATGGAGACTGTAGTCAACCTCTCTTCCTGGCATAATAGCTTTAACCAAAATCATGGTCTAAAGGGATTTTCTTGAATTCAATTGTCCCCTAAATTAGAATATAGTGATTAATCATAAATGTGTATATGTAGACTTATAATAAGTGGTATAGTGTTCTTGATATTTTTAGACTGAGTGGAGTGATTGTGGAATTTTCTTGTGAAGAGAATTTCTTAATAATTCTGGCCCTGAATACATCCCCTTCTTCTCCCCTCCCCACACAAAAGTTAACATATAAAGAGAGAATTATTTCCTTTTTCTTTGAGAACCAAATCACTTGGGAAGACATGTATAGGTTGTCTGAATAGGGCCAGGAGGTTGGGACTGGATCAAGGGGAGATGTGTCCAGGAACCAGCTCAGAGGGTCCTTCAGCAGAGTGCAACTGGGGCTGGGTGAAAGAGGTTATGCACATAAATCAGGGAGAATGGAGAGTAGATCTCTGATGGGGAACTAGGCAAGGGAGTGAAAGAACAAAACAAGATATGTCCATGTCAAAAGGGGAAATTAGGATGTAATTGTTGCAGGTTCACTTTTATGTGGGGGCTGATTTGCTTTGTCAGGTTGGGTGTGAAAGGTACTAAAAAGAATGATGATGTCTTAGAATTTTGAATAGTTGAGGATGACTTCTCTTCCATTTTCCCCTCCAGATCTACACTCACCCTTCTCTGTGCTACAGGAAGTTGACTTTATGAGCTGCATTCACAGATTTTCTTATCTTTTGGCTTCTAGCTGGATTTGGACAAAGGAGTCACTGGCAGGATATGGGAGGGAAAAAGAAAAATGAGATTGGGGTGTTCACTTCCCTGGATTCCTCACTTTTGGGTCACTGTGGGATGCTTATTTCCTTGGCAAAGGCCACATTGCTATCAGACAATCTACTCTGTACTGTCTCTCCACTGGGGCTAGTGGTTGTCCCTCTCCTTGCCACTTCAGACCTGGAGATAGTGACAGTTTGCGGCTGTTATTAACTCCAGGGGCCTTGCCATTCCTATTCCTTTCCTAAATGATTCTAAGATGGTTTTTTTGGTTTATCTCTTCTCAGTTACCCAGTTGAACATGCCGTCTGTCCCTTGCTGGTACTCTGATATAGAAGCCATTTAGTCCAGCATTCCTCTCCATTTACAAGCCTCTGCAGTTAGAGGAACTCACCAGCTACACTGGGTATCAGGCTATCCTGTTTGTCCTCAAAAGTTCATGCTCTTCCTTCCCAGCCAATATTAGTTTTGTGTTTCTCCTCTGTTCTTTTGGGTAAGCCCTTGAAAATCTGAAGTACTTAAGTGCCTCTGGAGCTACTACTTAGAGTTCCTTTAAGACATTCCTTTCTTCTTCATTGGGAATTATTTGACATTGTGTCATTTAACTTATGCTTTAGAACTCCTCATTTCTTTTAAATCCATTCTGTTTTAGTTCTTAGGCCTATTTAATCACACCTCTCTTTCCTCTGAAGTTTCTCAAATCTGCTTTTCTCAAGAATTCTGTACTCAGAAAGGGAAAAGCAGCTCCTGACAGCTAGGAAAGGACCTAGCACTCTCAGCTAGGATGTGGTGTCTGTATGAATTGACCTGGCACTCACTGTGGGGCCATGATGTTATCTTGTTGAACATAACAATTTTGCAGAATGTTAACATCAGACAAAGTCACTCTGTGACTGTGATGGATCAAGACAAAACAAGACCACTTTGTGATCATGTCTAAAAGATGAGCATTGTCCAAACCACAAAAATGACCAAACATCCCTTGTAAGTGATCACTGCTTTTCTTGCCAGTCACAATGTTAGACTCATTCTGTTATTTTCACCTTTAGATTAGAATTTTTAAGATACCCAATCACAAGAATTAGCTCTACTTCCTGACAACTTCTAATCGAGAGCAAAGCCCCACTTTTTGAATCTTCCCACAAGCACCCAAGACAAGCTCAAATCCTATCACAATCTCCAACAGCTACTTACTGAGATGACCCATGGTTCTTCATGGTGTGTGTTCTCATCGCAATATGAAATAAACCGGAATTTGTTAAACTTCAAGTATGGTCCTGGTGGTCCTTTGATTGGAGGCCATGGACAGTACATATATGACTGTTCCTAGCATCAATTCTCTTGTCTTTTCTGGATTCCTACAGGACACAATCCCTTTCCTATGAGATTCCTGTTATTACTTCTTTGTTCATGAGAATTAAGCCTATAGAGGTGTTTCCTTTGTTGCCTTCTCAACCTGTGAACAATGAAAAGCCTTCTGAGGAATAAAGTGTCAAGATTAAACTCAACCCACCAATATTGCAGAACATTGGTGATTACTTCAGCTCTGAACAAGAAGGTCCTTTTAAACATTTTTTCTCTTTACTAAGCCTTCCTCAAGCACTCTTATTCCCAAAAGTTGATCCCTCTTGATACCCCCCAGTAAATGTGGTTAGGAGGTAAGTACCTCCACAACTCTGTGTTAACCATTGAAGAATAAAAAAGTAAGGAAGGGTTGGGATGTGAGATGTAGGTGAGGGTAGAGAGGTGCTAATGAGGTGAACATCCTGTAGTGAACTTCAGTACTTGGGGCTACTCATCGGCTGTGCTCTACCACATGGGGATTTGTTTCATTTGAATCTTTTCATTGACATTTAAATCATCTTGCTAATATTTTCAATTCTGTTTCATTGACTAAGGGAAGAATGTTGTGCTTGTTTTAGATAACATTTGTTTTTGTAGGACCTCTTTGGTTTCAATGCACAGACTATGTTCCTCACTTATATCTCTAAGGTGAAATTTTGAACAATGGGAGGGATTTGTAGGCATTTCAAAAGGTAGGAAGCTGATTTATCATCCCAGATTTAGGGCGGACCCTGATTATTGGCTACTTGAAGACAAGGAGCAGGAACAGTGACAAGAGGCACCTGTGATAATTGTCCACCTCTACTCTTACCCCCAGTCTTTGTTTTCTTCAGTTTCACTTTAAGTATTTCTATGCATTCGCTTTGAAGGACTTCGTGTGGCCCACTCACTGTACTCAGGAAAATCTGATAAGGGATCTGGCCAAGGATGTGTTTAGTCCTGGGTGCTAAATAAGGGAGCTATTGTGCATCCAGCAAATATAATAAGTTATTTTGTTTTTATTTCATGTAATCTCTTGGGCTGTCTCCTTGTAATCACTGAGTTCTTGGAGTCTTCCAGGTAGGTCATATAGGCCTACAATTGCCTCTACTTAGGTTGGCTATCCCCTTCCCTTGCTAGCACACTGATTGCTGGATAGCTAATGGTAAACTCTGGTGTGAGGCCTGTGGTAATGAGTAATTGTCTAGAATAGAAGTCAGCAAACTATGGCATGTGAGCCAAATCCAGCTTAATGCCTGTTTTTGTAACTAAAGTTGTATTAGAATGCAGCCATGCCCATTCATTTACATACTGTCCATGGCTGGCTTTTGAACCATAATGGTAGATTTGATGGGTTGTAACAAAGATTGTATAGCCCACAAATCCTAAAATATTTACTATTTGGCTCTTTACAGAAAAAAATTGATGATGCCTAGTTCAGAACATTGTTTCCTGAAGTATGGTCTATGGAGCACTAATTCTAAGAAATATTAATAGTTAATTCATAAAAATGAATTCTATGACTAAATAAGTTTGTGAGTTACCAGTTATAAAATACAAGCACATTTCTTAATTGTGCAACCTTTTAGTGTCTTAAATTTATGTATATTTGATTACTGTGCCCTTGTTTATTTATATATTTATATAAATAATATAAATATAACTATATAGGATAAAGATAATAATTATTTAATGAATTAGGTAAAATATACTTAGTTAAAGATATGTAGTGTGATTTATGATTCCCTAAGAGATAGCAATAATATTCAAAGTTTTCCAAAGGCACTTGGACACAAAATTCTTTTGACATAGATTATTCACTCATTCTATGAGACTAGTGATCCATGAAACATATTTTGGTAAAGCCAGTCTAAGTTGCTTAAGTGCTTATCATCCAAGAAGAAAGTATTACTCTGCTTGCATGGATCAAGGTTTCCACGTAATTGTTTAGGATCAAGTCCCTAGCCAGTAATAAAAATGTGTATTTCCCTAACTTCCTCTATCATACTCTCTTTCAGGGGTCTAGTAGGTGTTGTTGAACATGGGTCTCCTGGAATTTCTCCCAGTCTCTTTGCAAGAGATCAGACTTGGATCTAGTTTAAGCTTTTTTTTTTTTTTTTTTTTTTTTTTTTTGATCTAGTTTAAGCTTAAACAGATGTTCTTCCAGTGAGGTTTTTCCCTAACACCCTCCCCTCCCAGCCTTGGACTAGATTAGGGTCTCCGGCTATTCTATAACAGCAATTTTCATACTTTATTATTGCTAGGGACTTTTAGGGATCTTTCTACTCATTTGTAAACTCTAGGATGGCTGAAACCCTCATTATTGTAGTATACATTGTGGGTATTTACTAAATGATTGTTGAATGAATGATTATGACTCTTCAGGTGAGTTGGCCTCTGATTGCTCCTGCAAGTCATAGCCGGTCTTCTCTTGTGTGGTTCAGTGCCCTAGACTGGACTAATGCTTTGGTTTCTTTGATCTTGTCTTATAATCTCTTCCCATGGTTCTGGGGCCTTGCCCTTGAAACTCAGCAGGGTGTTCCCGAGCAAGGCCTTTGCTGTTCTTGCTATTCCTGGTTCTCTTTCCTCCTTCTCACTGCCTATAATTTAGATGGATAAATGGCCTTAGACTAGAAGCAGTTGATCTTAAAACTTCCAAATATCAATGGTCCTCTGGATCCCATTCACTGTTCTGGGATCTTGTACCATCTGTTGCAACCCTAGTGCTGACAGTTGGCTAAATCAAGATAGAATTTGCCACTCTTTCTGGACATTTGCCTTGCTTGACTTTTGGAACCCCTGCTGTTGGCTGGGTTTGTGTTCTGGCCCTTGTATGTTGGTGTTGTACAAACTCTGGCTTCTTCACCCTTCTGTTTTACTGAAAAACCGCTGTTCTTCCATCCTTAGTCCATCCTTAAAATCATAATTTTAGAAAAAAGATTCAGACTTTCTAAACTTATCACTGCCTTAACAGAGTTTTCTTTCCTGATTACTCCTAGGGTCATGACTCAGGTTCACTGAATACTTATTATACTTTTTATGGATTTAGTGAAAGTCGGTTTAAAGAAAATCCTGCCTTAAAATTAGGGAATTGAATCACAAAACTTACAGTCTTGGGTTAGAGATGTGGGAACTCTAACTTGGGGGTGGGGGTGGGGGTGGGGAGAAAGAACAGGAAGCCTTAGAGGGATTAGATTAATTTTTATTTTCCATGCAGTGTCTTCAAAACAAACTGGTGAAGTGTAGACTTGAGAATAACAGTAATTCAATTCAGTTCAATGGTTTAAATAATTCAATTAAATAAAGTGAATAATTCAATTAAATATAATAAAACTTAAAATGACTAAAAAAAGGGCTAATATTGTGAATTACTTTATTGATGGATATTCTGCTGCATGTTTGATATTTAGCTTCATTTATGCTATATAAACTGAACCAATAGATTAGTGACAGAATCTGGCTTAAAGATATTATCTTCTCGTAGAAAGTTTCTTCTGTGGTGCTTTTTTAGTTTAGTTTTTTTTTTTTTTTATGAAGTATAATTCAATCCAATAAGAATTTCTTGTATGTGTTGTAGCCTTAGGAATATATGTTGGAAGTCCCTGGCACTGTACCTGAACTCAAAGAGCTTATTCTTTATTCTCACCAGGGAGTCAAAAATATATAATAAAACAAAAAAAATTTATGAAATCGTGAAAGGCTAGATCAAGGTCAAGAGCTCTACATTAAATTCTATTGCTGCCCTGAGCCTCAGCAACTATTATGGTGCCAGAACTATTTAGAAGACCAAGAAAGAACTACATGTTTTAATTAAATAACACATGGCAGAAAGCACAAGATACCAGCTTGGGTTTATCAGGCAGAACAGGAGCTATCCTTGTGCTAAACAGACAGGCACTAAGGAAAAGAGAGAACCCGAGAGACAAGTCTAAAAAAGCTTGGGAGCTATTTAATATAACATCCTAGGACGAAATCTTAACGCTACCCGTCGACGTGAGGGGAGCCACATTTAAGAAAGGCAGCCTGGTGTAGAATAATGATGGAGTAAAGTAAATGACACGGAACTATGACAAATTCAAAACCCAACTGGAAAATTAGGAAAGAGAATGAAGTGTCGTGTATAATGACACCCTGACAATTACCCTCGAGCAGCGGGGCGTGTCCTGACACATTTACCTATCCTGGTGCTGCAGGCAGTGGTGTCTAGGCTTTCTGTCTGCACAATGAGGCTTTGTGCACCACTGTGGCCCATTTTCCATCTCTGTGTCTCTGTCAGGCGTGGGGCTGAGAATGGCTGGCCTCTGCTGCTTGTTAAAAGGAGTTCAGGAGAACAGACACCATAGGACCTGCAGGTCAGCCGTATTCATATCTTCTAAATGAAGACAGGATGTTTTAAAAATGGAAATCACTGATACTAAAAGTCATATATGAAATTCTACAACAGGGAAAAACCCCAAAAAAGAAACTGACTCCTAGACCTAGACAAGGTGTCAAAATTTAAGATTATTTTATCCTCCTGTATACAAAATTGCAGAGAAAAACAAAGCAGCAGGAGGTCCAAACATGTCAATCAAAGAGGAGACAGCACATTCTAGACTGGGAATATAATTAAGTAGAAGATATAAAAATAGGATTTCCCAACCTGGCAAGTGGAAATATAAACCAACTGGCAGAGGAATAGTGGAGAGGATAATCCTACCCTTTTGGAGTAACTATAGAAAAACATTAAGAATCACAAAATGGAAATTTGTGAAAGTAAAGAAAGGCGAGGCAGACGGAGGAAACCTATCAGGTGTGTGGAAGTGATGAGATCACTGAGATCTGAGACAAGGCTCTAGCAAACTAATGTGGGGGCAAAGATATTGACACTTCGGGTAAAAAAAATAAATGATCATCTTTTGAGTTCATCTAACTTCAGCCTCTAATCCAGGAGCTCATCCCTTTGTTTGAAAGAATATGAAATATATTCACTTCTCAGGAAAACAAGTTTTTCTTCATTGTAACCATGAGTATGGGATGTTAGTCCCTCGGATATAAACTGTACGGACTCTGCCTGCTTTTACAGACCTGTGTTGCACCCTGCAGTTTGTTCTATTAATGGTATTGAATTAACTACACTCCTCCCTCCTTTTATTAATTGCATTAAAAAATAAGCACAGATATATGCATTGTGTTCCTTAAAGAGGCTGTGATGAAATGAAAAAGCTGTTTAATAAAATATAATAAAAGTATTTCACATTCATTTCTCAACCGTAATAAGAGGAATTACAGTAGGAGGAGGCAACCTCTCACAGCTGGACAAGCCCTAAGACTCCTTCTGTTATTCTCTACTTAAAAGCTATCAATTTAGAGCTGTCCTATGTATTGCCCTGTGAATTGAACAAGCCTTTTCAGTCTTTAATTAAGGGTGAAAAACTCTTTGAACATCACAGCATTCATCTGTTCATGTGTGGAAAGGCTGGTGTAACAAAAGAATTTAATCAAACTACAAGCCTAATAAAGACTACATTGCCTGAACTAAATGATGTTATTGCAGTAGCGGCTCATAGTTTTACATTTAAAAAAGCGGGTCAGAGTGTTCATTCATCTTGATTAGCAATGCCAACCTAATTACTTCTGGAGGAAACAGTAATTAGCTGGAGTCTCACCTCATTAATCATGACATTCTTGTAGCAGACTATTTTTATCTGATAAATGGCTTGGATTGGAACAAGGTGTATATTTGAATTCTAGTTAATTGTACACAGCTTGCTGCATAACATTTCTCGTTTTTATCATTTAACTACTTCCTTTCTGTGAACCTCTTGAGCTTTTGTTGGCTATTGGCATTCTTGTAATGAAAAAAATCCAACTTAATGAGAGGGTCAGTTCTTGTTAGTTAACGTATCAGAAACCATATCTCAAGGAAGTAGAGAAGAGGATAAAAGATATCCATGTGTAGATTAAACCATTCAAATTTCTATGGGACAGACAGTATAAAGGTTCTACAGGGAATTCAAAGTGATGGCATTTTATGACTTGGCACAATAGCTTCTATATGATCAATAACAATTGTGGACAACATCCAGAACTACTACATATTAGGCAGAGATTATACTAGATTCAGTCTGATTCTCCGCATTTCCAAATTAGTGTCAAGAGAGTTCTCCATGATTAAAAGAGGTGGTAATTAGAATCCATAGTGATCTTAGCTACGACTAGGGTTGTCCTTTTCTGCACTCACATGACTGTGACCATTTCTCTGTTCCCCTCAGTCTTGGATTTCCCAGGATTCAAAGACATAGTTAATCAGAATATCATATTTGTTGCTTTCTCCTGGTTCCTTTCTAATTTATGATGCTTTAAATGGAGGCTGAAATGAACACCATAGAGTGCAGAGAGAATTCTTGATTTTTTCTTTGTAGAAATGTATAATGCTAACAACAATATCAGGGCATTCCTACCAAGGATGGTCAGTGGGGATTGCACAGCATGACCTTAGTTACTTATGCCTAAAGTCAGGTTCCTCAGTCTTGCATTGTCTCCCTAAAAAGTTGATCCATCTCTTAAGGGTTGACTCACATTAACCAAGTTTAGGAAGACTGATGTATAAAATAAGGTCAGTTTAAAAAAAATGTAGTGAGAACGAGCTTCCCATGTTTGAGCAGAGAATTAATATGGATTTTCTCTGTCATCAAGCTAGAGAGAAAACAAAATTATAATCATATATTTTAATAACGTACAATGTGAAATTATGATCACAAGGACTAGAATGTTTATCATGGGCTTTGTCAACATAGCATTTGTCTCCATAGGAAACCATCTCATAACTTGAGGGTTACTTGTTGATCATGTAAATAGAATGGGAAAAGTTAGATGAATTTCATGTTTAATGGAATCAGCCTGATATAATCATATGTATCCATCTTTCCATTAGAGTTAGCCTGACCAACGAAGTTAGAATATTGATGCTCAAAACCCATCAGCCTCATTTCTTTCCTGGACATGTTAGGATGGATTTGGCCAGCTTTTACCTCAATGATTCTTATTTCTAGGTTGACACTGCTTTTTTTTGCCTAATTTGTTCTTTGTTTTGATATGTTAAAATAATGAGTCTCATTATAACTGAGTCTTGCTGGCTTGGGAACAATTCTTCTTCCAGGTGACTTTGCATATCTATGCATGATGATTTTATTTTTCCTTTTTCCTAGTTTTCTGGGCACCTCACTGAGGCTAAGTACAGAAGTGCCTCTACTAATAAATCAGTTGTTCCTAAATCCATTTGCACATAAATTAGAATGACACAATACTACTTTAAGCTTGAAAAGTGTAATGTAGGGTGTAGGATTAGCTTTAAAATTAATAACAAAGTCATAGCAATATTCCTAAGAAGGGCTTAAACTTGCATTTTCCTAGTGCATTCCCACAAAATATAATTTTGGAGTGTTGAAAGAAGCATTCTATTCCCTCAATTAACAATCTATCAGACAGCTTACCCCTAAAATATTGGTTTTGTCTACATTGCAACTCTACTGAGGCTATTAAGAGCCCGCAGTCTGATTCTCTCCAAGACTACTGTGGGGGAACGCCTTAAGGCTTCAGGTAAAATTCTGACCACTTCTTGACTCCATAAGGAAATTGGGCAGATTCAAACAAGGCCTGGACCGATGGACTCATCTGTGGTTTGTAACTCATCTGTGGTTTTTATCAGTAGCTTATTGATCATACTTAGCATTTATGTTCTCAAGCAAATAGACAGTTATAATGAATTACCATTAGGTTGCCAGATGTCTAGTTTTGATACACATCATCTGGCCACATACTCAAAGTTGTTTATTGTCCTTATTCACTTTTCCTCATCTGTTGCTGATTTCCTCATATGTTAATCCTGTGGATCAAATAGGTCTGGCATTTTTCAAATGTCATATGACTTTCTTTTCCTAAAGACTTTTTTGATGAGTCTAGTGATTCATGTCACCTGTATGTGTAATATTTCATCATCTTCCCACTATTCTCATTTTATTTTATTTTATTTTTAAAGATTTTTTATTTATTTTCTTGACAGACAGAGATCACAAGTAGGCAGAGAGGCAGACAGAGGAGGAAGCAGGCTCCCCGCTGAGCAGAGAGCCCCATGTGGGGCTCGATCCCAGGACACTGGGATCATGACCCGAGATGAACGCAGAGGCTTTAACCCACTGAGCCACTCAGGTGCCCCCTAATCTCATTTAAAAAAATGTTTTCTCTTTATTTCCATCATAATCATATGCCTATTATTACTGTTCTTTAAACTTACTGCTTTTTAACTGGACATGATGTGGCTAATAATAGCTGTATGACTATAAAATATCTCAAAACCAGACACAGACACAACAAACAGGTGCTCTCAGAATGAAGTGTTGTTGTACAACCACCTATGCCATCTCTTGGTAACAAGCAAAATTGACTTTTTTTTCTTGTTTGAAGTGGAATGTTGCTTAGTTCTTATCTATGAGAATTCATAAATAAAAACCACTTGATTGGTGATGCTATTTTTATTGTTGTTGAGAATTTGTTTAATGTTCTAAGCAATAATAGTAGTTACTAATTCCTTTGATGTTTATCAAGGTCTGGGCACTGTGCTAAGTGCTTTACCTATATTAATTTATTGATTTCTCATATCAGCCCTGTGAACTGAGTATCATTTTTTTTAAAAAGATTTTATTTATTTATTTGTCAGAGAGAGAGAGAGAGAGAGAGAGTGAACACAGGCAGACAGAGTGGCAGAGGGAGAAGCAGGCCTCCCGCGGAGCAAGGAGCCCGATGCGGGACTCGATCCCAGGATGCTGGGATCACGACCTGAGCCAAAGGCAGCCGCTTAACCAACTGAGCCACCCAGGCATCCCCTGAGTATCATTTTTATTCCCATTTTACAGATGAGGAAATTAAGCAATTTACCCAACATCACTCATTGAATAAGGTGAGCTGGAATTTGGACTTGGGATATTGGTTCCAGAACCTACTCTCAGCTATACTCTTTACTTTTCAAGTAACAGGCTCCTTGTCACAATAAAAAAAAAAATAAAAAAATTAAAAAAAAAAACCCAGAAAACTCCAAAAAAAGGCAGTAACATCATTAACTAACAGTCCCACCATACAGATAAAGTATCATTTTTATTTTGATATATACATTTCCAATTCATTTTCTGGAAAATTTTGCTGCTTGCAGAAAGTATTAGAACTATCTTTGTACGTATATATACAGAAAAACACCCCCCCCCCACACACACACTGAGGCATTTTTAGAGACTGCATTACACTTTAGTATTTTTAGTTATCATATTTACTGAATCCATTTGTTTCTTATTATAAGAAACAATCCATTTGTTTCTTATTATAAGCAATGCGTAATGTGGTGGAGAAACCTTTGTTCACATATTTAATTTTTCTTTAGGAAAAGTTCCCAAAGTGGAATTACTGGATCAAAGAAGAGAATGAATAGTTTTAAGGTTTCTTATACCTATTGCCAAATTCCCTTCCAGAAATGCTGGTTTATTGGTTTATACTCCCACCATCAGCATATAACATGTCTGCTTTCCTGTACCCCGAGTATCATGAGGGCTAGCATTCTGTTCTTTCCTTTTTTATTATATGACCCATTTTGAATTTGTGCCTTTTTTTATTGTTTAAGTATATTACCCTTCAGTTGTATTTACCTTGACTACCTCTTCAGTCCTCAGTTTTCTCTCTGTAAAAAATGACATAATAACAGCAGCTACTTCAGAGTTGTGGTGGGAACAAAAGTTTTCCGCATATATACTGCATAGAAAAGTGCTTCCCACATAGTGTCTGCTATCATTATTGTCATTGTTTATTACTTTTCCTAGTATTGTTATTCTTAGCTTTATGTGTTAGATAATCCAGCTTTTCTTATTTATTTCAAATTTTAATATATTCTCTATGGTATAGCCATCTCAGGTATAATCTACCTATTTTCTTTTATAGTTAGATATTCCATGATTTTTTTCAAATATTCCTATGTAAATATATTTTTGTACCCAAATAAGGATCCATTTTTTTTCTATCTTAAATCTAGTCTTAAGTTTATAGTTGAAATAGAAAGTATCTACTGTTTAATCTGAAATTGAAACATTGGAGATAATATTCCTTACAGGTAAAAATTATAGGTCCCTGATTCATAAAGTAATGGATTTATCATTCCCCAGCATTTGTTTGTTTCTCATGGTTAGAGGATCCATTACCTCCCCCAACCTATATCCCTTGAGAGACTCAGTTTTATTTTAGTCACTGGGCTAGTTCTGGTGGAGGAAATGGATATCTAGAGGTAGGTCAACATACTCAAATTCACATGAAAAGATTCTCAACATCAGTCATCATAAGGGAAATGCAAATCTAAACCACAATGAGATATTACTTCACACCTGTCAGAATGGTTAAAATAAAAAATATAAGAAATAAGAAGTGCTGGTGAGGATGTGGAGAAAAAGGAACACTCATGCACTGGTTGGGGGAAGAAAACTGTACAACCACTGTGGAAAATAATGTGGAGACCTCTCAAAAAATTAAAAACTGAAAATTAAAAATATAACTACCTATGGTCCAGTAATTGTGCTACTGGTTATTTACCCAAAGAATATGAAAATACTAATTCAAAAGGGTACATGCATCCCTGTGTTTATTGAAGCATTGTTTACAATAGCCAAATTATGGAAGCAATGCAAGTGTTCATTGAGTGATGAATGGATAAAGATGTGGTATATACATACAATGGAAAATTACTCAGCCAAAAAAAGGAATGAAATCTTGCCATTTGCAACAACATGGATGGAGCTAGAAAGTATAATGCTAAGCAAAATAAATTAGAGAAAAACAAATACCATATGATTTCACTCATATGTGGAATTTAAGAAACAAAACAAACAAACAATGGGAAAAAGACAAGAAACAGACTCTTGGGGCACCTGAGGGGCTCAGTGGGGTGGGTTAAGCCTCTGCCTTCAGCTCAGGTCATGATCTCAGGGTCCTGGGATCAAGCCCAGCATCTGGCTCTCTGCTCAGCAGGGAGCCTGCTTCCCCCTCTCTCTCTGCCTGTTGCTCTGCCTGCTTGTGATCGCTCTCTCCCTCTGTTAGATAAGTAAAATCTTAAAAAAAAAAAAAAAAGAAAAAAAGAAACAGACTCTTAACAAACTGATGGTTTCCAGAGGGGTGGTAGGTAAGGATATGGGTGAAATAAGTGAAGGGGATTAAAGAGTGCATTTATCATGATGAGCAATGAGTAATGTACAGAATTGTTGAACTGTATATTATATACCTGAAACTAATAGAACACTGTATGTTAATACTGGAATTAAAATTAAACAAAATAAAATTTAAACAAAATCTCCAAAGTCAAACTCTTTGACAAAGTTTGAGATCTGGTGACCTAATCATAAAGGTGAGGTCCCATATTGCTATTAGAGTGACCTGGGTATCCTCAAGCCTGAGAATAAAGCCAAGAGATTAAGACTTTAGCACCTATTTTTGTCCTTTAGTTTTATCCTAGTGCACAGGTTCTGGTCTTGGTTTTTGTTCTTTTCAATACCTCTAGGCTAGCAAGTGAGGATCATCATACCTGTGTCCCGAACCCAAAGTATAAATCTTAAGATTAAAAAATCCTTCAAACTACATAGTCCATTTTTCTCCTTCTACTATATTTTCATTAACCATTTGTTAAGCCTCTGTTTGAACACACCAATGACAAGGAATTCACAAACATCAGAGTTGGCTTATTTTCAAGCTGTTCTAATTATAAGACCAGGTTCAGGCAAAACTGTACTTGTGGAGCTCTTGCTGACCACAGTTCTGTCCTATAGAAACCTATCATTCCATTTACAGGGCAGTTCTCCAGGTATTTGGACACTACTATTGTGCTCCCTTAGCTCTCCTTCTGTAGACTAAGCAGTCTAGGCTTCTGCCTCATTTCTTTTGCTTTGTTTTTATGTTTTTAACTTTAGTTTTAATATAGTTAACATACAGTGTTCTATTAGTTTCAGATGTGCAACATAGTGATTCAGTAATTCTGTACATTACTCAGTGCTTATCATGGTAACTGTACTCTTAATCCCCTTCACCTAGGTATCCCATCCTCCGCACCTCTCCTCTGGCAACTGCCAGTTTGTTCTCTGTAGTTAAGAGTCTATTTCTTGGTTTGCCTCTCTTTCTCTCTTTTTTCCCTCTGTTCATTTGTTTATTTTCTTAAATTCCACATATGAGTGAAATTTTATGGTATTTGTCTTTCTCTAATTTATTTCGCTTAGCATTATACTCTCTAGCTCCATCCATGTTGTTGCAAATGGCAAATTTCATTCTTTTTGATGGCTGAATAATATTACATTGTAGATATACCACATCCACTTTATCCATTCCATCTATCCATGGACATCTGGGTGTTTGCCCCATTTCTTAATGGTTGATGACAGTTTTTGTGCCCCTTTCCCTTACTGGTAACTCCTTTGGACTCCATCCTGTTTGGTAATGGGTTTTTGAAGTATGCCTTGAAGCATAATAGGATTCCCAAAATGATGGGACCAAGAGCAGAAGTGATGTAGCCAATTGCTTCCACTGTCCCAGGTTTTAATAATTCTGTTGTCTCAGAACATATTAGGATTTTTTTTTTTTTGCTATGTTACACTGTTGATTTAAAATGAGCTTTTTGCCACAATTTGAGGTTGTTTTTATCCCCATATACACAGCTCTTAACTTTCTCCTCCCTCAATCTACCTCCATTTTGCACTTTTATCCTTTCCCTGTACCATTTGTTAGGACTTATATTTATTAGTCAAGCTCATCTTGTTAGAATCAACTCATGGTTGTGTTCAATTGAAATTGTTAGGATTTTGATTCTGTAAGGTGACTCTAATATTAATCAGGATGCTTTCTAAATTTGAATTTTATTCAGTACAAATTTCTTGTCTCAGTAAAGCAGTTCCCAAATTTCGTTTCAAGAAGATACTAATAGATATACCTAAGCAAAATTGAGTGCCATATTTTAAAAAGTTTGGGAGATGCACACTACATTCTCTTCTTGGAGAGCCACAGTGCACATTATCATATACATTACTCTTCAAAATTTATGTTTTGTTTAACTCATGTTTTCCAAATGTACTTGTGTATGAGCCCTGCTCCATGCATACCTATGAATATCCTGAGTAAGTTCTTTGCAGACACCAATTTGAAAAGCATTCCCTGCAAAGGTAAAATCAGAGAGTCTGTCAAATGCCCTGCCGACATCCAGACACATATGTCCACAGTATTTTCCTTGTCTACTGGTCTAGTAATTTTATCAAAAGAGAAAATGAGCTAGGTCTGGTTTGTATTGTTCATCATAAATCTATGTTGACTCCATACTGTTCCTGTTTGATTTTCTCAATTCCTGCCTTGCCCAAGATCAACACAGAATTTAAGAGTTCAATTAACGAAACTCACTCTCCTTCACCTTTCATCTTTAAGTATACTAAGTCAATATTAGCTCATCTCTATCTGCTGGTACCTTTTTTCCCTCTGAGTTTCCTCAGTGCAAATTCCAGTGGGGTTCAGCCACTTCATTTGGTGTGATTTCTTTCAGAATCCTGAGATGGAATTCACCTGGTCAGAAGCACTTAGCTCATCTAATAAAATTACCTGGCATTTTTAAAAACATGATTCTGCCCAATCATGGTCTTTTAATTCTACTGTCTGAGGTTCATTCTTGCCTTTTTGGGCTTATTAGCATTTCCCTTGACAGAAGATACACATAGAACAAGAACTAGTATCCTGGACTTTCTGTCATTTCTTCATTTTCAGTGGCCTTAAGCCATCTCTCTCTCTCTCTGTTTCTTCATCTTCTTCATCTGCTTCTTTTGGTTGATTGTTAGCATTTTTGAAAGACTTTTCTTATTCTCAGCTTTTAGCTTGCCTGACACTGTTCTTTCAGTTCCATGACACTTGTCTGTGGCGTACCTACTTTTGATTGCCATGTCTTCTCTTTTCTCTTTCTCAGTGGGATTATTTGACACTGTCAGAATTTTATGTCTGTGAGACTTCCTTCCCTCTGGAACCATCTCCTTTTTTAGTTTCTGTCTAAGGAATCCTACCCAACTACTCTTTCTCACTGTTTTCTTAGAGCACTGGTCTTCACATCACTGGCTGTAACATCCCCTTTGATGAAATGATTGCGTTCTTTTAGAGTTCCTCCGTTCTCCATCTAGCTTCACCAAAACACATTTAAGACTCATTCTGTGTCTCCTTCATTATTTCTTCCTTCAGAGAGTGGAAATGTTTGGCTTAGCAAGTCAAGAATCCATTTTATCAATAGGAAAATGCTGCCAGTGTTTATTTTGGTGGAGGATATTCCTTAGTAATTGCCCAACAAGAATTTATTCTCGGCAGACAGATTTCTATTTTTTATTACCATAAAGTGTTAAAAAGGTATGAATCCTGTAAGGGAAATGCAATTAAGAGAGCCACATAAATAAATAAAAGTAATTAAAACAGGTTTGTTGTGATAATTAGTTTGTTTTACAATAGGGTACTTGGTTGTTAACAGGACTTAGGATGCTTCAGGGCAATATCTTTTATTTCTAACTATAGCTCTTGAGGTATTCTGTGAATGTTCTACAATGAATGTGTTCTACTAATTGATTTTTCATGATAAATTATGCAGTTCTGGAAAACACACAAATGCATTTAATTTACACATTCATTCTTTTAGTTCTTCTTATTGATCATCCATTGAGCAATGGTGGTTGATGTTTTAGCCACTGAGAGGCACAGAAGCTGTCTGATGCCACCAAGATTAGAAAAAGGGGTTCAGCCATGATATCACAGGCCACAGAACCTTCCTTCCGTAATGCTTGATTTTGGCAATGGGGAGGACTGCTGAGAAAGTGTTATGATTTAATAAAATTCTCACCACTGGATAAATAAGACTAATGTCACCCAAAATTTGCACCCCTCCCCCATCATGGGCTTTAGTTTTTCACTCACAGATTTATTTCAAAACATTGTTTTTAGTATTTTTGGTGAAAGGATTTGTTTTTTCCCTTATTTTTAATGATATGTACATATAGTAAGTACTACTCAAATGTTCTGACTAGCTTGAGATAACTGATGATGGCTCACTCAATTGATAGATTTCTCACCAGAAATAATTAAATTTGACATTTTATTTAGCTTTTCAGCCTTATCATGAGTAGTCTAGTCATGAAACCCTCAAGATTTATGGATTATTAGAACTAGATCATGGGCTCTCAAGGACCCTAATCTAGAAGAATTATATTTCCATTGGTCATTGGGTACTCAGATTCTTGTCATGAAGCACAGTATGTCCACAACCAGAGACTTTTAATGGTTTAAGTCAAGACAGGACAATGTAAGGAGAATTTGGAAAACTGAAAGAGATAATAAAGGAGCCTTAATTTGGCAAATAGTTTCTGCCTCCTCCCAAGGAGTTCTGAGTACTTAGCATTTCCTTTTGTATGTTTTGCATGTACTCATCTTCATGATGAAAGTACTAAAAAGGAAACACACAAAGCATGTGTGGCAAGAGGAAGAGGAAAAGGAAGAGAGGAAGTAAGGGGCTAAGTAAGCCAGCATCACCAGAGGCATGCTGAGTGAGAGACTGTTCATCCTTCTTCTAGGACAGGCTCAAGATGACTGGGAGTCTTTCAGTGGTCATCAAACTCGGTTAATAATTGTGTATTTTTAAGTGTATATGGCAGAAACACTTATTTTTCTGAAAAATAAACTATTTTATTCCAAGCTTTCATTATTAAGCCAGATTTCTAATGTATTTTATTGGTGGGTAATTATCCAAGTTGTTGTTAATTAATTTTCAGAAGTAATTGAGCTAGGAATAATGCAGTAATAGCTACCATTTATAAAATATCCTTTAAGTACAAGACATGCCACAAATATTTTTCTAATCCTTGTGGTCACAGTGCAAGGCAGTTTTTATGTGTTCTAAACATCAGAAAACTGATTTCAGAAAGTTCAGCAATTTGCCTAAAGGTCACGTAGTCTGAGAGTTCAGAGTTTAAAATCAACCTCAGTTCTATTTGCTTTGAAGCCCATCTTCTCTGTCCTTCAGTATTCTCTTTCTGACATGGACAGCTATATAGCTCTGGCTCTTGTTAAGGCTTTTGATTGCACATGGGTGTGGCTTTTTTGATATAGTCATTTTCCATCCCTGGGGAGGGCTTGCATTCTTAGGATTTTGAAGAGCCTAGGACTAGATATCTCTAGCCCTTTATGAAAAATGCTATTGCTTTTTATGAATTTTGATAATAGAACTAAAGTGCTTTTGGGTATTATGTAGAAAGGTACCTCAAATGAATTAACTTTGACTTGGAAAAGACAAGCTAGTAGTATAAACACATTTGAGTAAAGACTCTGACAGAAGAGCATCACAATATCAAGGGATTCCTGAGTCAGCTCTGGAGGTTGTTTGGAAGGGGTAAGCCAGTTTTTTTCTCAATCATGCCTAAATTTTTTACTATACAGACTGTGAGCTTTTGGAGGATAGAGACATGTCTTTTCATCTTTGAAAACTCAGGGCCTGGCATAGTGACTCAAACAGATTTGAATGACTACATCAAACATGTAATAGAAGCCTCTGATGTGATCAGTTTAAAGGTCAGTTGTCTTAAAGATTAGGGGCTACAAAACCTTAAGATTACTCTTTGCATGAAATGAAACAGGTTTTGGTGGCTAGAACTGGTAGCCATGCCAGTTATGGGCAAGACCCTCAGTTTATCTAGAGTGACAGATAATTTCACATCCAGTATGTGTAATTTATGGATATTATACCATATGGATATTATACCCAGTTCTTCGATCACAAACATCCTGATGACACACCCCTCCCTCCTCCACATGCACAGATGCACCTCAGTTGCTCTTGAAACATCATGGGTTGGCAGTTCCTTTTCTCTACCAGGTTCCTTTTATGCCTCAGCAAAGTTGCGTAAAACTCTAAGGGAGATCTCCTGGCCACATATTTGATCGTGATTGTAGAGGGGGAATAAAACACATTTCCTAAAGAGGAACATTGTGCATTTGAGGTAACTTTCCTAATAGTTTGTCTTGATTTTTATTTTAATTAATTAGTTGATTAATTAAGTCAGCCAGAAGTTAGGCAGAACTAAGACCATGTAAATGAGCTGGCCAAAGGCCAAGGTGAGGGGAAGAGCTGTGGCTGCTTGATGAATGCACTTGAGAAGCTATTTGCTTAAGCCCAGTTCTTCAACAGTACGGAGCTGAGATGTACCAGAGATGGCCGCTCGCATGTGGAGACCAGTGCTCATAATAACATGTCTCTGTGAAGTCTGCAGGGGCCAAACACCAAATTGTAAGAGTAAAGAGCAAATGAATGCAAGAGCAAGACAAAGGATCTCTTGATAGTTTTTTCTTTTTTTATTTTGTTTTGGAATTTTTTTTTTATTTTTAGAAGATTTTATTTATTTATTTATTTGAGAGAGAGACAATGAGAGAGAGCATGAGATGGGAGTAGGTTAGAGGTTAAAAGCAGACTGCCCGTGGAGCTGGGTGCCCGATTCGGGACTCAATCCCAGGACTTCAGGATCACAATCTGAGCCAAAGGCAGTTGCTTAACCAACTGAGCTACCCAGACACCCTATTTTATTTTTAAACAGATTTTATTTATTTATTTATTTGAGAGAGAGAGCGAGAGCGAGGGAGAGTGCTTGCATGCCAGGGGAGGAGGAGAAGAAGGGGAAGGAGAGGGACAAGCAGACTCTGTGCTGAGGGCAGAGCCCAATGAAGGATTCCACGCCTCAATCAAGGGTTGGACACTTAACTGACTCAGCCACCCAGGTGGCCCAGTTTTTTTCTTTTTTTAATACTAGACAGTACAGCTAAGGACAATGTGATAAAAGCATCACATACAACATATAACTTGTGTTTCAATCCCCATTTTTTCAGGACATGCTTTTGCCCCTCACATCTAAAAACCTGTGGTAGGGGAGGTGATTGGCTATCTTAAAGTGCATTTTGTGAAGTAGGAAAGCCAATACAGATCCCTTAGGGGAAACTAATTTCTCACTAAAACAGGTCTTTAAAAAATTTCAGATATTTGACTGCTGTTCTCCTCATCCATTAGCTAATGTTCTAGGCCAGTGATTCTCAAGTTTTGGTTAGAATCAGTTGGCCTGGAGAGCTTGGTAAAAATACAAAGGCCCAGGCACTCTCCCACTCCCAGAAGCCTGGGCGGGCCTCTCTCTATCCTTGATTAAGTCTCCAGGTGGTTTCTGCACTCACCCAAGTTTGAGAATTGCTGTTCTAGGCAATGCTGTGGGAGTCTCTTCCTTCTCTTTGCCTTTTATGTTTGATGTACTGTTTCCACACAATTTTGTCTCCTGTCTCCTGGTCCCACACTGTTTATTTTGTATTCACGTATTGATTCCCACTTCCGCTGATGCTTTTCCATCAGACCCCATTGTGACTTTTTTTTGCATGTCCTGTCTGCTTTCTGGTGGGGTGCCCTTCATAGTCTGGCTTTTTTCTGTCTGCTTCCCTCACCTGTCTCCTGTGCCTCAAAGAATCCTGCACCTGATCCTTTAAAGAAGGGTGAGGTGGGGAGTAGCATTCAAATATATCATCACATTTATTTCCTGCACTTGTATTCCATGTTGACCAAAAATGAATTCGTGAATTTCTTTCGTTCTAAAACGATATCAAGAGTGGTATTAACACAATATCTTAAAATATAATTCTCCTTCTTATTTGAAATATAAATTAATTTATATGTAAGTCATTCAGAAAATATTCAGTGGATTCATTATTAGTTAATGTAATTTGTCATAGCTAGGTAAATTTCAAAAAGCTAGATGGGCAAATATCCAAAAAAGAAGAGAGGCCTGTATTTTTCCAAAGTCACTGCTAATGGCTTCTTTCTGTTAAACTCTTGAAACCCAAGTAATGCAACCTTATCCAGTCAATGAGTATTTTTTAGTTGCCAAATAATATATGAGAGATAATTGAGAATTTGAAGTTAAAATATTAGGTAGACATAACCGTAAATACTATCATTAAATTTTTGAAATACTCTTTGATATATAATAAATGATTATCCATCATGATATAAGGTTTTAGATTTATTCTTCTTTGACTGAACTATACTGTCTTCTTGGAGCTTCTTTAGCTGAGTTGTATTCAGAATACATTCCAGAATCTGGATACATCTACTTGCCACGTCCCCCAGGAAAACTTCACTAGATGCAAACTGTAAGGGGAAAGAATGAAGGAATCATGAGCTAACTCAGAATATACAAATGGCTGGGTCTCTCCTTTGTGAACAATTGGAAGTATCTATTGTGTCTTAATCTCTGTGCTTATAGTTTTAGAGGGCATAGCAGAAAGGAAAAAAGAAATTCACCCTCCTTGGGGAACCTTGACTCAAAAAGATTTCGTAGGTCCCATATTCAAGTGACGTTTCAAATTCAGTTACTAGAGACAAGTAGGCCAATTGCTATAATATAGTTGTTTATACTTTTTGCTCACCTAACATCTTCTTTCAGCAATTTGGAATTTCCCCTTTATGAAGCAGATACTGCTTCTCACTAAAAAGCTGGACATGTCAGATAATCACCTTCCTGGTATTTCTTGCAGGTAGGGTATGGGCACATGACCTCAAAGTCCCACCAATACACTCTTTCCAGATTTGTGTGGGAGTCTGGTGAAGAGAAGAATTTCAGATTCCATCTGATGAAAGTGATGATGGGGATGACAATTGCATCCTGTTCCTAAAGACAATGTGTGTGTGTGGGGGGCGTTAATGTGGTGTCCTTCTCCAGTGCTTCATGTTGGTGGTAATGGACAGTGATGCCATCTACAGGGTCCATGCCATTGGGGGTGGCTATGATGATTTCATGATTTTGGGAACTGTTTCTGACTGGTATGCCCTCAGGCTTGATTCTCCAGTTTTCTTACTCTGTGAATGCCTAGCAGCCTTTTGAATATCCCTTTTGTTTAAGTGAGTCGGGGTTAGTTTCTGATGCATGGACATAGGAGGCTTGACCAATACTAGGCAACTCTCCTTGGAAAAATGTTTAGAACTCACATCTTTGGTTTTACTGGATAATCCCCAGAAAACAGTCTCTCAAATTTAAAATCTTGGAGAAAATTTTTAGTAGTAAATTTTCTGCTTTGTAGACCAAGATAATCTTTCTAAAATACAAATGTTTCCACTTATAATGTTAGATTGGCATAAAAACTATTTCCTGTTCTAACTAACACACATGAAAGAGAGCAAGAGCTAGAACAGGCGACCTGCATAGTTGGACAGATCTTCCTTTGCCTGCTTGCTGTTTTAGAGACTCCGAGAGAAGATGTTTGAAACTGGGGAGTTAGGCTTTCATGTTGGAGATTTCAGTCCTAGGATTTTAAGGGGTTCTTTCTTGATTTACCTAGTTGCAGAAGGCCTGAGAGAAAACTGTCTTCTGTGTGTCATTGTGTAAGTGACACTACAGGATGTAGTGTTCCCAAACATGCTTCCAGAGGTCACTGTAGGTGACACAGGAGAGATGTATCATGAAGGCACCTGTATGAGGGGCCAGAACATTTTGATGGTTAGCTTTTTGAGTTCCTGGCTTTATAAGGATAAAATTTAGAATGTTTTGAGAAGGAGGTAGATGTCTCATCCTTTGGGGAAGCCTACTAAAATGTTATCATTAAAAAATAAGTTGTGATAAAGAGTCTGAGGTTAGGGACGCTTGGGTGGCTCAGTGGGTTAAAGCCTCTGCCTTCAGCTCAGGTGATGATCCTGGGGTCCTGTGATCGAGCCCCGCATTAGGCTCTCTGCTCAGGGGGGAGCCTGCCTCTCTGCCTACTTGTGATCTCTGTCAAATAATAAATAAATAAATAAATAAATAAATAAAGGCTTAAAAAGAGAGAGAGAGACTGAGGTTAAATCTCAGAAATACCTGTGAATCAGTTGTTCTTTTCTGATGATCAATAAGTTACTAGAGGGAGGTAGGTTTGACATCTTCTGGGTAAAGAAAGAACCCTGACCAAGTCACATGCTTGCGGAGATGACCACACCATCTCAGGAAGAAGAGGTCATGGAAGGATCTGGAGTCAGGGCCGACGAAGGAGCAGTGCCCTCCAGGCCACAGCTTTATTCCCTGGAGGGTAAGTTGTTAGGGCATCTGCTTCTGTGGATGTCCTCATTGAGAATGGTGTTTGGTTCTCATTTGTCTAATGAAAAAGGGGAGGAGGAGAGTGGTAAATCCAAAATAACAGGTGTTCCCAGACAATTTAGGGTTAGTTTCGAGTATCTTTTTGAGAAGTAAAACAGTAGAAATCTCAAAAGCCTTGCCTCTTTTCTGTATATTTGGACAAAAGAGCATCTTATTTAGGAATTGAATATAGTAATAACATCTCCCATTTGTTGGGTTTCTGCGGTGCTCCAGGCACCGCAGGGTACTTTTTGGGCTGGGTACTTGGGCTGGGTACTTGAGCTGGGTACTTTTTCTATGATATCTCATTTCGTTCTCACAAAAACTCCATGAGGAAGATATTATTATTATTCTCACATATAATTTTGTAGATACAGTGTGAGGACCTTGACTACGAATCTGTCATTCAGTTTCCGTAGTCATATCAATAAATAAACGAAGTAGAAAAAGCAAAGATGTCACAAAAATTAAAAATAAAATTAGCTTGGAATTACTTACTAATTAATAAGCAAACAAATGTATCTGTTACCATTAACACTGCTAGTAACCAGCTTGTAGATAGTTGAAGATTTTTCTTACTGAATAGTTTCATAGGAGATTTCATAACCAAAAAGGAAAAAAAAAAATCAAAGCAAGCATTTCAGGGAGTATTATGTATGCAGTATTCAGCTGTGCAGAAACAAAATCATAACCAGATTTACTTGTGCATTAATTTTTTGTTTCTTAACCATATCAGGCCTGAACTGGGAGTATTTGCCTTATCTTTTATGCTTTTTAGTGTGTCTGGTTATCATCTTGATGTGTTAATTCCAGGTTTTAAGTCAGTGGTGATCAAACTTTTACACGCATAAAAATCAGCCAGAGTGCTTGTTAAAAAGGTCCATTTTGTTGGCTCCTCCCCAGAGTTTGTGATTCATCAGCTCTGGGTTGAGGTGAAACAGTTTCCATTTTTAACAAGCAGCACAGCTGTTTCTGATGCACGGAGTTCTGGGCCCTTTTTGAGAAACTCTTCCCATGTGAGCAGGACAGTGGCGACGGCCGGGGCAGCATCCGTGCATGGGTCAGGTGATGGTGGGATATTCATAAGGCACCTTGTTTATTTGAAATCTTTTCCTCGCCTACTTCTTGTTCCCCTCACATCTCTTGTTCTACTTGTCTTCAATCCAAGTTCCCAATGGATTCCTCTCATGCCATCATCCAATCTGTTTAGGATACCAGAAACAATGTCTTGCTGTTTGATTGTCCAGGCTTATCCTGTCAGTGAGGCTGGAAGCTGTGTTCAGGTGTTTTACTTACAACTTGGTCCCAACAATGGGAACTTTCACTCTAAATGCAGAAATTCATTTGGGGTAATAAAGTACCTACAGGCTTTTCAATAAGTGTGGGTTCTATTCTGTTCTATTCTTGAACTGGAGAATGCAAAACTCTGAGTGTGAATTATGGCTTGGTCACTTACAAATTGCACAAGTAAGTCTAAGCCTGTAGTAATTCAGGCTGTTAGAGAAATAGCTGTCGTATGCAAAATAAGAAATAATAATACGTATCTTGCCTAGTTGTTCAGATAACTCAATGTTATCATTCATTAATTTAACAACTATGTTAATGTGTCACATGCTGGGAATTTTGAACTCACCCAATCCTTGTTTCCCATTCACATTTTTCTCTTTGTATATGCCAAGCATCCTTATCTTTTAATTATCTAATTTCTTGCCAAACATAGTCCATATGAAATTAGCATTTATAAAACTTTTTAGTAATATAAAATATATATCTCATCTATGGCTAAAAGAATTTTAATAATTACATGTATTAATTTATGTATTAGGTAATATTTATCAATCACCAGTGATTCATTAATTACCTAGTATTAATTACATTTATTAGCTATCTAATATTTATTAATTATCTAATATTTATTACCTATGGTATATCAGGCTATCTATAGGAATTGTGGACACAGAGTACAAACTGATATGGTCTGAATCTTCATTGACCTTACATTCTAACAGAGGTGACAGACATCTGAACAGGGAAGGTGGATAATCAGCAAGAACTAATTTTACAATTAATTATTAAAACACAGGAAGTTCTGGGAAAAATTAAAAGTGATCTATAAATAACAGAACAGGAATATCTGACTTAGTTGGTGGGATGGTGGGAGAAAAAACATTTCCTTGAGGAAACAAAATGTCAGCAAGGTTTTAAAAGGAGAATGTGAATTAATCAGGCCCAAGTTAAGGGGAGTGGGCTGAGCAAGGGAGAGGTTTCAGGGAGAAGGTTTGTGTATGTCTCCTCAAGCAAGAAGGAGCATGATACTTCTGAGGGACTTGAGGAAACTTATCTTTAGAAAGATTAGTCTCTTTGCTGGTGGGGAATGGACTGGAAGAGGAAATTCTGTGTTGGAAGTAGAACGGGGAGCTTTGACCAGAGAGGTGGCGGAGGATGTGGACTAGAGTGGTGAGTAGAGAGATTATGTAGGAGCTAAAATGAACAAATATTATCACTTGATTGGAGATGGCCTGCAGAGGGGAGAGAGGTGTTGAGTGGCTCATGCTCCTGGTTCCCCATATACGGTTGGACAAAGAGACCCTTCATCACAATGTAGTTGAAACTGTCTTAACATTGTACTGTTGCCCGTGAGTCAGTAGAGCAATAACTCCTGTGACTACGCTGTACTTAGCATGGTGTCACTAAAAGAGTAGTGCTTGAAAGTCAAAGAAATCCGTGTTGTAATGCTAATTCTGTAACTAACTGTCTGACTTTGGGCAAATCTCTTAACCACTTGCTGTGGATTTGATTTTATCATTTGTAAAATATTGGATCATATAATGTCTAAAATTTCAGTTCTGACTTTTTATGGTGGTTTATGTTGGTCTAAATGAGGTTAAGTAAATTAAAATATAATTTAACAGTGTTTTTTTTAGAGTCTAATTAAATCATGGTAACCTAGTTAGTCAAACTACAAATCCAAGCATTTCCTTGAATCCTTCCCCACAAATGCCATGTCTGACCTAGCATCAAGTCTTGTCAATTCTACCTGTAAAACTGCAATAGTATCCTAACTAGTCTCCTACTTTCTACTCTTGCCTTCCCAAGACCCATTCTGCATGCAGTAGCCAGAGGGATCTTTTAAAAATCTAAATTAGAGGGGTACCTGGGTGGCTCAGTTGGTTAAGAGTCTGCATTTGGCTCAGGTCATGATCCCATGGTCCTGGGATCAAGCCCTGCTCCCTGCTTCCCTCTCCCTCTGCCTGCTGCTCCCCCTGCTTGTGCATGCTCTCTCTAAATAAATGAAAGACATCTTAAAAAAAAAAAAAAAAGTAAATGAGATAATGTGACTAATGCCCAGAACTTTTTGCTGATTTCCTATCATGCTTAGAATAAAATCCGAGTTCCTTTCTTTTTCTCACGAAGCCCTTCTTCATTGGACCCTGACTGCCTCTTCTTCCTCTTCGTTTAGTACTCCTCTCTCTCATTCTTGGGGTCTTCACTAAAGCATATATATATATATATTTTTTTTTTTTTTTTTGAACATGCCAACCTCCCTTGTGACTTAGCAAACTATTCCTTCTGACGAGAAGATGCTTTCTTGGCTCTTTGAATGCTTGGTTTCTCTCCCTCATTCAGTTCCCAGCCTAGATGTTGCCTCTTTAGACAGATCTCTCTTAACTACCCAAACCAGTAGCTTCCTGGTCACTCTCAAGTACTTTTCCTCATTTTGGTTCTCTGAAGAGAATTTATCATCCTCTGCTGTGTGAATTGCTTATTGATTGTTTGTCTTCTCCCAGAATATAAGCTCTATGAGAGAAGGAACTTTATCTCGTTGTTACCATGTCCCTAGTGCAAAATAATCTTTCATATATTAGTTACACAGGAAACATTTGATAGATAAGTGAATTAATAGAGATATATCAAGAAGCAAGACAGTTCTCATACCCATGGATTTTATAATCTCACAAAGTACATAATTTTTTATACTGGTGGGGTTTATGAATGGTCAAGAAGTTAATATTTCTTAAATTCAATCTCAAAGTTCTTTCCCACTGTGTTTGCAACTTCTGTTTAGTTGCTGCCACATCAAACACATATTCAATTTTTTTTTCTGAGTATTCTGATCATCCTATAAAAAAGAAATCGCACTTAAACTAAGACACCGATGAAAATATTACTGGACTCTTTTTATTTAGACAAATAATTTGTGTTTCCAAAACTTTAGTGTCGCTATTACTATATTATATTTTTTAGTACATAACAATTTTGGTAACATGTTAAGTATTTTTTCAGTGTTAATGAAATATTAAAGCAAAATGAGCTAAAAGATCCTGTAAGGGATTCTGATCTGTTTTGCCTCTAAACTCTTCTATGACCTCTGAGCAATTTGTCCCTTAGTCTCTGACTTGTAAAGACTAAATAATGTAATAGAAATATCTCATTTTCAGGTTCCATAGAGGCAAAAAGATTCTTCTAGTCTCACAGCTACCCCCTAGAGATCATTGAGTAGTCATGAAAAAATCTTTTGGCTCAGTTGCTGAGAATCACTTATTGCACCCCTGTTCTGAGGGTGGACTACCAGCCTCGGATCCTGCAAGGGCATTGTAAGGTCTTACTTTTCTTAATGTTATTTTTCCCACCAGTCTTCCAGAATGTCTGAAATGCCTATCACAAGAATCGCTCCTTTGGGTTAAGAGGTTATCTCCAGGGAGACATGTTTAGAATGTAGAGAACACATGAGCACCATTTAGCACATCTGCACTGATTGGATTATCAGAATAGGAGTTGCCTTCCAGAAGAAGACTGGAGCTAAGGGAATGGAATATGTTATTTTCTGTTCTTTCCTTCTTTGCATCCATCCATCCTTGAAACAGTACTTTTAATGTCAACACTTCTGTGAGGCCATAGGTAGAATTTAAGAAAAGGGAACAGCCCATCTCAAGGAATTTCAGTGTAGTGGAACTGATGAGAATATAAAGTTAACTAGATTACATGGGGAAAATGAAATAAACAGATTAGATTATAAGGATGGGAGCAGCTCATGCTGGCATGAAATATTGGGACCAGCTTTGTGGAGGAGGTGGCATTTCATCTGAGCTTGAATTGGGCTTTGAAGAGCTAGGAGGATTTCAATAAACAGAGGTGGAATGATAAGGGGTAAGAATAGGAAAGGAGAGAGCTTTTTAAAAATTTTTTAAAAAATAGATTTTATTTACTTATTTGACAGAGAGAGGGGAGGGGGAAAGTAGGCGCAATCGGGGGGGAGCGTCAGGCAGAGGGAGAGGGAGAAGCAGGCTTCCCACGGAGCAGGGAGCCCAATGCAGGGCTTGATCCCAGGACTCTGGGATCATGACCACAGCAGAAGGCAGCCACTTAACTGACTGAACCACCCAGGTGCCCCAGGAGAGAATTTTCCCCCTAAGAGAACAGCATAAGCAAAGGCAGAGTAAATTTTGATGAAAGTTAGAATTTGAAAATATCTGAAGAGTGAGGTATTTCCTATGAATTGTTTGCAATTGCTTTATTGAGGTATAACTGACATACAATAAACTGCAAACATTTAAAGTGTGTGATTTGATAAGTTTGTTTTATATATACATCTGTGAAATAATCACCATAGTCTATGTAGTGAACATTATCCATCATCCTCAAGGTTTCCTTATGCCCCTTGATAATTCTTCCCTCTGGCCCCTTTAGGCAGTCAATGACCTGTTTTCTGTCATTATATAAATGGAATTGTAGAGTTAACTCTTTTTTCTTGTTGTTAGGGGGTTTCTTTCGCTTAGCATAATTATTTTGAGATTCATTTATGCTATTGTTCATTCCTTTATATAGCTGAGTTGTATTTTATTGTATGAATAAACCACAGCTTTTTTTTTTTTTTATCTAGTTACCTATTAATGGGAATTTGGGTTATTTCCAGTTTGTGGTTATTACAAATGAAGCTGTGTGACCATTCATGCCAAGATCTTTACATGGACACATGCTGTCATTCCTCTTGGGAAAATATCCAGAGGTAGAATAGCTGGATTTTATGGTAGGTGTGTGCTTAACCTTTTAAGAAACTGATGAACTGGGCTCCTGGGTGGCTCAGTTGGTTAAGCAACTGCCTCCGGATCAGGTCATGATCCTGGAGTCTCGGGATCGAGTCCCGCATCGGGCTCCCTGCCCTGCAGGGAGTCCGCTTCTCCTGCTGACCTCTCTCCTCTCATGCTCTCTCTCTCTCAAACAAATAAGTAAAATCTTAATAAGCCAAAAAAAAAAAAAAAAAAGAAACTGACAAACTATTCCAAAGAAGATCATCATTTTACATTCGCACTAGCAATGTATGTGAGTTTCAGTTTTTCCACGTCTTTGTCAACACTTGCTATAGTCCAGCTTTTAAATTTGAGCCATTGTAATCAATGTGTGGATTTAGTTTTCATTTTTCTAAAGACTAATGATACTGAGCATCTTTTCATGTACTTATTTGCCATCAGAATATCTGCTTTGTTGAAGTTCTGTTTAAATCTTTTGCTCACTTATTAATTACTTTTTAAAAAATTGAGATTTTTAAAACATTTTTTTTTAAAAAGGTTTTATTTATTTGTCAGAGAGCAAGAGCAAGAGAGAGCACAAGCAGGGGGAGCCGCAGGCCAGCTGAGAAACAGGCTCCCTGCTGAGCAAGGAGCCGATGCAGATGCAGCACGATGATCCCAGGACCTTGGGATCATGACCTGAGCTGAAGGCAGATGCTTAACCAACTAAAGCACCCAGGCATGCCTTAAGTTGAGTTTTGAGACTGCTTTTGATACATGTCCTTTGTTGGCTATGGGACTTTAAAATATTTTCTTTCAGTGCATGGCTTGTCTTTTTATCATCTTAATAGTGTCTTTGAGGAGCAGACACTCTTGATTTTGGTAAATTCCAATCTATTAACTTCTTTTTATGGATAGTCATGTCTGTATTTTTTCATCATTTCTAAGAAATCTTTGCCTACCTCAAGGTCACAAAAATTCTACTATTTGTTTTAGAATTTTATAATTTTTGATCTTACATTCAGGTCTATGATCTGTTTTGAGTTCATTTTTGTATATGGTATGAGATACGGACTGAAGTTCATTTCTTTTAATGATTCACTTGTTCAAAATGTTGTACCATTTATTGAAAAGGTTATCCTTTCTACATTGAATTGCCTTTGCGTCTTTCTCAAAAATCAGTTGTTCATATATGGGTAGGAATATTTATATTGTCTTTGTTCTCTTCCATTTTTCTGTTTAAGCATCTTTAGTCAATAAAGGTAATTCCGAATTTTTATATCTTGAATTTCTGAGTCTTGAAATCAAATAGAATTAATTTGTCAACTTTGTTTTTCCTTTTCAAGTTATTTTGGCCATTCTAGGCCCTTTGCATTTCCAGATTCAGTTTTCCAATTTTTGCAGAAAATCCTGCTGAGATTTTAACTGGGATTTAGTTGAATCTGCAGATCAGTTTGGGTGGAGTTGGAGCTGACATTCTAACAATGTTGAGACGTCTGATCAATGGAAAGGTTTATGTACCGGTTTATTTAGGTCTTTTAAAATTTCCTCAGCAGTTTTTTGTTTGTTTGTTTTCACTGTATAGATTTTCCACATTTTTTTTTTGAGATTTATCCTTACTTCATGTTTTTTGTTGCTTTTGTAAATGGTATTTTTAAAAAGATTTTAAAAATTTATATATTTGAGAGAGAGGGAGAGGGAACATGAGTGGAGGGAGGAGCAAATGGAGAGGGAGAAGCAGACTCCTCCCTGAGCAGGGAGCCCGACAGGGGGCTCCATCCCAAGACCCCAAGATTATGACCTGAGCCAAAAGACAGATGCTTAACTGACTAAGCCACCTAGGTACCCTGTAAATGGTATTTTTTAAGTTTCATTTTTTGATTGCTTATCAGCAAAGCATAGAAATTCATCTGAGTTTTAGATCTTGGCCCTTTAACCTAAAAATTTAGCTTTTATTAGTTCTAATAGTGATTTTGTAGATATTGCATTTTCTATATAGATGACTGTATTGTCTGTGAGCAAAGACAGTCTTATTTCTTCCTTTTTTTGGGTCTGGTTCTTTTATTTTTTTTTCTTGCTTTAGTGAAATGACTAGAACCTTCAGTACAATATCAAGTAGAGTAGGGAGAGCAGACATCCTTGCCTTGTCCTGATCTTACGAGAGCATTTTCTTTTACTATTGTTATTGGCTGAGTTGTATTCTCCCAAAATTCATGTATTGAAGTCCTAAATTGTGGTGTTTCAGACTATGACTGTATTTGGAGATAGGGCCTTTAAAGAGGCAGTTAAGTCAAAATGAGTTTATGTGGATTGGCCTTAATCCAATATGACTATTGTCTTTAGAAGAGGAGGAGATTAGGACACAGATATACACAAGTAGTAGTGAGGAAAAATCATGTGAAGACAGAAAGATTGCCGTCTAGAAGTCAAGGAGGGAGACCTCTGAATGAAACCAATCCTACTGATACTTTGATCTTCAAGCCTCTAGCCTAGCTTCCATAACTGTTAGAAAATAAATTTCTGTTGTTGAAGCTACACAGTCTGTGTAGCATTTTATTATAGCAGAATTATCAGACCAATACAACCATTAGGTATGATGTTAGCTATAGGTTTTTTGTAGATACCTTCTACCAGGTTTTGGAAATTCTAAGTTTGCTGAGAGTTTTTATCAGGAACATAAGATTTGTCAAAGCTTCTGAATCTTTTGAGAAGATCATATGGTTTTATTTTTTTAGTTTGTTAATAGGGTGACTCAAATAGATTGCAGTAGTGACTTAATATGCCATAAAAATTTGTATGTGTAGGAATTAATGATATTTTCCAGCTCTTTTTATACCATCAATGAAACAAAAATGCAATTAGCTACAAATCATCCTATGTAGGTTAGTAAAATTCTCTTTGGGGTTTCATAAACTAAAAAGGAAGCAGTGATATTGGTTAATAAATAGTAATACCTAAAACTGATTGTAATCTGAATCTTGAATTTACTGAAAAACTTTTACAGTTGGCTTTAAAATAGAGAGAGGGTGTTAGGAAAATGGAGAGTGTAGCAATGACAAAGTCCAAATATTTAAAATATAGTCTAGGGTTTGGTTTCTTTTTGGTTAAATTTTATCCATATATCTCTATCCACAATGGAGGTATGAAGAATGGGTAGTTTGTATAGATGATATTTAAGGAATCTCAGGAAGATGTCTTCCTCCTCTGCAAAAGCTGCTCCACTGTTGTATTAGCAGTTCATTTCTTTGGTTTAGCGTTGCCTCTTTTAAAATTAGATTCCAGGGACGCCTGGGTGGCTCAGTGGGTTAAAGCCTCTGCATTCGGCTCAGGTCATGATCCCAGGGTCCTGGGATTGAGCCCCTCATCAGGCTCTCTGCTCGGCAGGGAGCCTGCGTCCTCCTCTCTCTCTGCCTGCCTCTCTGCCTACTTGTGATTTGGTCTGCCAAATAAATAAAAAAAAAATCTTTAAAAAAATAAATAAAATTAGATTTCTATTCACAAAACCAACACTTTGGGCTGTTCAGTGTGCATACCAGTTTCAGTTGATTTCCTTTCCCTCAGAGCCATTTTGCTGAGATCAGAGCACTAAGAAGCCAAGAATCTTATTAAATGAGTTAAGGGTGATTGTGAAGCATGGAATAATTGCATCACGGGACATTGCCTGCTTAGAGTTTTGGTGGTTGGGGAACAGGAAGGCATAAGGGCTAAAGGCAGGTCTGGGGCTGGTGAAGAGGGAAGTGACTCATTGTGGGAAATGAAGTGAAGTGCAGAAAGGCAAGTAGGAGATTATTTATGGTGTTATCTAGTAAAACAAATACATATGAACACTCTTATTGCTGGCCTTGGTTCTAGACATAAGTACAAATAAGGCAGTACCTTTAAATGGGAGTAGGTATGGGAGTGGAGGTGAGAAATGGCTTGAGGGAGGAGCAGGGAGATGGATGGGAAACAAAGGGTGATGAGAAGTACACAACTGTCACAAAAGTGCTCAAAGTTGGGCAAAATCAACCTCTGAGAGAGTGGCTGGAGGAGGGAGACAGTTAGGAAAGCCCTGAAGAGGAGGAGACCAATGAAGAGCTCTATTACGGTTTTGATGATACCTGGATATTCTCATAGGATATTTAGTTATAAAGGAAGATCACATTGTTTTATGTATTCTGTGTTTGCTAGGGAATAATGCTAAGAAAAAGAAAAATAGATTATAAGAAGAGTAGAGTAGCCACGCAACACTTGGGGAACCAAAAAGTCTGTTGGTCCCAGTCTGAGCGTATGGTTACTTGAAAATTTCTTGATATGGAATAAACTTTAACTCCTTAGTGATGTTTATGGCTAAACATATGTACAATGAGATAGTATAATGAAATAGGTAAGAGAAAGAGCATTGAGGCATCCTTCAAATTCTGGTCCTACTATATTACTTGCAGGACTTTTGGGCAAATTAACCTTTATTTACTTTGCTTTCCCCAACTGGAAAGTGGAATTAATAGATTTTTTAATGAGGATCAGTCAAGTTAAATATGCAAGGTGCTTAACAATGCCTAGCATTTATGAGAGAGAGAGAGAGAGAGAGAGAATGCATGTCAGTTTAATACAGAACATGAATTTGGAAGAAGGGGAGATCTAAATTTCAATCCTGGCTCTGCTATGTACTTACTGGCCTCAGCTGTTTTTTAATCACACAATGGATATAGTAAGTTTTGTATGGTCACTATGAGAATTAAATGACATAAAATATATAATAGGCCTAATCAATTATCTGATTATTCATAGGCACTTAACTGCTCTTGTTTATTATTATTATTTAATTTTTAATGGTCATCTTTGATCATAGTTCTTTTAGAGTGACCTTTAACAAGCTTTGCCAAAAAAGTATTCCTATGATTAGGAATGTTTTTGTGATGTGTACATTTTAGTATTATAGGAATAGATTTTATTTTTTAATTTTTTTTTTAAATTTTAATTTATTTATTTGACAGACAGAGAGATCACAAGTAGGCAGAGAGGCAGGCAGAGAGAGAGGGAGGAAGCAGGCTCCCCGCTGAGCAGAGAGCCTGATGCGGTGCTCAATCCCAGGACCCTGAGACCATGACCTGAGCCGAAGGCAGAGGCTTAACCCACTGAGCCACCCAGGCGCCCCTAGGAAAAGATTTTAAAGTGTTTGCTCTTTATGTTTATCATGGGACTTCCTGCTTCAATTCCATATCTTCTGCCTGCTTTCTTTCCTATGTAATACTCTATCCATTATTCTGATATATTTGGCATATGCATATATTTATACATATGTACTCACTCATATAAAAATGAAAATATTAATTTTAGAAGAATGTTTACATGAATCATAGAAGCAGCTACTTTGCCACTTTTGTTTTTCTTTCTTTACTCTGTCCCCTCTATATTATACAAACTTTGTCTTTTGCTCTAAAGAATAAAGGGATATATGCAATTAAAAAAAAAAAGTTTAAAATATATTTTGTATTGTATCTCTAACAAATATGTAAGTTCATAAAACAATATGCAAATAATTTAATAAGGCAATTTAACTTGTGAAATACTATGAAGAAAATAAAATGGATGTGGCAAGGTTAAAAAAATATTCTTATGAGTTTAGTGATTTTCTTTATACATCATAGACTGGGCAAAAATCAAGCCTTTTGAGAATTAAGCTATTCATTTCGAGCTGTGTTTCAAGGAAGAGAGAACTGAAAATATGATATGTGGCAATATGCTTAAGAGTACGTAGCTAAAAACTAGCAATGTATTGACTAAATCTTACAAATATATTTATGTGTTTCTTTAAAAAATTTATGTGGCATCTCTAATCAGTAGGGAGAAGATGAGATAAATTTCATTAAATGATATTGGTACTGGGATAATAAGATAGTCTACTGGGAAAAATAAAGTTGATCCATAGCTCAACTATATTCAATATAAAGTCCAAATGTATTTCAGAAAAAAATATGAAATCATCAAAGAATTAGAGGAAAAAAATATGGATGGCATTATTTTCTAGCTTTGGAATGGGGAAGGTTTTCTAACTGTGACTAAGAATTCAGAAGTCGTAAAAGAAGAGACAAACTTTTGACCACAATAAACAAATACATATTAACACAGCAAAACTATCATAAGCAAATCAAAAGATGAACATCAAAAGATGAACTGGGAAAGATGATCTGCAGTTCTCGTGCATAAATGAATAATGTCCATAATATATACAGAACTTCTAGAGGTTGGTAAGAAAAAGATGATTTTTTAAAGTGAACAAAAGTATTTTTTAAAATGAACAAATAATATAGACACGTCGTGCGAAAGGAAATACAGCTGGACTTTTAAAAATGTGAAATATGTTCAAAGTCATGCATATTAAGATATATAAATGCTAATTCAACTTATACCAAAAAAAGTATTTTTTTCACCAATCAGTTTGAAATGGTACCTTCCCTATAAAGTGCAATTTGGCATTATCAATCAAAATTATAAATGCATTTTCCTTGGACCTAGAAATCTTACTTCTGGAATTTATCCTTCAGATAAAATTGTGCACAAAGAGAATGACTTACATGCAAGTTTATTTGTTGTAACCTTGTTTTTAATAGTGAATGGTTGCAAATAACCTTTGTGTCCACCAATATGGGATTGATTTAAAAAAATTTTTTTAAAGATTTTATTTATTTATTTGACAGACAGAGATCACAAGTAGGCAAAGAGGCAGGCAGAGAGAGAGAGAGAGGGAAGCAAGCTCCCTGCTGAGCAGAGAGCCTGATGTGGGGCTCGATCCCAGGACCCTGGGATCATGACCTGAGCTGAAGGCAGAGGCTTTAACCCACTGAGCCACCCAGGCACCCCGATTTAAAAAATTTTTGATCCGTTCTCTAGAATACAATACAAAGCAGCTCTAAAAAGGAAAAATAAGTTTTCTATGTTCTGTAATAGAAAATTCTCCCAGATGTATTGATTTGTAAAAACAGAAACTCTGGAACAATGTATATAATATTCTATATTTTGTATAAAACAGTGGGAAGAAAATGAATATAAATTTGCATTTGATTATAATTGTATAAAGAAACTCTGAAGAGATATGTAAGAAACTACTAAAATTGGTTATCTTTGGGGGTGGCAGGCGACAAACAGGGCAGAGAGAAACAGGAGTGGGAGTGAGACCTTTTACTGCATTGTTTTCTAATATTATTTTAATTTACAATGAGGTACATTTACTACCTGCTCAAAAATGAAATAAGATTAAATAAAATTCTGCTGTCTCTGGAATCAATAGTTACAGTCTTTCCAGGCTCTTGGGACTCTACAAATAATGTTATTTTTCTTAAAAAATTATATCTTTTCATTTCCCATTTTATCTAACTAATTTCCCCTAAAGCCTCAAAGAACCAAATAAACCTACAGCCCAATAGGAGAGGATGAAGTGCTCTGGTCAACCACAAGCTAACTTGGACCAATTAAAACATTTTCCTCCTGATCTCTTAATAATTCCCATTTCTTTTGTTAATTCCGTTTCCCTAAAAAGCAAATAACTCAGATGGTGCTAATCTAGCATCAGTTGTAGTTATGCACACTGGACGGGCCGTTGTGCTAGAACAAGTGCTATTATAAGCCATCTTATGACAAGCTAGACAATTTTTTACATGATTATTCATTTATGATTGGAAATAGTGCTCCATGTCATGTATGAAGTTCAAGAACTGGCAAAGGCAAAAAAGATTTTCACTATAAGATATTTTACTGGAAAAGGCCAAGTGTTTGATATTTTTGGCCTACAAAGCTGATTAGCTCTGAAGAGCCAAACAACAGATTTAATTTTATCAAATTAACCAATGTTAAATGTACAGAGTTAATGATTTTTTTCCTGTTTATTAATGCCTTCACTGTTACCCCCCTGTGCTTTAAAATAAAATGCAAGGTTCAACCTTATGATTGAAAGATTAGACGAGGCTTGAACCAGTAAAAATAGATTTTTTTAAAGGAAAAGTTATTTTGAGTGGAGTGCTAGCTGTACTAGACAAATTCAGTCGGGCCTCCTCTTCAGTCTTGTCAAAGCTTAGCACAGTCCAGAAGGCACTAGTGTGTATGCCAAAAAATCAGAGCAGCAGCAGTTAAAAAAAATAAGTGCACTAAGAAATATTAAATGGAAAGCCAATGCCTATAAATAAAAAGGCAAGTGAGCACTAATCAATCATAAGTAACTCTGAACAGAAAATAGGAGTTGGAAGGGTGAGAGAGATTTCACATACAACATATGAGACTAGATACAAATGATTTAATTAAACTGCATTCCTTCTACACAAGACTCAAAATCTCTAAATGTTAAGAAAAACTGGAGTATAGAAATGCAACGTCTTGCTTTGCAATCTATAGCGGATGAGTAGCAAGGCATATGCCAACAGCAGAAATAGAAGCAGTTGATGAATCCTGGGTGAGTGGAAGTGTTTCATTATCTGTATCTGTTTCTTGCTATTCATCTCAGCTTTACGGCTCTTACTAAAGGACCAAATTCTTTCCACTACGAACAATAGCAGCAGCCTCGATAAGCTTGGAATTTGGGGTAAAAATCATTAAACAGTATTTAAAACTAATTTCAATGAATATTGAATAAATTCAATCAAAAGTTAAAATAATACATCCAATAAATTAAATAAATGTTTTGAGGGGCCAGAGAAAAGGTAAGGAAGGAGAGAGGCAGAACATTGGTAACTACAGGTGTGAGGAGGGGAGAAAGGTATATCTGGCTGCCTGTTGGCCAACCAGAGAAAACAGGATGTTAACTCTGGAATTGGCTAGTTGACCTTTAAGGGCAATATTGCCTTAGGAAATTATTTATGCTTCTCAGCAGAATTGAACCATGTCTTTCTCTTTAGAGAAGAACTTGAATCTTTAAAATAAGTGGTCCACTTAAACATTTGGATTTCAAGAAATAGGTTTAGATTGATAAAAATGCTCCGCAGGCATCTTGACATCCATGATTTTATGTCTTGAATTAATTGTAGCTAAGTCAGAAAAAAAATGAAATTATTCCCCTTATATACATGTAAGTTTTAAAATAAAAAATATTTGAAATTTGGGAATTAAAATTTGAGAAATTTCCCCAAACTCTATTATCTATCTGTCATCTATCATCTATCTGTCATCTATCTGTCATCTATCATCTATATATTATATACAAAAAAGATACACATCTCAATACTATTGTTTGTTCTCAATTCTATGAAACTTGAGAATGTAATGATATACCAGAGATCATAATGAGTTAGTCTCTTACCACAAACATTAGAAGGCATAAATCTAAATCAATAATAAAAAACATAAATAATTTTTCCAACCTAATGAATGACGGCCAGGATTCTGAAGGAAAAAGTTATTTTTAAAATCAAAGATAATTTTGATGGTAGTTCTGGTAATGGGTAGCAAAAATGGCTCATGGGAAAGGCACACATACTGCTAATAGATTGACTGAAAAGAAAAACATTATTATTGGTGTTTTTTTCCCCCTACCAGATCCAGTGATATCACTACTGCAATCTGTTATTTATGTAGAAAGGCAGTAAACAGTGGAAAGGAGAGTATCTGTTCGGGAACATCTTCTCTGAGAAGTGCTTGAAAATTAAGCATGTGATGAACATGTGAGAAGCATTTACACAGTTGGCAGCATATAAATTCTCAGAACAGTAGGGGATAAAAATGGGTTAGATAAAGAAAACTAAGGATTAGATCCACATAAACAGTTGGATGTTTGTAACATATTTATTTAACAAAAAATGGGAATATAAGCATTTACCTTAAATGAAACTCAGCCTGAAAAGAAAATTAAAAAAAAAATGAGATTTAAACTAGAAGTTTTAAGACTCTAAAGTCTTATATTAGCTCATATTGTAATCTGCAACTCACAGGAGGATATGACTCTGTTTTGTCTCCATGCTTGAAAACAGTTGAATGTGTCCGGTCTATGAAGACCAGTTTATATCAGGGTTTTCTTTGACCTCGGCACCGCTAACATTTCATAGCCCATAATCTTTGCTGTGGAAGGCTGACCTGTCCATTGTTGGATGTTTTGGTAGCATCCTGGCCTCTACTCTCTAGATGTCAGCAGGATCACCTAAGTTGTAATGACCAGTACTGTCTCCAGATACTGCCAAATGCCCCTTGAGTAGCAAAATCGCCCTTAGTTGAGAATCATTCATCTACACCTCTTACTAGAAAATTAAGCAAATCTTACAGTTATAAAATGGCCTCTCAGCTGGCATATGTACTTAACTTACAAAAAAAAAATCACTAATTTAGGTCTAAAATAAATTTGTCAGAACTGTGCCATGATAACACCAATTAAAATATGGTTGAGAAAATTTTCTTTAGTAAAAAACAAAACAAAAAAACCCAAACCACACAACACAACAAAACCCAAACCAGAAAAAACTCCGATGGAATCTCCCATGCTAAATGCAGTCACTCAGAACCTATCTTGATTTTCATTTGTTCCCTTTCCCTATTGATTTATACAGGCTAAATTCTCTCTTCCTGATCTCCAGGCATAGCAAAGTGACTTCCAAGTGAGAAAGTCTTTGAGTGCTTATTTTTCCCCATGGGGAAGCTAGATTTTCACCTTCCCCTCTCACTTCCCTCTAAGGGTGATTGATATATGTTGACAGTCCTGGGGCAGGGGGATGTCATCAGGAAACCAACCCTATTTCTTTTCCTTATTGTCTGGCAAACCTCCTTTTTTGGGAGAGTCTGAAGACTTTCTTTCTGGTCAGTCTTGGTAATAATGGTTGCTCTGATCACTGTATTTTCAGTTTAGTAATTAATATGCTCAGCCCGGTGAAATAATCAAAATGTGCCATTTCATTGAGAGTTTCTGCTCTCCTCCAGCTTGTGTCTGAGCACTGGCTGCCTGTAGTTAGAAAAGCATGGCCAGCTTCTTTTCTGTTTCCCTGCCTAGAGTTTTTATTTCTCCTTCTACCCCTCACCCATTAGGCTATTTTTTTTAGCCCTCTTGGAATTGTAGCAGGAAAATGAGGAACCAAAGGGAGAAGAAAAGGTTTTACTTGACTGGTCCTGTTGTGTCATATGAGCCCTCTCTGCACTTCTTTCTCTTAGGATGCTTTTTACGAGTTCTTTGGAAATCCACTCCCCTCTCCCCCACCCCCAGCCCTTGACTCTGGCCAGTTCATTGTCAACTCTTTTCTTACCTCCTAGGTATAGGATGGGCCCTGGGGGTGTCTCTTCAACTGAATGGAAGGCAATTCCAGCCTAGCTCCTTCTTGCATAGCTCACATCTGAAAAGCACAGAATACTTCAGCTTTCTTTGTCCTGACAAACCTTGAGTGGATATGGCATCCCAGTGCTGCCAGGTCTCTTCCCTCCAACAGCAGAGCAGCCAGCAAGCCACGGTCACTTTCCCTCTAGACTTTACAGGGATGAGTCAAACATCAGCTCACTGTATTTCCTGTGCTGTGGGAAAATACACATCAAGCACTCTCAGGGACCCTAAGGAAGCCCATTCTCTAGGCTTGAGGGGAGGAGCAGGCTTACGTACCTTCAGCCAAAGAGGTTCGTGGTGTACTCACAAGCTAACTTTCCTTCAAGGCATGTTCTCCAGGTTCCTACTTTACTCTTTCATACCTGTCAAAGTATACTTTTCAAAAACTTAAGGATAGTGCTTCTACAAATATGCAGTGAATACATGCCACTGATTTTGATGACTCCTAAATGAATGATGAAGAGTTGGGATGGGCCATTTGAAGATAAGAGATCCTGAAGTATGTAAGTACGATATGGTGGTGAAAGAAAGAAGGATAAAACAAGAAATGAAAGTTAGATGTAAAACTGGCTAATGTCCTGCAGACCAACGAAACATGACCCTCCAGGGTTATTTTTCCTACCAGGCAGATCATTTCAGCTTATCACTCTTCTACAAATTAATGTCTCATTTCACAGGTTCTGGGTCACAAGTTATAGTAAAGAGGAAAGTTACCTTTCCCTAGGCAGGCAAACTATAATCTGCAGTTCCAATGAAGCCAGACTTTTAAAAAAAAAATTAATTAATTAATTAATTAATTCATTCATTCATTTGAGAGAGGGAGAGAGAGAGAGCATGAGTGGGAAGGGTAGTGGGAGAGGGAGAAACTCAAGCAGACTCTCTGTTGAATGTGGAGCCCAATGCTGGGATTGATCTAATGACACTGAGATCACAACCTGAGCTGAAACCAAGAGTCGGACGCTCAACCAACTATACAACCCAGGCGCCTCCAGACCTATTTGTGTACATAAAATTTTATTGGAATATAGTCACTTGCATTTTTTTAAGTATTGTCTATGGTTGTGTTCACCCTGCAATGGCAGAATTGAGTAGCTGAGATAGAGACCACATATAGCTTACAAAGCCTCAAATATTTGCTCTATGGCCTTTTACAGAAAAAAAAATTGCTGACTTCTACTGTAGAGTGTTAGATAACCACTGAACAGTCTTGGTAGACCATGCCTTTCTTTGATTTTGAAAGGGCACACAGTCATCTTTTTCTCTAACTCCAAATTCTGGTTAATTTTTCTTAATGTAAACTTGATATGGGTGAAGGACTAATTGTTGTAAAGTAGGGTTTTGACCATCTTTATTATGTGCTGGTCTTGTCCCTCATTTTGGAATTTGGGAAGAGTTCTCAACCAAAACTGATACTGAAATCATTCCATATAGACATTTTTTTCCCCCATATAGACATTTTGTTAAAATATCATTCTAAATAACTTACCTGGTTTTGGGGATCATGATTTTGTGTTTTGTTAGGGTAAAAATTCTCATATCTTTAAAAAACATCTTCCTTTTTTCTTCTTTTTCTTTTTTCGACTGGCAGTCATTGGAGATTAGAGGTGGCAGAAAGAGTACCTGATTCAAAATAATTATTGAAAATAATTTAGCTTTAAAAAATAATGCAGCTTTAATTTTGTCATTTTAGTTTTAGCTTTCACATGGAAAACTTGTGATTTGGCATTAGTTAATTACATTTAATTTGACTGAATCTACTTTTCTACTGCTTACTTTTCGACAGTTTTGTCAGATGGCAGTGATGTTTGTCGGCGAGCAGCTGAATACCGTTCTGAAGTATTTTTCTAGAGATGGGACATATTTCTCCTTAAGTCATGATGTAGTCTCTAATGATTCATTTAAACTGTTTTCCTTTTCTTAGGAAGTAGTGTGATGGTAAGGGAATTTGTGTTAGTGACTGTTTTGTTTCCCCGGTCAACTCATCTAACTGATCTGCTCTCTTTTCATAAGGATTCAATAAGGATAACAGTAAGAGATGTGGTTTCACTTAGCTTACAAGGCATTTGAGAGAATGATGGATGAGACAGTGCGTCATGAGCTATAGAGGTTCTGAGCCAGTGTTATTTGTTTTATAATAGGTGATAGCAAAACTTTGAGAATTGTTTCAACTACATTTCCCAAATTTAGACTTATCAACATTTCTCAGGCTCTGTAGAGCTCAGTGATCATTTTCTCTGATGTGCCTTCTTGGATCTCCTAGAGTTGGGTTAGGAATTGGGATCTAAGATCTCTGTCTTACTGTGTGTCTCTTTGTGGGTTCCCTAATAGATCGTCAACTCCTTAAGGATAAAGTTTTACCTTTTACAAATATATGAAATTTATGTATACTATTGATTTATGGGATAATAATTTGTATTAGATAGAAGTATAAAGAGGCAGGCCACATGGATTAGGGAGAAAGATGTCCAAATGCAAAGCAAAGATACTTGAACTTACAAAAACTACCTCCCACAGGGGCACATGGGTGGCTTGGTGGGTTAAGCATCTAACTTTGGCTCAGGTCATGGTCTCAGGGTCCTGGGATCGAGATGTGGGTCCGGCTCCCACTCTCAGGGAGACTGCCTGTCCTCCCTCTGTCCCTTCCCGCTCATGCTCTCTCTGTCTCACTCTCAAATAAATAAAAAAAAAAAACAATAAGTACTCCTGCACACAAAACAAAATAGAACAGAAACTTAAACACATGAAAGTCATCACAGCAGAAAATGCTATTAAAGTACTTACCAGAATTAAATGGGACTGGGGTGGTAGTGATGGGGTGGGGTGTGGGCCAAGAGGAAGTAGGCATGGGATGAAATAACATACAAGGCTCTTATTTATTGCCTTTATGTTCATACCGAGACTTCTGTTTCTCTTGGTATCCTTTCATCTAATACTATTATGAATGAATTCAGTACCACAAGGAGAGTATGTGTGAAGGCTAGCACATACCACAGTTCAAGCTGTTGCTTATGGAGCTGGGGGGTTACAGTTTAATTCAAGGACTATGTTCCTTCTGGAATCTCTAGGGGAGAATTTATTCTTTGTCATTTCCAACTTCTAGAGGCTGCTTGCTTTCCTTGGCTTATGGCTTCCTCACTTGGATGTTTGCTTCCATCATCACATCTCCTTTTCTGACTCTCCCCCACCTTGTTCTTCCCTCTTATAAGGATCCTGCTGATTACCCTGGGCCCACCCAGACAATCCAGGATAATCTCATCTCAAAATAGCTTAAATTAATCACATCTGTAAAGTAACATATTTAGAAGTTTCCAGGATTAGAACACGAATATCGTTTAGGAGTGCAGGGTGGGAGACAGCGTTATTCTGTCTATCAGAAATATTTAGAATGTATAAATTTCTGTATTTCTACCACTCCAAGGAAAAACATTATTAGAATTTTGGGTATATCTTTTTAGTATTTAAGAAATATGTATTTATATATCACATATTCTTTTTAAACAATGAGATTATACTTTAATATGGTTTTAAATTTTACTTAATACTGTGTCATGATTTTTTTCTCATGTTACATATCTTGTATAGCATCATTAAATTTTTTTTAATTTTTTAAAAGTTTTTATTTATTTATTTGACAGGAAGATCACAAGCAGGCATAGAGGCAGGCGGGGGCGGGGGGAAGCAGGCTCCCCGTCCAAGCAGAGAGCCTGACTCGGGGATCCCAGGACCCTGGGATCATGACCTGAGCTGAAGGCGAGGCCTTAACCCACTGAGCCACCCAGGCACCCCTTGAATAGCATCACTTTAAAGGTGAATTTATAGTATTCCATTGTATGCATTAATTTGCTATTGATAGATATTTATTATGTTGCTAAATATTTGTTACCCAATACCTCTGTAATTGTCTTGATTACCATGTTTTAGTGACTTCAGCAGCCCTTGGCAACGTGGGCAAGATGTCCAATACAACTAGAATCTGGGGCCAGTATATACTTCATTCAGCAATGAATGGACAAATGAGCATAGGTCAGGTGTTGTTGGCAACTCAAGAGGATCAAAGAACATGTATTTTCGTAGTTACATTGCCTAGTTCTTGTCACTAGGCTCCATCTTCCACCCCCTGTGGACTTTGGGTGATTACAATGTGTCAGTGTTGGTTCCTCATCCTTCCCATCTCTACTATTGGCCTTGGGAAACAAAGACTCCTTAATTATACTGGTAAGTTACATAGCTTCACAACTCCTTGCTGTTTATGGTGAATCAATTTCAATTCCCTGAAAATACCCTACAAACATATTAAAATGAATAGAAACAAAATCTGTACAAAATCTTTCTAAACTCTAGCAATTCCTGGCTTAGAAATGTTGCTGACTGGGTTCATAGAGAGTTACAGGAGACAAAACTCGTCATTATTCTTCTAAAGAATAATGTTATTATTTCATGATCGTACTTTTGCAGCTAAAACAGTGTATAACATATTCTTTAGATTTTATTACAGACTTTCAAAATTTTGTGATATACATAATAATGGAAATCCCTGATATTTTTCTTTATTGTGGTTAGTAAGAACAAAAATGAAGTATTCTTCCATTTCCTGATGTGGTAGAGTACTAAGGAGCAGAGAGAGACCGCAGATAGAAAACATCTGGGAATTTCCAAAACCAACTTTTGATCAATGTTTTACTCTGTGGTGGTAGTTGTCATTTTCTCCACCAAATTTTCCGTATGAACTACCAATTACTATCCAAATTGTTTGGTTTGATGTTTATGTCTATTTCCATGTCCCTTTTGCTCTTTAATACAAAACTCATAGTGATTGTCATGACTAATAAGGAGGAGAAGCCAAGGGTCTAGGTAAATGGGATAAACTACCTTTGAATGATGAAGAGTTAGTTTATTTTTTTATATCAGTTTTTTAATTTATATTTTTATTTGATTATAGTTGATATACAATGTTATGTTAGTTTCAGGTGTACAACATAGTGATTCAACCCAAGAGTTAGTTTAAAACGTTATTTTGATGGATGGATGGAGAATAATCTGTGAAATTTAAAGAATTATGGTACTTTTCTTTAATAACCACAAAATCTGCATTGCAATGTATAAATACTGAGTTTCATATGGTCTACCTTTAAATGGTATTCGAAACAGCATGGCCTTGTTACTTAAACTGAATCAACACAGCTGTCTTCTTGTTGCTTCCTTTGCATTTTTAGGAAAAGATACTTTTGTGAGTCAGAAGTTTTAGCCCTTGAAGGTTGTCTGACCAGACTTTAGGTATTTACTGTGAGAATTTCATCATTCTATCTAATTGAACTTCTCAGACATTTGCAGAAGTTTGTAACTAGTTTCTTAGTATTACATAATGAATTGGGTTCATCCTAATTAGTTAGTCCAGGTTTGTTGCAGGACCTTTTATTTTGCACTCAAGTCATCATCTATTTATACAAAGCACACTAAGCATGTAGCACTTGGCTACATATTGCAAAGATAAAAAGAAAGATAATGTGGCTGGCAAATGAATCCTGGATCCTCATAACCAGAGGGGTTTCTGTATCCAGAATATACTCTTCAACATTGTAGGAGGGACTGGGAGGCAGTGTATTAAGGGAACACATGGATGTATGTGTCAGAAAGATATAGGTTCATATCCTGACTTTGTCATTTACAAAGTGTAGATAATACCTACATTATGGTGTGGCCGTAAGCATTATATAAAATATTAAAAACAAATTCTCAAAGCAAAACTGTTCTGGAGACAGTAAAAAAAAAATCAGTGGTCCTGGGGTTTGGGGGCAGGGAGGGATGACTAGGTTGAACAGCAAGGAATATTTAGGACAGTGAAAATATCCTGTATGATACCGTAATGATGGACATATGTCATTATATATTTGTCCAAACAAATGGAGTGTATACTAAGAGTCAACAGCAATGTAAACTATAGACTTTGGGTGATTATGATGGGTGATCAATGTTGGTTCCTCAACTGTAATAAACATAATGCTCGGCTGTAGGAGGTTGATAATGGAGGAAGAGTACATGTGTGAGGACAGAGGGTTTACGGGAAATCTCAGTAACTTCCCCTCAATTTTGCTGTGAACCTAAAACTGCTCTAAAAACACAAAGTCTCAATAGAAAGGAACACCTCTCGTGGTTTCGTGCCTGGCAATTAATCAGTCTTAAAGGTGAAAGTTAAAATTATTAGCCTAGGGCTGTTTCCTTGGGCTGTTTCCAGAATATCGCTGGTAGCTTGTACCATACTTAGACAGAAAAAAGTGTGGGTAAGACAACTTTTCTCTGAATTATTCTACTTACCCAGTTCTGACTCTGGGCACCACATTCTTGTCATTATTTATTTTATAACAACCTTTGTGCTGGAATTAGGGGAAGCTGGATGATTGGAAGAATTTTGAAGATATTAAGAATGATTTCTTGAGAATGACTAAAAATGAACCAAGACTTATTAGAAATTTAGCAGATTACTTGTTAATGGTGAGTTTTTCACTATTTCTCTATTTCACTATTTCTCACCCTTCACCCCCTTTAAAAGAAGCATCTATCAGGAACCTCACAGTGTGACCTTATTTGGAAAAAGGGCTTTTGTAATGTAATTAAAGTAAGGATCTTGCGAGGGGACCATCCTGGATTAGGGTGGACTTTTAAGAGAGACAGACAAGAAGACACAGGGACACGAAGAAGAAGGGTGTGTGAAGATGGAGGCAGAGATTGGGAGAAGCACCCCTAAGCCAAGGAGCATCACAGTCACCAGAGACTAGGAGAGAGGCTTGGAATGGAGTCTCCCTTAGGGTCTCCAAAAGGATCTGAAATTGCTGACATCTTGATTTTGGACTTCTGGTCCCCGAAATTGTGAGAGAACAACTGTGTCTATTGTGAAGCCACATGGTTTGTGGTTAATTTGTTATGGTAGCCTTAGGAAACTAATATGGAATCCTGAACGGGATTTAGAAGTTTAGAAAACATTGCTGAAAATTGACTTTTAGAACCAAGTTTTGTTCTTAGGCTTTTGAATCGGTTCTTCTTCCTTTCAGGTAGGCTTCTAATACTATTTGCATATTGTCCTGATTGACCACTCTGCTCTTTATTAAGTCCTGAGTTTGCCCCCACTCCCTCCAGTGCCTGCTATTCTGCTTATGTGTTCTTTTATGCTTCAGTTGTAGCAGTTGGCCAAATTCTTTTTTTTTTTTTCCCCCAGTGGGATGAGAATATAGCTTCCTGTTGGGAGCTCAAGCAGAAAAGAATTAACACCAGAGAGAAATATGGGTTCGCAGAGAATGCTCACATAACATGGTTAAATACCCATCTCGGTGTCACAGCTAAGGATCTCATTTCAAATGGGCTTTTCAGCCACCTTCTTTTGAGTTAGGCTTGCTTTGTATTCATCCAGTTCTGGTTATATGTGGCTGCTCTGCAGAGGGAGCCACTTGAGTAGTCAAGGGCTATGCAATCCCAAGGGGTCAGGGGGTGATTTCCCTAGAGTCAGAGCATCAGCAATGACTTAGGGAGGGAGCCAGTGAATGGCAAGAGAGCAGAGGAGGGTGAATAAATTTGGGTGGTGATAGAATAAATGGAGGGTGGTGGTGGAGGAAGATTGGAGGAACATGTACCTATAATTAACACACACATATTTTCAAGAGTAGTATGGCAAGGGGCGCCTGGGTGGCTCAGCCAGTTAAGCATCTGCCTTTTGGTCAGGTCATGATCCCAGGGTCCTGGGATGGTGTCCCCGGGAGTTGTCCCCCCGGGAGTTGAGCTGGGCTCCCTCCTCAAAAGGGAGTCTGCTTCTCCCTCTCCCTCTGCTCCTCTGCTCATGCTCTCTCTCTCAAATAAATAAATAAAATAAAATAAAAAAAAAAAAAGAAAGGATAGTAAGGCAAAAGACATTTCCACTCAGACTCTAAAGTTGTCTTTTTGACTTAATCTTTTCTTCAAGGCAGGAATATTTATTTAACAAAACATATAGCACTCACTATACACTAAGCACAATTCTAAGTGTTCTATAGAAATTAACTCATTTAATTGTCAAAGAAACATGAAAGTTAGGTCCTATTATCATCTTCATTGTACTGATAAGGAGGCTGAGGCATAGAGGCATTAAATAACTTGCCCAGATTCACATAGCTAACATGTGACTGAGACGGAAAAGGTAGGATCACCAGATGAAATACAGGACATCCGATTAAATCTGAATTTTGCATAAAGGACAAATATGTTTTAAGGATAAGGTATGTCCCAGTGTTGCAAGGGACATACTTAAACTAAAAATAGCTTTATCTGAAGCTCAGATGTGGCTGGATTTCCTATAGTTTTATTGCTAAATCTGGCAACCCTACACGCAGGGATGGTTTGCTTTTAACTACTACCCTGCACTATATCCTAATCAGAAAGAAAAGAGTCTGTGGGAAAGGAGGAAGAAATACCATCCAGCATGATTAGCCCTTGGTTCTGAGGTCCCAATGACTCTTCCTGGATGCAAAATTTGGGATAGTTTGTATGGTATATAATATGCATGTTGATCTTTTGGTTCAAACAAGGCTATTATTTTGTATTATCATACAAGCGGGCTTGTGCTGATTTCAAGTAATCCTTTTCCCCTCAATTTATTCATATGAGATCAAATATACAATTACATATGCAACTGCACTTCTTCAGAGCTTTTGCCACAGAGGCACTCAGGGTTTCCATATCTAGCCTTTAATGTCAGTTTGACTTTAGGTAACACTAAATAATCACTCCTTATTCTTATTTAAAGCCCAAATTAATTAAAATGTATGTTTCTACAATGAGTATTGTTTCTAGATTTTTTTTTCAAATTCCCAATATAAATAGCTTTTTATGTAGATAATTAAAACCATCTGCTTCCTGGTAGCTCAAGTATGTTTACAGCGGCCCCTTTTTATTTGGGGAATTAAACTGCCATAAGTTTTTACTTTAGTGGATGAAATATCACAAAAAATGCTCATGGCAGTATTATTCCTTGAAAAGAAATGGAGACTATTAAATATTATTGGAAAAAATTGCTTTGTGTTAACTCAAAAGGCCTTAGAGTTCTGCATTTTTTAAGGTACATATATTTGAGTTTGTTCCATCAGAAAATCTAAATGCATAAATAAAGTTTCTAATAAAACATAGCAATCAAATAATGAAAGCCCTCAAATCACTTTATAACTATTACTCTAGTAAAATTTCTCTTGAGTCAGTAAAGATAAGGTATCTCCAGTAACACAGAAATTTGGTGATTTCACAAGATATAAAGTGACTGAATGAATTGAGTAAATTGGACAAAGCTACACACAAAAAAGCCATAAGTGAGGTAATGATGAAAGTTAAAATAAATGTTTTCAATCTCTGATTCTGATCAAGCCCTTATCTCCCTCTTTTGTGGCTTAGAGAGTGTATGTAAATGAATGCTCAATAATATATTTAGGATGTTTAAATTCTTTTATAGTTTCATATTTTCAAATTGAAAAAAAATGCCTGAAAAACTCCAGTCATATAATTTGCCATCATGGTGATGTCTTTGAATGCTGATCACATTTATTAGAAAAAAAGAGACTACCTTGTCAAAATGGGTGCTGAAGTTTGGTAATTAAGTTGTTCCACTCAACTGTGACTTTTGTTCTTTTGTTCATTTTAGTAAATTCTGTATCACAAAGATTAAGCTACTTGACTCTCTTGATACTTGGATACTTTAAAGAAAATATTTTTGAAAGAGAAATGATACTTGTTTCCTAGCAAAGCATATAATATGCCTTCTCGAAAATTATTCAAGAAAGCAGAGTGAAATTATGTCCTAGGGATTGCTATCAAAGTTTGTTATCTGCCTAATTACCAAATTTTGATTAAATTTCCAAATGTTTACGTTTTTATAGCTGGGTGTGGCACGGGAAATGCTTTTATTTGAATTAAATCTTGAGGAATGTATTGTACCTGTGAGATTAAATTCTTGTTCTCTTGCTCTAGTCTGTGTAGGGATCTGGTAAGTTTAGTGAGGCCTACCTATTACCTATTTTAGGGACTGATCCTATTTTAAGTGTCTTTCTTCTCTTCTTCTTAACTCATTCTGCCAAGAATTTGCTGCTAGCTCTGTACACGTCTCCTGTCCCTCCTGTTAATCAGTGTCTCCAAGTCCTCAAACCGGCCTGCCTACACCCCATGCTCTCTGCCTTTTCACATTTCAGTCCTTCCCTTTCCTCCTGCTTCTACTCTGTGGCCACTTCCCATCAACAGGAAACACTTGCATTTCGATAGGGGCCTTCAGGATCTTCAGTATCTTATGTCAAGATGGGCAAGGGTAGCGACATGGATTGAGTGCTGATGCTGTGAAGGGCGTTGTGTTTTAAATACTCAGCTCCATTTGTTTGTGTCCTTTGTTTATTTAATTTTTTAAAGTAATCTCTACACCCAACGTGGGGGCCCAAACTCAGGACCCCATGATCCAGAGTCCCATCAGCTCTACCAGCTGAGCCAGCCTGGCACCCTTACTCGGCTGTGCTTAAATCTCACCATGACCTGATAAAATAGAACTTACCGACTTCATTGTACAAATGAGCAACTAGAGGCCACCAAACTTAAATGAATTATCAAAGGAACAACAAATAATAATTCCGATATTATTTAATAAAGAAGTCTAACAGAGAAGTCCATAACTTCCTGGGTATACCATGAATAAGGCATTGATAAAAGACCAAGGGGTGAGTTCATTTTGGTGTACCTCACACTGTGTAGATGGCTCTCTACATTGTGAAAAGGTCTTGTCAACTTCATCATATTATGACATTATCATATATGTCATTGTCATAGCTGTTCAGGAAAATTTCAAGAAGATGCTAGTTTTTAGCTTTTTTTTTTTTTTTTTTTAAGTAGGCTCCACACCCAGCGTGGAGAGAGCCCATAGTGGGGCTTAAACTCATGACCCTGAAATCAAGGGCTGAGCTGAGATCAAGAGTTTGATGCTCAATTGACCAAGCCACCCAGGTGCCCCTTCACCAAACATTTTATTGATTAGATAGGCAAACCTATGGCTGGGGCAGCCCATCCCAGACCTGTGGATTCTTGATATGTCAGAAGTGATTGGATTGCTCAGACAGAATATTCTTCTTCAGAAAAACATTCCTCAGTGTGTTCAGGGAAAAACAAATCTTGGTATTTATTTGAATTTCATTTTAATGACAATTTTTAATGAAATGGGGAAAAATCTTTGACGTTATCTCTACCACAAAGATGTATGTTAACTTGGCAACTAGAAGATACTGTTTGAAAATTTTAGACTTGAAATTGTATTTTTCTTTTTATTCATGAAGAAAAATTTATCTTCACAGAAAGAATCATAATCTGGGTAAAGTGAATGAATATAAAGTTTACTTTCATATTGAAGAGTGACTGACAAGGTGATTTATTAACCTGCTTTTTTTTTTTTTCCAAGACTGACCACTATCAATTAACAATATTGTTGTCAGTGCTATTAATAATATTGCTGTTGGGACACCTTTGTGTTTCAATTGGTTCAGCATCAGACTCTTGATTTTGGATCAGGTCATGATCTCAGGGTTGTGGGATAGAGCCCTGCGTGGGGACTCTGTACCAGGCATGGAACCTGCTTGGGATTCTCTCTCCTAATCGCTCTCTCTCTGCCCCTCCCCTCTCCAACCTCTCTTCCTCTCTCTCTATAAGAAAATAAAAAATAAATAAATAAATAAATAAATAAATAAATATAATGTTGCTGTTATTGAATTCTGAATGCTTCTCAATTCAGAACACTGAATGAGAAGATTTGATTATGGGATTTTGGATGAGATTTGATTATTTGATTATCATGAGTCATGTACACCAGAACCCCATTGCTTTATTGGGGGGATTTCCCACTTTAAGAATCTTGGTAGAAGGTGTATTCCACCTCCTACTGTGGAGTCAGAATTGCCACTTGCTGCTTTCTTAACTTCCTTCGCTCTTAAGGTACAGGAGAATTGACATTTGGATATACTTGTTTTGAACATTGAATTGGGAGCAGCTGATGCAATGAAGCAGGGACCACAGGGAATTCATTTTGATGGTGGCAGCAGAAGATGCAGTGATGCCAAGGTCCAGGGTACTATGGCAAATATCAGTTGTGCATGTATGTCCTCACTAGACTGGTTGGTGAGGTCACTCTGGCTATATTCCTTGAAATCGTATTTCTTTCCCTGTTCCAAAATGTCCTTGTTATGGCAATTCTGTGAGCTACTCAGGATCTTTTCAAAGATATCCCTCATCTAGAGTGTGCTTGTAACTGAGATTGCAATGCACTCTGTTGACATGACGTGGGAATTTCAGTATTAACAGTAAGAATACCGTGATTATCAGTGTCATTAAAAAAGTACTTAAATACCTTGCTGATGATCATACTGAGAAGGTAGAAAAGACAGAAAAGACTGATTGTTAAATCGCACCCATGTTCAAACTGTTGTGTGTTATTTGTCCCCTCAGAAAAAATATACACAATGAAATAACCATTAATAATATCTTGAAAACATAGTACTATACTGTCTTTGGCCACATTCTTGGTGACCCTGCGGCAATTACACTGATATCATTTGGAGAACAGAAAAGCAGTTGCTTTTAGTCTAAGTCTGAGTTTACAAAGTTTTACAACACCAAGAGAGAGAAAAGATATTTCCTAGGTGCTTGTAAATTAATTAATTTTGGAGCAATGGGTAAAATATTATGCTTTTTTTGGTTATGTTTTTTCCTATCTGTGGAACAAATGAGTTGGACTAAAACAGGTAAGATTCAGTCAACTCTAAAACTATGATTCTGACATATATGCATGTGTGTGTGTGTATGTGTGTACAATCATCTATTCTAAATGGACTTTCAACATGAAGAAGAATGTATGCTCTAAAAAGAACTCAGGAAGAGAGATTTCTCTTTTTAGAAAGGAAGATAAAGAAGTAGCATAAGGAAATAAGTCAGATTTTTAAAAGCTGTTTAGTGGAGAGCCATCCTATTGGGGCCCTCATGTAGTTTAGTTGGCTCAGGTGGTTAAATGGATGAAGTTGTGAACAATCAAAATTTATTACAAATAGTTTTACATGCTTTCTAAGGGTACTTATAATTTTTACTAGTTAAATCCACAAAAAATAATGTTCATTTTTAATCTAGTTTTATAAGAACCTTTGTTTTCCTCAAGGAGAATGAAACTCAGACAGTTTTTCCTGTGGCCACCGAGATCTCAGAGCCAAATCTGAGCCTTCATTATTGAAACTATAGAATTCATTATCTATATCTTATCCTATCTAATCCACACCAGCCCAACACATCTTTTTTCTTTTTTTTTAAGATTTTATTTACTTATTTGACAGATCACAAGTAGGCAGAGATGCAGACAGAGAGAGAGGACGGGAGCAGGCTCCCCGCTGAGCAGAGAGCCCTATACGGGGCTTGATTCCAGGACCCTGAGATCATGACCTGAGCCTAAGGCAGAGGCTTAATGCACTTAGCCACCCAGGCACCACCAGGCCAACACATTTAACCCTTTGTTGTATTTGTTTTTGTTGATCCTGTATTTTAATTTATGAATTACCATTTTCTATTATGTATTTAAAAAACAATCTTATATTCTTTATGACATTAGGGAAAGCCTTGAGGGGTGCAGGCTTAACTGAAATTGGCAATTATTAGCTTAATTTAAGTTTTTTATTAGCTTATCAAAATGGGGATAATACAGATAATTCATTCAGCAATGAAAGCAATGGTCTATTCCTAGAACTACATCTATCTGAAGGAAGTCATGCACCATGAAAGAAAAAGAACTGGAATGGGATCGGGATACATTTTTCTCTTGATTCTTCCACTGGCTTGCTCTGGAAAGGGATGGCCTTTGTTTTTCCACATTTATAAAGTAAAGGGGTTAGACTTTATGTCCTCCACAATTCCTGCTGGCTGAAAGTCACCGACTGTGCTATGGAACTGAGTTGCTTTCTTACCCTCTGCACCTCACCTGAGAGACATAGAGGGGGGCGGGGTAGTCCTGGCAAGACCTCACTGCTGGATGAGAAAATCTGTAGTTTGGATTGATTTTGATGTCTTTATTTATTTATTTATTTATTTATTTATTTATTTATTTTTTAAAGTATCTAGGAGGGATAGTTTGTGAACTCCAGATTTATTTCTCTTTTTCCTTTCTCTTTAACAAAAGAAATTTAAGTTTGCAAAAATGAAGATGGTGACAGCAGCCTGGGCTTTAACTTTTGAACACTTTCCAGTTTTATGTCTTATTAAGCAATATTGTAAGTAATATGCACATATTTCAATAAAATACATGAAAAACTTTGCACATTGTTAAGACATTTTTCACAGTGTGTTTTGTCAATTCTGAAAGTCTGTGAGAATCTGGCAAACTTCCAGGAAGTGGGGGTAATATGGGAGGACACTAAAAATGAAGAATATCTGATTAGGTGATGGTAGTGATAGGAAGGTTTAGGGAGCATGTTAAAATAAAATATCAAGAACACCAGCATGCATTTCATTTAAAACATATGTCTCGGGATCCTTCAGACTGCTTTTTTTTATTTTAAAGAAAAAGGGATGTAATGTGAAACAAGTATATTGATATTCATGGCAAAAGATACCTTATTGCAGAGAACTAAGATTAAAAATGTTCTTTAAATCCAACATTGAGGTATAGTTTAAAGATGTGTCAAGAAATTCCGATTATAAGATATAAAATTACTTAGAACTTGTTCCATGACATACATTATAAAAATCTTACTGTCATATACACAGTGAAGTATATCGTTTGTGATAAAAATAGTCACATAAGTTGCACTGAAGCAAATTTCCTTCAATGTTAAGGTGATGGGAGAGCTTTATAAAAAAATATATATATAGGACAGCATTGTAGGGGAAATGTTCCTGGGGGTTTATGGTAGAGCCGCACTGTTCATAGTTATGCAACATTCTTCCCATGTCATGCAAACTCAGTGTTCTATTTGATTCAGGGATATTTAAGAAAAGCATGTCTTAGGCAATCTACCTAAGCCTTGCTTTCCTAACCTGTAAAATGGAGTAACCACCAGCCCCTGACTCATTGTAGCATAGAAAGAATAGGTAAGTTAAAAATAAAAAACAGGCTTATAGAAAGCTCCAGTGGATGCCAGCCACTTGTGTTCTTGCCTTATTCTCATTAAAGTAAAAAAAAAAGTTGAATTCAAATTTTGGTTTAGTTAGGATACTGTTGTTTCAGGTTTGACTGTCATTTTCATACCTGTAATGAATGCTGTCTTTCTTTAAAGAAAAGGATTTCTGCTGACATTAAAAGGATGGATCAAAGTGTTAGTATTTATTCAGATATAATAATAAAGTTGAAGCCACACCGTGATGATTGACTCCATGTTGCCAGCTGTGTGTTTGCAAGCTAACGATCATCTTTTCTACAAAGTCTATACATTAAGCAATAGCTTCCATGGCTAGATAATCAGAGAAACCAAAGATGGATAATGCATATTTGTTTTTCTATATTAAATTATTTCTGAAGAAATTACATGAATGTGCTTTGACCTCAAGGAACACAAATGCTCAGATTTATGTGATGACAGATCATCCATAGTTAGGTTTTGGAATGATAACATTTTTTTTCACATTACCTGACTCTTCTCTATATAAAAACTTCCATACAGATTTATAAATTTAGTCCCTCCTCTTCACATGATTGTTAGATGGTTTAAAAAAACCATATCATCATATCGGTAGAAAAAGCTGGATGGAAATACATTTCTTATGTCTTGATGGAGAAGTGTCTAAAAGAAATGGCAGGGGAGCCTGGGTGGCTCAGTCTGGTTGAGTATCTGCTTTTGGCTCAGGTCATGATCTCAGAGTCCTGGGATCGAGTCCCACATCGGGCTCCCTGCTCAGGAGGGAGTCTGCGTCTCCCTCTGTCCCTCCCCTGCTCGTGCTCTCTCTTTCAAATAAATAAATAAAATACTAAAAATAAAAAAGAAATAGCAGTAATCATGAAGAGAACACTTGATAGTTTTATCATTTGAAAAATTTTAAACTTTTCAGAGTTCTAGGTATAAAGTAGCTTAGATGTATATATTATTGATAAATAATATGTATTTAGTAATCATGTTCAATATATGATATATATTATATATAAATAGAAATCTTCCTAGATTTCTACTGTAATATCTAAAAGAAAAGACAAATATCAAACACATTGTATTAATGCTGGAAAAACTGGAAAGGTGAAAAACATATGCCATGACTTTGAGCAAAGTTTATAAGAGAAGGATGGAACCAGGGTAAAGAAGCAAGGAGGGTGAGTTGTGACCCACTGCACATGAAGGAACAGTACTTTGGGAACGAGTCACAGAAATGTTGCCACATCCCATCAGAATTCCTAACTCTGAGGGGTTGTTGAGATAACAAAGAATAGGGGCACTTGTTCTGGGGTTGGGGTTGCTGTGGGTGGGTAAACTGAACACTGGCTTGTCTCTATGTTTTTCTGTATAACTAGTTTATAAGCCATGCATTTCATTATATAAAATATCTCTGGCCATCCCCTCCATTATTCCATGGAAACAGCTTTCATGAAGTCATTAAGGACTTTCATGTAGATAAACCCAAAGACACTTTTTCAGTTCCCATCTTGTCTTTTGATCATCTTCTTCTTGAAATATTCTTTTTTTCTTGTATAATAAAACCACACTTTCAAACTTTCTGCCTCTGTGACCATTCATTCTTGGGGTCCTTTGTGTCTTAGTATCATCCTTAATATATATTAGACATTTAATGTTTTAAAACTGTAAAAGGGAAGCCAAGGCCGCTGGAAAAAGGGGATAGAAACTTAGGAATATCTCATGTATGTAGGACAACTAAGGGCTCAGATCCTTCAGAGATGATGTTTGCCTCACCCCTCAGGCAAAACCTCCAGCCTGCTCAGGGGCTGGCCAAGATCCTTGGGAAACATGGAATGAGTAATAGAAGAAAGCTTTGGTAGCATGTATTCTTCACTGCTTCCTCCCTCCTACCCTTTGCTCTTTGATTTTGAATTCAACCGTCTGACTTGCTTTTGCTTTTGCCAGTAAAATGAGGTAAAGGTGGTGATGTGCCACTTCTAAAACTAAGCCTTGAGATATTTCACAAGTTTCCACTTGGGCTCTTGGACCTTGGTCATAGACATGCAAAGAACATGTTTGGGTTTGTCTGCTAGCCGCGTGGAGCATTGCCGCCTCCAGCCAAAACTAGCCACAAACATGTGAATGATCCCAACCGAGAGCAACAAAACTGCCCAGTTGAGATCAGCCTAGACCAGCTGACCTTAGTGACCAGGAGACTCATGGAACAAGTATGTGCTGCTGATATTTTGTGATTGCTTGTTATACAGGATTATTGTCAACATAGTCAACTGAAACAGAGTTCATAAATACCAACATGGACTTGGGAAGAGAAATTAGAAGTAGTGTCTGTCCATATTTTCTTTGCTGGCTCATGTATATATTTTGACTCATTTTCTCATTGCTGATTCCCATGTATGTATATAGTGTATTTTGGTGGTAGCAAATTAATGTAGTAATTTGGCCCATAATTTACAAAATATAAAGTTGGAATTGAGATGAAGCTAAAGGAAGATGAAATATCATTCAATGAACCTGAATTTGGAGGTAGGTGCAGAAACTGATAATTCTTTAGATTGGCCCCATTTTGGGGCAAAGAGTGAGGGGATTTTCTTATATGAGGGTAGTTGTTTATCATTAGTTGATAACATTTTGTTGTTGTAGTGGGTGCTATTAAGTTTAAACCTGGAAGAAGGTTGTAACTAATGTTGGAAATTCAAAGAATAGGTAATGGTAGAAATTTGTTTGGACTTTCTGGATGGCAAACCACTTTTAGAAAACCCTTCTGATATTTGGGAAATTTCTTATCTTACAAGTTCAGTGTTTCCCAAGATTTAAGCTTACTTTCTAAGTCTTCTTTGTCTTTGGGGCATTGCTGTATGTCTACGTATCATGGGCCACCCAGTTACCAAGCATCCTGAGCTAGTCATCATGAACTGGGTATTCATGATCCACCAACCCATAAGGTTGTGTGTGAACACTAGAACTCCATTATCAAATGGAAGTGGTATGTACAGCTGTACTTGAACAAAGCCTTAAGAGCACTAGTAAGTGTTCAAATTCAATTTTCTTCTTTTTTGCTACATGTTTTTGGTCCCATACTGTGGCTTCATGAAGAGTTTTCTATATCCAATTGACTGAGGAAGAAAAAAACTCAGGGCTTTTTAATGGATGGTTGTGTATAACATGCAGGCATCAACTGAAAGTGGAAAGATGCCGCATGACTACCCCACTATGGGGGCAGTCCTGCTGGTCAGTGGTGAAGGAAAGCTCTCCCACTGGCAGAACTTTGAGCAGTATACTTTATTGCTCATTTTACTTGGAAGGAGAAATGGCCAGATGTGTAATTGGATACCAACCCGTGAGATGTAGCCACTTGTTTGGTTGAATGGTCAGGGACTTAGAAGGAATATGATTAGAAAAGTGATTACAAGGAGGTCTGGGATGAGATATGTGGATAGATTTCTCTGAATGGGCACAGAATGTGAAGGTATTTATGTCCCCTATAAATGCTCATTAATGGGTAACCTTAGCAGAGAAACATTTTAATGATCATATATATAGAACAGTCAGTTCTGTGATTCCTTTCAGCCTTTTTCCCTGGACATTTTTGTCCATTTCTCCTTGGACATGAACAAAGTGGCCATGGTGGCAAGAAGGGAGTTAGGTGTGCACTCAATGACACAAATTTTCACTCACTAAGGGTGACCTGGTGATAGTCACTGCTGAGTGGCCAATCTGCCCTTACAGAGATCGACACTGAGCCCTTGATGTGGCACCATTCTTGGTGGCATATTGATTAATTGGACCACTTCTGTCATGAAAGAGGCAGTGCTTTGCTCTTACTGGAATAGAGATTTATTCTGGATGTTGATTTTTCTTCTCTGCCTACAGTGCTTATGCTATCCTACCATTCATGGACTCACAGAATGTCTTATCCACTATCATGGTATTGTATCCAACATCACTTCTGATCAAAAACTCATTTTCGTAGTAAACAGAGTGTGACAATGGGTCTGTGTTCATAAAATTCACTTGTCTCAGTATATTCACTATCCTGAAGGAGCTGACTTGGTAAAATAGTGGAATGGATTTTTCAAAGGGAGAGGGGGAAGCAGGCTCCCCGCTGAGCAGAGAGCCCAGTGTGGCTCAATCCCAGGACCCTGAGATCATGACCTGAGCCGAAGACAGACACTTAATGACTGACCTACCCAGGCACCCCAATAGTCAATGATTTTTAAAAGAACTTTGAATAGAAAATTATTTTCTGCTTATCCAGATATATACTATTTCTGATGCCCTTAGTTCCTTTGTCTAGATCCAGATTTCCATGTAATATCATTTTCTGTCTGAAGAAATTCTTTTTTTTTTTTTTCCTGTCTCAGATTTATTTATACCAACTGCACAGGAGAACACCAGCCTCATGCAGACCACAATCCAGGGGTCTCACCTTTCCTTCCTCCTCCCATCGGCAGACAGAGGCCTCTGCTCTGGAAGCTATATGGTGGCTTAAGCACCCTTGGGAATCTGAGCTGGAGCTGGAACCCTAGCCTCAGCTTTGGTTTGAAACTTGATTTTTGGTCTTTGGTAGAGCCCGAGATCCTTGGTGATGTGGGCACGAGCACAATTCTGAAGCTTGGGGTAAGCAATGCAGAAAGTCAGTTGCGCTTGCAGTTCTTTGGGATCTTGAGCTTGATCTCCTTGGATTATCATTGAGCCTTGATAACCTTTGCGCATGTGCTCATGGTCTTGGTGTTGTTGGGCTGCATCTTCTTTAGACCCTTCTTGCTGTGCTTCTTGACAAAGCACACACTCCCCAGGAACTTTGATCTACCCCATTAAAAGATTTGTATCTTTGTGATCAGAGTTTCTTGATGTCATTTCCATGCCATTTTCTGGACTGGTGGGGTGAGGTGTGGTTCTTGGAATTGATCACATCTGCACTGGAGCCTGCAGGTCCTGAAGCAGCTAGGACCAGAAAGGAAAGGCAAGAAATTCTTTTAACATTTATTTTAGTGCAGGTCTGCTGCTGATGAATTCTTTCATCTTTTGTTTGTCAAAAAGTCTTTATCTTGCCTTCTTTTTGAAAGATACTTTTACTGGGTCAAGTTTTCTAGTGTGACAGGTTTTTTTTTTCCCCCTCCTTTCTTCTGTGCTTTAAAGATGTTGCTCCTCTCTCTTCTTGCTTGGATTATTTTCAACAAGTAAACTGCTGTCATTATTTTTCTGTACATAATGTGACTTTTTTGCACTTGTTTCTTTTTATATTTTCTTTTTACCACTTTGTAAGTAACTTGATTATACTGTGTCTTCATGCATGTTCCTTCATTTTCCTTGTCTTTGGAGTCCATTTAACACTTTGGATCTGTGCTTTAAATTTTTCATAAAATTTGGAAAACATTCAGCCATTAGTCCTTCAAATGGTTTTGTATTATTTCCTTTGAGGACCCCAGTTACATATATATTAAGCTGCTTGAAGTTGTTCCACAACTGATGAATGATTTGTTCATTTAAAAAAATATTTCTCTCAGAGTTTTGCTTTAGATATTTTTATTCCTATGCCTCCAAATTCACTACCTTTTTTTCCTGCGATGCCTAAATAGCACCTCATCCCAGCCAGTGTCTTTTTCCTTTCATACTTTGTAGTTTTCATTTTCATGAGTTTGATTTGGTCTTCTTTCTTTTTTTTGCATGTCTTCTATGTCTTTGCTTAACATATTCAGTCTTTCTTCTAGCTTCCTAAACATGTGGAATACAGGTATCTTAACTATTTTAATAGCTTTGCTTTGAATTTTATCATTTCTAGGTTTGTTTTAATTCATTGATTTTAATCTTATTGAGGGATTTATAGATGCACGCATGCACACGTGTGCGCACACACACACAGTATGTATCTACATTTGCTTCTTTACATGCCTGATAATTTTTGTTTAGATGTTAGATTTTGAGAATTTCATCTTCATGATTTTGGTATTTTTATATTTCTACAATATTCTTGTGCTTTTTTTCTGAGATGCTGTTAAGTTATTGAAAACAGTTTGATCCTTTTTGGTATTGTTGCTTTGAGTTTTTTTTTTTTTTTTTTTAAGGTGGGAACCAAGGTGCATTTAATCTAGAGCTAATTTTGACCTATTATTGCAGCAAAATATTTCTGAGACCTGTATCTGTTGCCTTTGAATTATAAGATTCTCTACTCTGGCTGATAGGAACAGGGACTAGTTTCAGTTCTCTGCTCCTAAGATTGTCCCTTTCAGTTCTTTCTGGGAATTCTTTCTCCAGATTCAGGTTTTTACCTCCATGCACGTTCTGATTGTCACTCAGATGAAATTGTAAGAGGAATCCCCTTCTCTCCAGCACTCTGCCCAGAGAATGCTAGCTGTCTTGGCCTCTCTTAACTCTCGGCAAGATATCCTTATTTCAGTCAAATACCAAGCTTTCCTTGAATTTCTTTTCTCTGTGTCATGCCCTGGAAATTCACTTAAGAAAATATACTGAGGAGCACCTGGGTGGCTCAGTTGGTTTAGTGTCTAACTCTTGACTGTAGCCCAGGTCATGATCTCAGGGTTGTGAGACCGAGCCCTGTATCAGCTCTGTGCTCAGCAGGGAGTCTGCCTGAGATTCTCTCTATCTCTCCTCACCCCCATGCACACACACACTCTCTCTCTCCCTCTCAATGGATAAATAAATAAATAAATGAAAATTTAAAAAATAAATTAAAAATATACTGAAACCCTATAGGGCTCAGTTAATTTGTTTCTCATCTTTCAGGGATCTCTGCCCTTTGTCAATAATTTCCAATTTATTTCATTACTTCATATATTTTGTCCATTTTTTAAAGTTGTTACTAGCAAGAAGGTAAAGCGCTGGTTTCTGTTCCACCTTGGACTGAAGTGGAAAATTCCTTCAACTGTTTTTGAAAAGAAAAAAGAACATTATTCCATTTAAAGAAATATTTTCTCTCTCTTCAGTTACATTCAATGCATTCTGAGCTACAATGGAAGTAGTATGATCATTTTGTGATGGATATAAATGTGCTGCTTTTAGCAATGTATTTTTAAAAATTCTTTTTCCCTATGTAGTACTAAGATTAAAGATGAAGTAGGGATTGACGGTTTGGTTTGAGGGACTACATGTTATCCAGGTACCTAACTAGCTAATTTTAGGTGGTTTTAGGGTAAGCATTGAACAGTCTTCTTTTCTTTTGAGGTACAATCTTCTATTATATTTGTATGAATGGGGTTTTCTCTTTCTGAGATCTCAAGGATTAACATTTCTTTATTTTAAATCAATATTTTAATCCACATTAGTCCCTTCAGTAGTTGCTTTGTGGTTTGGAGACAACACAGAAGAGTTTTTTCTACTTAATTTTTAAGGAATTTAAAAAAATCCATTTTGAGTATACACTTCATAATATTTTCTTTCTTTCTTTCTCCCTTCCTTCTTTCCTTCCTTCCTTTTTAAATGGAAGTATGTTGTCTCTTGTTAGAGGGCAAACAATTATAGTTTGAATTCTTATTCAGTAATCAAGATTAGAAATAATGGAAATAATTATATTACTATTATTATTATTATTATACTGATATTCCAATATTTATTAGCACTCGACATTTAAAGGTTTTCTTTTTTTTTTTTTAAGGAATACATCATTTCTTTTAATTTCTACACAATCCTGGTGGTATGTATTGCTATTCATGTCAATGAACCAGGAAGCTGAAAATGAGATATTAGATGACTTGCCCAAAGTTAAGCAACTATTATATTGGGGAATCAAAAAAGATAGGGCCCAGTTATTTTGATTTAAAATTCATTACTCTTTTCTTTGCCAGTGTTTGGTAATTTTAACTTGAAAATGAAAGTCATCTTGAGAATCAAGATATATGTATCAAATAAATCATATTTGGGGACCAGTCCTTTTCAAGGGGCTCATTTAAACAGTCCCAGTGTTTTATTAATTGAATTTTAAATGAATATCATTGTTAAAAGACTGAAAAATTGCTTAGTAAATACTTAATTCTGTTCTCCCAGTACACACCGATTCACAGAATTGTTGAAGTGATCATCTCTGGAAACCCATTAAAGACCTGCATGCCAAATATTAGTTCATTAAAATTCTTCTGCCTTATTAGTCTTTGGGCTTGCTGGTATTTAATGAATATTATACTACTAACTGGTATGGGAGGAGATATCAGAATTACAGTGTATTCACCTTGGAAATAATAAATTCAGCCAACCAGTAGATGATCAAGCATATTGCCTGTCAGTCTTTTTCAAAGGTTCTGTGCATGAATAACTGGCTTGAGATCCCTCTTTCCATTTAGTGCTAGACACATTTATTTATTTGTTTGTTGAGCACCCATTGTTTAAGGTGTTAGGAATATGGTGGCAAATAAAACACAGTTCCTGTCCTTGTTAAATTTATGAGCTAAGTTGGGGAGATAGTTAATAAAAACAAGAGGAAAACAGACACTGAATTTTGTGGCTGATAATAATAAGCGCTAGGAAAGGAAATAAAGCAGGGTAAGGGATGTAGAATGAAGGGGGACATTTAAGAAAAAACTAAGTGATGGAATTAGGATATGAAGTTTAGTGGAGGAGGGACCCAGATTGGGGAAATCTGTAAGCCTAAAGGCTCTGGTATAGGCTTCGGAGTACGATATTTGTCTTGTGGGACAAACAGCCAAGACTGGTGTGGCTGAGCAAAGTGATGTGATATATTAGGACATGAGAATTTGGTTTATATACATACACATTTAAATATATTTTCATAAATTATGACTTTATTGTTAAAACATGTGAACATCATAAAACATGTAAAATATCACTCCTGCTTAAAAATGAGCTCTTTTTTTTTAATTAATTTTTTAAATTTGAGTGTAGTTAACACACAATGTTACATTAGTTTCAGGTATAAAGCATAGTGATTCAACAAATATATGCATTATGCCATACCCATCACAAATGTAGCTACCATCTGTCACCATATAATACTATTAAAATACTATTAACTATTTTCCTTATGCTGTGCCTTTTATTCCTATGGCTTACTCATTTCTTAACTGTAAAGTCTGTATTTTCCACTCCATTCACACATTTTACCCATCCCCTTACCCTTTTCCCTTCTGGCAACCATCAGTTTGTTCTCTGTGTTTACAGATCTGATTTTGCTTTTTGTTTTTTTGGTTATTATTATTATTTTTTTTTAGATTCTACATATGAGTGAAAAAATATGGTACTTATCTTTCTCAGTCTAAATTATTTTACTTTGCATGATATCCTCTAGGTCCATCCATATTGTCACAAATTGCATAATCTCATCCTTTTTATGGCTGCATAATATTCCACTGTGTGTGTGTGTGTGTGTGTGTGTGTGTGTGTGTGTACACCACATCTTCCTTATCTATTTGTCTATTGATGGACACTTACCTTGCTTCTGTATCTTGGCTATTGTAGGTAATATTGCAATAAACAGAAAGCGGGTATCTTTTCAAATTAGTGTTTTCATTTTGTTTGGGTAAATGCCCAATAGCAGAATTATTGGATTATATGATATTCTATTTTTAATTTTTTGAGAAGCCTCCATACTGTTTTCCATAGTGGCTGTACCAAGTTACATTCCTACCAACAATGTGTGAGTGTTCCTTTTTTTCCCACATCCTCCCTGGCACTCATTATTTCTCGTTCTCTTGATTTTAGCTATTCTGTCTCGTGTTAGGTGATACCTCTTTGTGGTATTGATTTGCATTTTCTTGATGATTAGTGATGTTGAGCATCTTTTTATGTGTCTGTTGGCCATTTATATGTCTTCTTTGGAAAATATGTATTCAGGTCCTCCGCTCATTTTTAAATCAGATTGCTTGTTTTTTTGGTGTTGAGTTGTATAAGTTCTTTATATACATTTTGGATATTAATCCCTTATTGGATATGTCATTTGCAAACATCTTCTCCCATTTGGTAGGTTGTCAATGCCTTTTTGTTTTTTTTGCTGAACAAAAGTTTTTATTTTGATATAGTCATAATGGCTTATTTTTGCTTTTCTTTCCCTTGCCTTAGGAGACATATCTAGAAAAATGTTGCTATAGGCAATGAGAAATTATTGCCTGTGCTCTCTTTATGGTTTTAGATCTTGCATTTAGCTCTTAAGTCTGAAAATGGGCTCTTTGAAGGTTGATAAATATTTTACTGTCAACTAACTATCCAAAGAATGAAAATTAAAATAAAAATATATTTTTTACCTATATAAATATCAGAGCTTAAAATAAAGAAGGATGACAAAAGGGCTCATTTTTTGATAAATGCACAAAATGTTTCTGGAGTAGTTTGGAATAGTTGGTAAAATCTTAATTTTTTACATATTCTCTGACTCTGCAAATCTGCTTCTAGAGATGTTATTTTAGGGAAAAAATTTTTTGGCTGAAAACAATCTGGCTATTAAGATGGTAATAGCAACCTTGTTTTAGTAGTAAAAAAACAAACCTACCAAAAATGTACCCAAATAGGAAATTAGTTTAAAAACATTTCTACAATGGCATATTGTGCAACCATTAAAAATGATTTTATAAAGACTATGTAATAACATTGAAGGATGTAAATGGTATATTGCCAAAAGAAGTTATATGCTCTGTATGTTATAAAATTACTTACTGTGTGTCCATTTTTAATAATCAATAGCATTCTTATGAATGTATACGCTTACAGAAAATATGGGAAGGACAAACACCAAAAATGTTAACAGTAACTACCTCAAGTTGGATATTATGAGCAATTTTGTTGTATTCTTTTTACTTACCAGGATTTCTAAATTTTCTTCAATGAATATATGTGGAGTTTACAGTAAGAAAAAAAGCAATATGTGTTATTGAAACTTAAAACTGTAAATATGTTAAATACTTCCTTATAACAAATTATTAAGCACAATTATTTTTTTCCTCTATGGAAGGTAAGTACCTCTTAAAGACCTGACAGTTTGATTTAAATACACTGAAATGGTAATAATTCAGTGCTTTTGGGGACAAGTGTTCTATAAATAAAAAAGGTTATAATTTTTAAAAGTTTTTTAGAATTTGAGAGATAAAGTGAGCACAAGTAGGGTGAGGGGCAGAGGGAGAAGCAGACTGAAGCAGACTCCCTGCCAGGGAGGAAGTCCAATGTGTGGCTTGATCCCAGGACTCTGAGATCATGACCTGAGCTGAAGGCAGATGCTTAACCAATTGAGGCACCCAGGCGCCCCTATAAAATGTTACAATTAAAGCCTCTTCTCAGTTATCCAAAATGGATTTGTCCAAATCATAGATTTGATCTGTTCCCTCTTCTCAAATATTCTGGAGTCTTTCTCCTTGAATCTATAAATGAGAAAGAGAAAGATAGAAATAAATATATATTAACTGAGTAATGCATTCCCCTCCTCCATCACACCCTCCCAGTAGTAACACTGACCCTACCATTCCTCTACCTGGGGGACCTTTTTGCATATTATCTTCCTGATAATCTCTACTGGCTCTTTCCTTGAACACTCAATGTATTTCAAATCCTTGGATGAAATTCATTGGTGTCTTTAGAATTTTCTTTTTTCTCTGTGGATACATGTGTTATATGAATGGCCACTAACCCACCATTATTTATAGTGAGAATTTATGTATTTATCTGTCCTACCAGACTGTTTGCTCACCCAGGGCAGGGACTTTGCAAGGTTTTTCATTTCTGCAGCCAGCACCTGCCAGAGTGTCTGATTAGGTAGGGTTCAATAAATGTTGCCTGATTTAGGATCTGAAGTTTACAGTTTTTACAACCAGTGGATTATTCATTTCACCCTGTGATGGCCAGTTTTATGTGTTAACCTGACTAGGCTATAGTACCCAGTTATTCATTCAAATATCAATCTAAGTATTTTGTAGATGTGATTAAATTATAAAGGAGATTATGCTAGACAATCTGGGTGGGCCTGATCCAATCACATAAATGGCTTTAAGAACAGAACTGAGGTTTCCCTGAGGAAGAAGAAATTCTGCTGCAGACAGTCTGAAAATTTCTAACCTGCTCTTCCTGCCTTAGAGATTTCAGACTTGCCTCTCCAGCCTCCACAATTATGTGAGCCAATTCCTTGCAACTAATCTCTTAGTATATGAGCGTACAAACCTCTCTCTCTCTCCCTCTGTCATGTCTATCTTTCATCTCTGTTTCTATCTCTAACTCTGTCATCTCTGTCTCTCAGTCAGGGTACACCAGAGAAACAGAACCAATAGGAAGTATATATGTAATGTTACTATTTGAGGGAGAAGAAGGTAGATATCCCTGTGCTCTGGAAATTTATAATCTAATACGAGAGGTAAAATACAGACAGTTTTTCATATAAGGCAGGTTTTGTTAAGTGCATAATTTATTAGAGGTAAATATAAATAGGATCCAGCAAGGGAATAGGGCAAAGACAGTGTCTTGATGTCTATGTGTCCTAAGGCTTAGACTTTAGGTCTTTCATTCATTATCTGTACTCACTTCCTTGGTGGTCTCCTCCAGTCCCATGACTTTAGTTATCATCATAGGCTAAATACTGACATATTTGTATCTATCATCCCTTCCCTGAAATCTAAACCACTGTATCCAGTGGCCCACTTAATATTTCCACCTGGATGTTTAATAGGTGTGTCAAACGTGGTATGTCCAAAATTGAAGTCCCCACCCTTCCCACCACTCCCAACCCTACAGCTGTACCACCTACACTTTTGCCTATCTCAGGCACCACCTCAGTCCCTTGAGCTACTCAATTCAAAAATCTTGGAGTCATTCTTGAGTATTTTTGTCTTTCTCATATTTTACATCAAATTACTCAATTCTGTTGGGTCTCCCTTAAAGTCATATTGGATCTCTTTTCACTACTGCTACTGCCTTTGTCCAAACCATCTTAATACCATCATCTTTTGCATGGATCATTTCAATAACCTCCTAGCTTGTTTACCCATTTCTTCTCTTACCCCCTTACACTGTACAGCATTAACATCCAGAGTGATCCTTTGAAGACTGTAAATTGGGTCATGTCATTCTTTTGCTCAAAATCTTGCAATAGCCCCCAATTTTACTCAGAATGAAAGCCAATGCCCTTAAGGTGCCTACTTGGTCCTGTTACCCCTTTATTCTCATCTCTTCCTACTCTTCCAGGAGCTTGTGCTGCTAAAGCCACCAGTCTTCTTCCAGGTCCTTAAAGAAGGAATATGCTCTGTCTTTACGGTCTTTCCACTGGCTATTCCTTCTACCTGGATCTCTTGTCCTCCAAATATCTTTGTTGCTTCCTTCCTCATCTCTTTGATGTTTGTTCCAACTCCATTTTCTCAAAGAACCTTAGCCTGACCTCCCTATCTAAAGTATAATTGTTCTGCTTTCCTCACTATTAATCCCCCTTATTCCCTTCTAATCTCTCCATCACATGTATCATTCAACATATAATTTACTTGTTTATCATGCTCACTGTTTTTCATCTATCTCCTCCACCTTTCATGTTACCCCCAAGTGGAATATCAACTCTCTGATGTCATGGGTCCTTATGAATATATTTACTTTTCTTTTATTTCTTCAGGTGCCTGTATCCGTGTCAGGCACTAAAGAAAGAAGGCATGAAGAGAAAATCTCCCTGACTGTAGTGATCTGGTAGGACCTCAGATTCTTATTACCATTAGCCTTGAAGATCATGGTGGGACAAGATCATAACTAGCCAAACCTGGGATATGTGGAATATCAGTCTGCTAGAGCTGCCATAGCAAATTACCACAAACAACAGAAACCTTTTTCTCACAGTTCTGGAGGCCAGAAATCTGAGATCAAGGTGTTTCCTCGGGTTGGTTCTAAGGCATCTCTCCTTTAGTAGATGGCCTTCTTCTCTCTGTGTCATTGCATAGATTTCCCTCTACGTGTCTGTGTCTTAGTCTCCTTTTCTTATAAGGACATCAGTCATACTGTGTTGAGGCCTATCCCTTGGCTTCTTTTTAACTTAATAATCATTTGGAGACCCTATCTCCAAAAGTAGTCACATTCTGAGGTATCATACATATCAGTGTATAAATCTGGGTGGTGGGGACACAGCTCAGCCCATAACACACAACAAAACAAGGTAAACTATAAAACTTTGAACTTGTAAAACGTTATCAAGCAACAACCCAAACATCCATCACCAGATGAATGGATGAACAAAATGTGGTATATAAATATAAAGCAATATTATTCGGTCATAAAAAGGGATGAGATTCTGGTATGTTGCTACACCATGGATGAACCTTGAAAACATTATGCTAAACACAATAAGCCAGATACAAAAGGACAAATATTATATAATTTCACTTCTATGAGGAATAGGTAAATTCAGAGACCTAGGCTAGGTAAACTTATAGAGACAGAAAGTAGAATGGTGGTTGCTAGGATCTGGGGGAAGGGGTAATAGGGAATTATTGTTTAATGAATATAGAGTTTCTTTTAAATTAAAAAAGTTTTAAATGCTTTTATAGCTTTTTTGAGATATAATTGACAAATAGAAATTGTGTATATTTAGTTGTGTACATCACATATACAGCATGGTGGTGACTTATATACATATACATTGTGAAATGATTATCACAATTGAGTTAATTAACACATTCATCACCTCATATAATTACCATTTTTTCTGTGTATGTGGTGATCACACATAAGATCTACTGTCTCCACAAATATCAAGTATACAATATCGCACTATTACTGTAGTCACCATGCTGTACATTAGATGCCGAGAACTTATTCTTCTTATAACTGGAAGTTTGCACTTTCTGACTGACATCTTCCTGATAGCTCATATCACCCCTGTCCTATTCGGTTTCTCTGAGTTCAGCTTTTTTAGATTCCAAATATCATATGGTATTTGCCTTTCTCTGCCTGGCTTATTACACTTAGTATAATACCTTCCACATTTACCCATGTTGTTGAAATGGCAGGACTTCCTTTTTTATGGATGAATAATATTCCATTTTGTGTGTGTGTGTGTGTGTGTGTGTGTGTGTGTGTGCATATAGATATATATGTAGACATATAACACTATCCATTCATCCATCAATGGACGGTTGGCTTCTTTCTATATTTTAGTTATTGGGAATAAGGCTGCAATTGAAGGGAGTTTCTATTTGAAATGATGAAAAATTCTAGAAATAGACAATGGTGATAGTCACACAATATTGCAAATGTATTTAATGTCACTGAATTATACCCTAATAAAAATGGTTAAAATGGTTAAAAAAAAAAGTTGCCAAGTAGCATGTAAAGAGATACCCTCATTCCAATCTTTCTGCGAGGGGAAGAATGGGAATAGGATGAAGATGAGTCCCAGAAATGGAGCAAGGAATGTGGTGATCGGCAGGCCAGGGCTTCAGCATCATAAGGCATTCAAAGTGCACATAGTGTATGGTCATTTCAGGAAGGGCCAGCAGTCCCTACAAAGCAAGTGGCTAAGAGTTTCAGAGAATTCACTTGTGTCTTTTGTGGTCGATACTTCAAATCCTCAGACAGATCCTCAGAATTACACAATACAGTATTGTGTTGCTGTATCTACAGCAGTGTTGCCACAGTATTGTGTTGCCATATCAGTAGCAGATGCTGAAGGTAGAATGTTTGAGCCATAGTGTGATGACTTTTCCTCAGTTCCTGACTATCCAGGAAAGTCTTTTTTTAAGTTTCCAACACTTGTTTGTTTTAGCACTGCTAGTAATATATATGTTGTACTTAATATAAGAAAGTACTTTTATAAGGATGATTATAGATATGGGGATTGTTTTCCTCTGAAAAGCTAACTTAGTATAAAAAACTTCAAAAGCCTTTATTTAAATAAAATTATTATGAATAGACTACATTAGTCCTCTTACTGAGGTAACTGAGACTGGTAGTGGTTGATGAATCGAAAAAGGTGGTATAAACCAAGTTCATAAAAGTGAGACATGTGTATCTTAAGTACTTTGTTTTAGCTTAAAACATATGTATGTACATTAATTTGCCAACATTTTGATACAGAGGAATGGCTCTTCATTGAGTGTGGATTTGCTGATTAGCGTTCTGCTTGGTATTGCTTCTCTAAAGCACACCCATGATTCCAAAATGCAGTTTTGATTTATTTAAAGTAGAGAGAAATTAAAGATTTTCATGAGGCAACATGGAAACCTTCTAAATTGCTATAAGCCACCGTCACCATCACGCAGTCTTTTGCAGTTGTCTCTTCTCACCTAATTTTACTTTCTTTTTGTAACTTGCTTCTGTGAAGTCATTCCAAACATTCAATTCACTTTTCATAGAAATAACTCTCTTTCTTTTCACACTCATATTTAAGATAGTTTATTTGTATTAATTTACATAATTAGAATAAATACAACTGACATAGGGAACAAGTTCAGCCTGGTGAGCACCCATAAAGCCCATTGGGCTGAGCATTCAGTGTGCTATGGGCGTCAGAAAGAGGAAATGGAGAAGGTCCATTCTTTTGGCCAGTTTCCTGAGTAAAGGTTGGTTAGGAGAGTTTGTCATGTCTGTCCTCCTAAAATCCACACAACACTGTAATGAATAAAGTAGAAAGTCCTCTATAATAGATTATAGAATCTGGTTAGAATATAATAGATGGGTTAAGGACAGAGGAAGGGATGTATGTCACTTAGCAATAAGAACTATACTTGAGGACTTCTTTTCTTTAAAGATTTATTTGTGGGGCACCTGGGTTGCTCAGTCAGTTCAGCAGCTGCCTTCAGCTCATGTTTGATCCTGGGGTCCTGAGATTGAGGTCCGCATCTGGCTCTCTGCTCAGTGGGGAGTCTGCTTCTCCCTCTCACTCTGCTCCTCCCGGCCCTGCTTGCTCTTATTCTCTCTTCCTCTCTCTCAAATAAATAAATAAATAAATAAAATCTTAAAAAAAAAAAAAAAAGATGTGTTTATTTATTTTAGAAAGGGAGATTGCTTGTGTGTGGATGAGTGGGGGGAGGGGCAAAGGGAAAGGACAGAGAGAATCTTAAGCAGACTCACTGCTGAACATGAAGCCCGACAGAGAGCTCGATCCCACTATCCCAAGATCATGACCTGAGCAGAAATCAAAAGTCAGATGCTTAAGTGACTGAGCCACAAAGGTGCCCCTGCACTGGAGGACTTTTTGATAGTTTGCTTCAAAATGGCTGGTGGAAGATACCTACACCCAAACACCCTCTACATCAAAGTATTACATTAAGTTGTCCTGACTTAGAAGATAGTCCCCAAGCAAAATCTAGTGTGGGCTCTCTGTGAGCAGGTAAAATGAATATGCTTAGGCAAGACTGAGGTCCGTGAGAGAAGTATGGATAGAGAGCAGATTTAGGGTCCCCCCCCCTTTGGAGTAAAAAAGAACTTATCGAGCATGGCAAGCACGTGCCTTTGACAACATAGATGCTCTAATTCTGTGTGTTCCCCTAGAGATTTCCAAGGCTCTTCAGTAGAGATAGGGTTATGCAATTAGGCTTGTGCCTCAGAGATACAGTCCTGGACCTCCAACCTCTTGATTGTTTTTCCTCTTTGGCTACCTGCCATTTAGCCTTGGCAAGAACTTTTATTGAAGCACTTGATTGTCTACATTAGCTTAGTCAAGATGATGAAGGAGTAATTTTTAGCACCAGCTAGTGAAACGACCTTCTTCCCCTGACTCTCTGCCCGGTATCAGAAGCTTGCAGAGAGCCATATGGGATCAAAGTTCCAAGCCTCCAGTGGAGACAGCTGCCTCTGTGCTGCACCTCCCAGGGCTCAGCAGCTCTGTGGGGTTTCCCTAAGTGCTTTGTGAGGGTATTTATAGAACTGAGGACTTGACAGAATCATCTCTCTCAAAATTTGGTTTATGGGTAGGATCTAGGATTTAAATATGATTACTTATGGTTCCAGGATAGGAATACACACAATGAAATTTCTGTCCTCCTCTGGGTGAGCCCCTGTTTAAAAACCTTAGCAGAGTGGGACATTCTAAACTCTCAGTAAAACACTAAGAAAATGATTCCTCATAAGCCTTCCTTGCCCTCCTGTCCCTATAGTCATATGATCACAGTGAAAATTATTCATGGCTTCACAGCTTCATCCCCTTCCCATGTTATGAGTCTTCAAATGAATACAGATTTCCTATAAGGTAAATGTGGTTTTACACTGTTCTGTGTAAGATCATAGAGGCTTTGTAGCAACATGTAAGAAACATGTTTCATTCTTACCTGATATTTTGTACAATAGAGATAGTTCTAAAGAAAGACGTGAACGTGTATGCTCACAGATTTACAAATCAAGAAGAAAATATGTCACCTATCACTGACTGTCTGGTTATCTGGCAAGCAGTGTTATCAAAGCCACAGCATCTGCTCAGTCAAAGATGTGGTATACCACACCTTCTCCAGTTTAAAATGAATTCCGACTTGACCTACACTAATATTGCACATTATTTGCATCTTAATTGTTACTAAGCAGATAAAGCTCCAACTAGAAAGATTATCTCAGCATGGATGGGTTTACCAGACATTTAAAACAACTGGGGGCTTTCCCCAGGTAGTTCCAAGCCCAGGCTTAAGGATTGGCCAAATCCTGACAATTGCTTTTCTGTACTTGCCCGGAGGTCACAGGGAAGATGGCACATGAAGATGTACAGTACAAGTCATCTTGAGAAAGCCAGTTGGGCCTAAGACTGGATTCAGCATTTCCGTACAACACCCGGTGCCCATCACAACAAATGCATTCTTTCCTCCCCATCACCTAGCTAACCCATCGCTCTATCCACCTCTCCTCTGGTGGCCATCAGTTTGTTTTCTAGAGTTAAGAGTCTCTTTCTTTTTTGGTCTCTCTCTCTCTTCCCCCTCTCTTTGCTCATTTGTTTTGTTTCTTAAATTCCACATATGAGTGAAAGCATATGGTATTTGTCTTTCTCTGACTGACTTACTTTGCTTAGCATAATACTTTCTAGCTCTGTCCACATTGATGTAAATGGCAAGATTTCATTCTTTTTTTATGGATGAATAATCTATTGTGTGTGTATATATATATATATATATATATATAGTAGGTACTATAGAAGATAATAGATTTATCTTTATATCTTTATATCTATTTATAGAGAAATTTCCTAAAACCAAATGAAATAAACTTTCAACCACATCTTAAGTTGGAGTAAGAAACTCCAATGCTTTTGAGTCCAGGTGGATATTATAAAAGACTGAGATTAAGTCAAAGTCAAGTACTAGGAATTTGTGGGCACCATGGAAAACTAGGCATGGCTGCTCTGTGGACAGATGTGTGACTACAACTGGGTGACAGCTGATTGTTGTCAGGAGAAAATGCAGGCCTAGTGCTGTTTAGTCTTATGCCAGAGAGAGATCACAAGTAGGCAGAGAGGCAGGCAGAGAGGGAGAGAGAGGGAAGCAGGCTCCCCACTGAGCAGAGAGCCCAATGCAGGACTTGATCCCAGGACCCTGAGATCACGACCTGAGCCAAAGGCAGTGGCTTAACCCACTGAGCCACCCAGGTGCCCAGTCTTACACTTTTTAAAAGGAAATGGACATTCTAGAGAGAAATCGGGATTTTTGTGTGAAATTCCCTGATTTATAAATATTGGCAACCAAATAAAAATATTAAAAGAACATTGTCAGACAAACAAAACACATCTGTGGGCTACATTTGCCAAGTTGTGGGGTAACATTTATGATCATTAATCCAGTGACATATGATCTTAATCTTTATCTTCAGTATTAAAAATTAATACAAAACTTTTGGAGGAACCAGTTGGCTCAGTCGGTAGAGCATATGACTCTTGATCTTGGGGTTGTGAGTTTGAGCCCCATGTTGGGTGTAGAGATTACTTAAAAAAAAATGAATACAAGGCTTTTATTTACATACTCTTGCCACCTTCAGTCTTTGTAAAGTGTCTTCACGCTATTGCTGAATTATAACAAAGATCTTACCTGTGGTCACCTCTTTAGTTCTAAAACCTAACTTCTTAGGGCCTGCAAGATTATTTTCCAAACATACAATGGCTTTTTCAATTCGGTTCTACCCTACCTTTCTGAGTTTATCTGTAGTCATTTCCATCCTCCATTCTAGTCATACCAATTTCCTTAGCTTTCCCCCAAACAAGGATGCACTCCCCATTTATATTTACATGTCTATGCTAAAGATGTTGTCCTCTTCTGAAACACTTCTCTTCCCTAGTCCTGTTCACTATCCAACCCAAGTGTCTCCTGCTGGTTTTATACTTCCCTGATTCTTCCATTCCTGGGCACTGTAGCTGTTCTGTGTTGTTAGTGAAATATATACCTATATTAGGGAATTTGTGACATTGTAGTATACGAATTCATTTTTGTGTCTGTATTTTCAGGGGGTAGCAAGCACATTGAAGAAAGCAATAAATCCTCAGTGATGCAATTGTAGGTGCAAACTGTTTATTAATTCAAGTTTAACACACTGCTATATAAAGAGGAATTAAGGTATTACACATTTAATCCAATTGGTGGATTCTGAAAAAGGTATTTAACAATACAAAGTTTATAAGTTTATAATTAAATTATATTTTTTATTCTGTGAAAGTTCTCTAAAAGCATTATTTTGTATAAAAACAATAACAACAAACAAACAACCAAACAAAAAAATTGCCTTTGAAATGTCCAGAGCTGGGTCATAGGCATAATGGTTTAAGTACCTATCTGCACATTGTGATTTGAGGAAATAATCAACTTTTCAGTGTTTTGGCTCTATCTAACATAGTGCCTGATGATCTTTATTACTCTTTAAGGCTGCATTGGCCAACAAAGTAGCCTTTAGCACATATGACTATTTAAATTCAAATTAATAAAAATTAAATAAAATTTAAAATTCTGTTGCTCAGTTGCCTAGCCATATTTCAAGTGTCTATTAGTCACATGTGGGTAGTGGTGATCATATCACACAGCAGATATAGAACATTTCCATTATGGCAGTTGGCTCTATTGGAGAGCACCATATCAAGGATTTCATTAAGAGATGAGAATTATAACTGGAGGAAAAGGTAATTATCTTCTAAGAAAGGTGGCAAGTTAGCTGCTACACTCCCAGGTAACAGTTGATAATAGGGTTAATAGGGGTCAACAAACTGCAGCTTATGAGCCAAATCTGGCCCTTATCCTGTTTTTGTAAATAAAGTTTTATTGAAACACAGCCACAGGCTATTAATTTTCTTACAATTTACAGCTTTTTTTTTTGGTGTATGATGGCAGAATCAAGTAGTTGAGATGAAGGCCTGCAAACCTAAAATATCTGGCCCTTTACAGAAAAAGTTTGCTGCCTTTGTTCTGTGTGATAAATTTCACATTCATTTTGCCACTGGAAAAAAGAAGAAACTGGGAACAGGAACTATGATGAGTTTAGAAGAAGAAGAAAGAATATAGAGTGTTTCCTTAAGGAGTGGTATTGGGGAACAAAAGACAAACATTTCTAACATTTTGCTTTGCTTTGGTTGACATGGAAATACCAATAATTACTTTTCACCATTAGAAGAGTTTAAACAATGTGGATGATAATTCAAGAAACTTTAAACTCTGTTAAAATTTTTTTTCCAGTTCCATTGAGGAATAATCGACAGATAGAATTGTATATATTTCAAGTATATGACATGATTTGCTATCTATCTATTGGTATAAATTTTTCCAGTGAATGCATATATAGTGAAATAATTACCAAAATCAGTTTAATCATCCATTATATCACATACTTATCATTTTGTATGTATGTGTGTGTGTGTGGTGAAAACATTTAAGATCTAATTTCAAGTGTACAGTATCATATAGCTAACTATAGTCACCATGCTATATATTAGATCCTCAGAAATTATTCTCCTTATAACTGAAAGTTTATACCCTTCAACATATCATTTCTCCCTTCCACCAGCCCTGGCAACCATCATTCTACTCTCTATGAAATCAGTTTTTATTTTATTTTTTTTTTAATTCCACATAGAAATTGTACCACACAGTATTTTAAGCTCTCTTTAAATTTCTGTGCAACACTGAACACATATTTCATTTCTCTGAGCTGGTCATTTAAAGTCTTTGGGAAATTCTGGGATTAATTAATTAATTGATTAATGTGTCAGATGAATGAATAAATGAACCTTTAAAAGGAGGAATTTAGACAAAATGATCTTTGCGATGTCTTCTGGTGCAAAGATTTATCTTTGTTGGCATTTTTACATATTGGGTTTTTTAAAAGCCAGATACCTCTGTATAGAAATTTAGTTTCTGCTCCCTGAGACCACCGTGGGCAATGCTGATGTAGATAGTGATCTATAGGTTATATACACAGCAAATTACAAAAACTCACCCATACACTGAGTGGTATTTGTATAACGTGCTGCTGAGGCATGGGAAGTAAGGCCAGCTTGGGGATTCCCACATTTAGATTTCATAGAATAAAGATGAAACTTCCAACTCTTTCCTAAGCAGCCTGAGAAAGTCTGGGGAGGAGATGGTTACAGTGCACCCTCCTACTTCTCTGAGAGCCTGCAGTAGCTTCTGAGTGTAGACTGAGCAGATGACGTCTCTGTCCTCAAAGCTGAAGCGGTCTTAGCAGATTCTTTGGCTTGGTGCCACACATAACAACCATACATGGGTTCCAAACCCCATCTTCCCAGTCCTTTTCCTCTCTCTCACAATTGGTGAGACTATGTCTGAGTAATGCCACAGCTATGGTATGCCCCAGGAGAGGTCACAATGACCTGCCAAGTGATGGGTCTTTTGTTGTGCTTCAGAAATTCTCTTGATTGGCTTTGTAGTCTCTGAAGGAGATCAAGTCAGGATTGAAAAGAAACACAGGTATGTAAGTGATGAATCACTGAATTCTAACCCTGAAACCAGTATTGTACTGTATGTTAACTAAGTAGAATTTAAATAAAAACCCGAGAGGCACCTGGGGGGCTCAGTCGGTTAAGAGTCGACTCTTTATTTTGGTTCAGGTCATGATCTCAGGGTTGAGAGATTGAGCCCCAAGCCTGGCTCCATGCTGCGTGTGGATCCTGCTTAAGATTCTCTCTCTCCCTCAGCATGGCCCTCTGCTTATGTATGTTCTCTTAAATAAATAAGTAAATAAATAGATGAGTAAAAATTTGGAAAAAAAAAAAAACCAACCCATGGGAGTTCAGGAAAATTTGACATGCTCTTTCTCTGGTATTCTGATTTTGGAGCAAAATAAAGCTCTTTATTCTCTTTATTCTCTTTATTCTTTATTCTCTTTATTTTGACAAAATCACTATCATAACAAAATAATGGAATTTAAGACAAGAGTGGGAGCCTTGGAAAGCTTTTGCCAAGGGCATTATTACATGTTAAGCCTTATATTCCTGTGCATTTCCTTCCTTCCTCCCTTCCTTGCTTCGTTCCTTCCTTCCTTCTCTTTTTCTCTTTCTCTGTCTGTGTCTCTTATTCTTTTCCTGGAAATATTAAAATAAATTGCATAAACCACCTTTAAAAAAACAGGAAGATATTAAATTGAACCATGAAAGGTAGAAGACACAAAGTACTTCTCCAATGTATCTGAAGGAAGGAAGAAATAAACAGAGTCAAATTCTTGTTTACTCGTTGGCCAGCAACTCACTCTCCCCCCTCTGTGATGTTCTTTTTTACCATCCTGGAGGTCCTCTTACTGTTGATACTTAGTTATTTCATCAGTCACAGTCATTGATATCTCTGCTTGGGACTATCACATAACATCAACATGTGGTTCTTGTGGAGCTATTAAAACCTTACTGATAAAATATCAAAAGGAATACATAGAAAACTGTTGGAGTTTTCAGTTGGCTCCCCATGTTCACCCATTTCTCCAAATAATAGCTTAACTTTTTTTATTCTAAAATTCAAAGAAAAAAGTCTTAGTGATAGATTGAAGGAGGGACTTAAGTAAAATAAATTAACTATAAATCATTGATTATATACATTAATTCATAAACCACCTAGCTTCCTTCCTTCTGCTATTCACTGACCTGAAATTATTCAGTTAAAAATTCCTACAGATGTAATTTTATTTTTCATCGTTCCAGTTAACCCATTTAATTACATTTTACTTAGTTTTTAAAATACACAGTAAAAGAAAGGTTTCTGGTGTGTTTAGGTAAGATTCAAAATCTTTAGATTCAAAATTCTCAGCTGGAAAATAGACTGATTTTAATTTGCTGCATGTCTTTTTCTTGAGCCCCTGGTTGGACACAGAATACAAAGCAGATTCAAAAGAAGCATAAACATTTATTAAATAAATACGTACCCTGGCTCTTTAGGAAATGACATTTTAAAGTAGACATTTTTATAAACAAAGTTGAAAAATAAATAGAAGATGTGAATTTACCCAGGAAAATAATTTTAAAATGCATTGGGGAATCTGTGGTAGAAAGACCATTAACAAACAGTAAAATGACTGAAAGTTGAAGGGAGAGGAAATAAGGGGATGAAATAAACGTGGAATGTCTCCTGATTACCAAGCTGTGGTCTCTGCATGGGAGTACCTTGTGCACAGGTGTGAGTCACCCATCTTGTTGATTCATGGCTTCAGGTATCTATCGTATATGCAGCTAACATAGGCTCTGTAAGAGTCTGCCTTCTTGACACTCTTGTTCCCTAATGCCCACACACTCATAACTGTATCCAGGTGCTCTAAGAGCCAGCTAACCAAGTTAGCTGGGCTGGAACTGAATCCTCTCTTCAGAGAACCATGTAGAGTCTCTGAGACGAGTTCAAGTTACGTTAGTTTCTGAGTGGGGTTGAAGGGGGCTGAAATGTCAATGTTGATTATGAGTCTGACTGTCTTTTTTCCTTTTACAGATCTCTGGGTTCTTATTCATCAAGATTGCTTGCTTTCCTTTCTTCTACTGCTCGTCTTGATTTCTCACTTGTCTACTTGAGTTCTGATTCAAAGCCTGGGTCTGATCTTGGGCACCTAGATGTGTCCTTGCTCCTGGCTGCTCCTCTTATTTGGGAATGTCAACTCTGCTTGACTAGGCATTTTTGGGACAGGTCTTCTCTGTTCCTGTGGCCATCATCCAGTCCTTACTCCAGCCTTACCTCATCCCCCTGGCCCAGAGTCTTTTCTGGGCATGATGGCTTCCTGCAGTCTCAGGCATGATGACCTCCTATCCCATTTCGTGATGGTACTCAATTATTGTATTATTGACACCCCTAACCTCTCTGAAGCTCTTTTCTTTGTCTAAGGCTGATGTTCTTTGAGGTCTCTCTCCAGACTTAAAGTGTAATGATTCTATTTCAGCCAAAACCTGAAGTAATAAGGGTGGGAAGAAGGCTTTAATAAAAATTATTGTAACTGTAACAACTTTTACTCCATGTTAATCAGGAGGAAGTTGCCTTTGTGGGTCTCTGGTTCTCCTGGTTCACTTCTGGGCCCTGACTTATCTGCACAGTGGGGAGTATATGAAGGGAAGTGACTTCTCGGATTAAAGTTCAGCTTTGAGTCTCTTCCACATGATCTTTTTCTCCAGACCTATGGGTCCCATTTGCTGGTTGTCCTGTCCACATTAAGAGGATTTTTTTTTTTTAATTGTACTCCACCTATTCCCTTCTTATGTTAAAACACCCACAGTAAGGTTCTAGACCTGCATTAGTTACACTGTCAAGCTTTTGAATGTCCAATCTGTCTGGCTCCCAGGCCTTGCCTCTTATGATCTGCTTTTCTCACTGCTTCCACATCTGAATGTGACAGTTGTACGGATGTCAGCATTTGTGGATTTCTCCATCAACAGGCATCTTGGAAATGTATCTATATAGAGGAGGTTAGTGCAGGCCTATGGCTTAGATGAGAATAGGGATTTAGAATAGAGTTAAAAATTATTTTAAAAATAAGAGAATATTAATTAAAGACTCAGGTGCATGTGATAAGGGTTCTTTCATGAAAAGACCTGAGGTTGGTAATTCAGGACAGCAGAAGGTAGACTATTTTTCTTTTAGTAAAACAAAAATGCTCCCCATTGAGAGAGGGCACCTTAGTTGATAAAATGCTACTCAGTGGTCCTTATTCATGCAATGCCTTTATATTAATGATTTGCATAAAGCTTGTTTAGAAAGATGTTCAAACAGCAGTGTGAAGGTTGGGATTAGATCATAGAGTTTCCTAAGAAAGGAAGCCATGCAAATCCTGAAATAGCTCCTTTTACATTACTCTATAAAAAATTGTGGGCTTATGCTTTAAGCAGGTTTAGCCCCCCACTTTCACATAAAGAGCTCCTGAAGTTGATTTCTCGTTATTGTGGGAGGATATTGTGTTCTGTTCTATTTATTCACCTTCATAATAATCACATAGGCCTTCTAAAATAATTGTAATGCACTGCTTTCAAAGTAACCTAAAATAGATTTTATAAACTTCACAAAATTTATAAAGTGGTTTCATATACCATTTTCACCCTTTTTATAGGTTCAGTAAGGGAATGGGGGAATATTATGATTTCGGTTGAGTTTTACCAGTTGTCTCCCAGTAACAATCAATTTAGAAAGAGGTATTATTCCTTCTGTCTTAGAAATTTCAGCCTGTCTTAGAACACATGACATTCTTTAAGGGATATGAACTTGGACCTGTGGTTTTCATCCCTGACCCATACTCCATTAATCTCTTATGTAAGATGCTTGTCCCAGTGCCAGACTCAAAAGCAGGTACACAGTGAATACTGGTTCCATTTTTCTTTTCTTTGCTTTCAGGTACCCGGTATTCCAAAAGGCTCTGAAGAGAATGCCCTTCTACACCTCCTTAATCCTCTGGAAAGTCAAGTCCAGCATGGGTCCAGATCAGGTAACCCAGAACATATGGAAAGCCTCCTATTTGTTCCTTAACCTGGGGCAAAAAAAAAAATCCTAGCCCTGCTTCAAGGGGGTGCGTTCACCAAGGCTGCGTCCCTGAGAAGTTGCCAGGGTACAGGGATATTTTTCAGGTTTAAAATATGTTAAAGACTATGGTAATGTTATTGTGTGGAGCAACCTGAAAATACTGTTTAAAGAAGCAAGATCCACAAACAGTGCATACTAGTAATCTTAATCTCTCACTCTTTTTTCTCTCTTTTTTACAATATATTAGCCATTCATAAATCACATTAAACTAGAGAGAAAACTTTATAGTAATTAAGTTAAACCCTAACTTTTAATCCTACATAAGCTAAGTAAATTTCTAGTTTAGAACTATATTTAGAACTATATTTCTATTTCTTTATGAGCACATTGGAGTTGGAAGTTGATGTTTTAATATAGCAGAGTTAATTTAATGGTAGAGAATAAGAAGTAATTAAGTCCCCAAGTATGAAAGAATACCAAGAAGATTAAGATCTATTATAGAAACAGATTTTTTTTAAAAAAGTTATATTGAGTATGTTTTAAATTAGGTTAAGTACATATTGCCAATGTTTATCACTACAGGTTCAAACTTGTGACATTTGGTTAGCTCAAGCACAGATGCACAAAACTGGAACTCGTGTACAATTTCTTGCATGCTAAAAATCTTCTGGCTGCTGCAGCGGCCACAAACATCTTTTGTGAAAAAGGGAAAAATCCAGTTGGGAGAAAGGAGGGGAGTCTTTTTCATTGTCCACTAGATGTCAGTACTGAACTGGCAAAACCTCTGTTCACCGCGCTCTCAGACAACATGCTATTAATTTATAATAAAAGGTATCTGACAGCTTTATTCTGATGAATTATGGGAATCCAAAGCATAATTCCCAGCCTTTGGTTTATAAATTGTCATTGATTTTAATGTTCTTTGTAAAGTTGTGGCATGCAACAAATTTTCCTGCCAAGAGCTGTTAAATAAATAGTCATCCTTTGCTCTGAGTAGTACATTGAACTTGTTAGACTGATGAGCAAAACCAATTGACGGTTATCCATAAACCATTTATGACAGAATGCACAGCAGCAACTCAAACAATTATCGAATGCATTCATTATATATTTTTTAAAAAATCTCAAGTGAACCAAACGGAATATTACAGGTAATAGACAGTAGCAATGCCTCGCAATTCTTTTTGAGATACTTCCTGAGTGACAGATGACTAGAATTGTTGTAGGATTTGCTGAGGGCTCATCAAACCTCCCTGGAATTATTTGGTTTCCTCTATTGTGTGATTTGGCATCCCAAAAGTCTATCACTTGCTTTTTCTAGAGAAAGATGGTTATTGTAAAGACAGAAGCTTTTGTTCATGTGAAGATCTCTTACAAACTGGCATCCGAACAAAAGAAAGCTTATGCCTGAGATATAATTTCCGTGCGTTTGGAGAGATGTGGTTTATGTATATGGGACCATGAAATTTGGAGGTCTGTGGTGACCACTAAGGACTTAATCACCTTTAAGAGGAGGTTTCATCTCCTAGGAGAATTCTCCACAGACCTTATGCTGTTGTGTTTGATTTCACTCTCTGAAAATACTTAACATCCTTGGCGGTTTTCAGAAGGACCATCGGTCGCTTTTGTTCTTTGTTTGAAATTGTCCTGCCTGTTCTGTTGCTATGTCAGAGACCACCTTTCCTCCCCAGAAGTGGCTGTCTTTCAGGGATGTAGCCTGCAGTCTGTTGTTTGTTCAATGTTTTAAGACTTCTTTGGGATCAAAGGAAAGTGACCTAGGCATGTAAAATTCTGTTAATGGTGCTATTTGTGAAAGTATACGACAAACTACCTCTAGGCACTGCTAAGTAGTGAATCAGTACATTAAAGACTGAGGAACTGACTCTAATGTTCAATCCTTGATTTCTTTTTCTTAAATCTTTCTGTTGCCCTAAATGTTGTGATATGACAGTAGTGCACAAGCTGGAAATGCTCCCCTAGTTTCTCTTTGAAAGAGAAAAATCCGCGGGCTGAGGAGGTCAGATTTTAGTTTGAATTCCTCAACAACTCTGGATGATAGTTTTTGTTCATAGCTGTTTTCTTCAGATTTAAAAATTGAAAAAAAGATTTTTAAAGAAAAAAAAACATTAGGAAGATGGAGAGCTTGATACACATATGGCTGCCTTTTACAAGTCATTATGATCTGTCACATAAATACTGTATTTACTGACATTTCAAAATGTGGACTCTAATCTCCACACGCATTTATTTTTTTTTAATAGTTGTTTTTCATTGCAAGCTTCAGTCCAACAAATAACATTAGAAAACATGCCACGTGGTCCACAGGTTCAACTATCAATGTCATTATTCTTTTAAAAAGCTCAAAGACGGTCGAGTTCAGAGTATGAGCATTTAAGCTGAAATTGAGTTAAATTAAATTGAGCTGGGTGGAAAGTTAGTGAGAGGAGTCATTTTAAACACTAATACAGTTTTTCAGTGTAAGGGATGAATGGTGGCTGTGTACTGCAGTATATTTTTCCAAAGCTATTTTCATACTGGTTCCTTTACCTAACTCTCAGACTTTTGCCATCTCTTGTATTTATCAAGTGTGAGAACCCTTGAGCTGCATTAATTAGCCGTGGTAGCATTTCAAACAGGCAGTATTGCTCTGTCCAGTTACCACAGTGTTTAAAAATTTACATTCTCTGTCCCACATTGTGACCACCTGTGACCAATCAGTTTGATATATAGACTCAGCAGCTCTCTCCATGCCCAGGGTCACTCAAAGAGACTGTTTCTCAGGCTAATGTTCTTGGGGACCGTGGGCTCAAGGGAAAATGGGTGTGGGGGAACTGCGGTGGACAGCGGCGGAGTGCAGGGGAGCAGCTGAATTTTATTGGGAGTGTGAAATGAAGACTGGTGCAACATGCCTTTTGGATAACTTTTACTTCAGTAAGTTGCATATATAATTCCCTTGAAGTAAATATTGCAAAAATGTTGCCTCTTCGAGTTTGATTAAGGCCGAGAAGAATAACTAGTCAATTCTAGAGAGGAAAAAAAATTGTTTTTTTTTTTTTTTTGAAAGCCTAGTATGTTCACTTTTCAATCAGTGTATTCATGTAGCTACTGAATACAACAGGCCAGATGCTATTTCTGTTAGTACAAATATAGCAGCGGATAGAAAGATAATTTCTTCCCGCATGGAGCTTGCATTCTGGTAGAGGGAGGCAAGTGATGAACAAATACATAAAAAGTCATTGGGGTGATAACTGCCAAGACAAAGAGGGCAAGAAAGGGAAAGGAGATTGGAGAGTGATGCAGATGAGGGCTGCGTGCTCTTTCAGAGAGGGAGCCCAGGAAGCCTTTTTGGGAGACCTCTGAGCAGAAAGCTAAACAGGGGGAATGAGGGACCCCTGTACATAACCAGGGGAAAGTATTCCAGGCAGAGGAAATAGCACATGTGAAGGCACTGAGGCAGGAACAGGCTTGGTGTGTGAAAAGAGGAACAAGGAGGCTGGTATCGCCAGGGCACCGGAGTGAGGGGAGAACTGTAAGCCTCCGAGAAGGTACATCTATGGGGACAGTGGTTAAGCCATATAGAGCCTTAGGGGATGCTGTCAGACTTCCAGCTTTTTATTCTGAGTTCTGTGAAAGGTTTAGAGCAGAATCATGAGAGCTGATTCGTATTGCAAAGGAGCCCTCTGTTTGCTGTGTGAAGGTCGTCGGAGTAGGGAACTAGAGAATAAGTGAGGAGATCAGCTGGGAAATAATAGCAATAATCTAGGCTAGAGATGATGGTGGCTTGGCCAGGGTGAGTAGTAAGAAATGGCCCAATTCTGGTATACTCTGAAAGCAGAGCTGACAGTTTATACTGATGGTTTGGAGTGGGATGTGAAAAGGATCAAGTTAAGGATGATAAGAGATTTGGCTTGAACAGTTTTGCCAGGGTTGGTGCCATTGGCTGAGTCAGAGAGGCCTGGAGAGGACCAGTTTTAGGGTTGTAAGGAGAAATATGGGACAGCAAGTAGATACACAGTCATGAATTTAGGGGCAAAATCAGATTTTATCAACATATATATATGATGTACAGCCTTGAGACCGAATGAGGGATGGTAGAAGAAGTATTAGAGAAGCCACAGAACAGGCCAAGTTAGAGGTCGTGGAGAAGAGGAAAATCCAGCAAAGGAGACTGAGGAAGATGATTAGGAAAGAGGTGTCCCACAGCAGTGCTGTTCCCAGTGTGCTTGGTGGACCTGCAACAGCAGTACCATTGGGGAGCTTTTTAGAAGCGTAAATTCTCAGACTCCACCCCAGACCTATTGAATAAGGATCTCTGGGGAGGGGCCTCAAGAGCCCGTCCAGAAGCTCTCCAAGCGATTCTGTTACCCTGGGAAGCTAGACAAAGGAGGTGTTTCAGGTGTATCAAAAGAACATTATGTGACAGACTCTCCTTTCATATTAAAATTGTCCAAATTTTGAAGATACAATGTTTTTGTGAGAAAACAGTGTACTATGTTCAGTAGCAGAATTTTGGACTGTGTATCCCAAAATGAATTTAGTGGTCCAAAGTGATGAGCTAAAAAATATATGGTTGCCGAAATCATCCGTAGTATTAATCAAGATGCATGTAATCATCGATCCAAGAACTGTTCGGAATCTAGATCAGATCTGACAGTCTTAGTTTCCACGATAAAAAATAATCAAAAAAGTGACTAACCTTAAGCAGGAGCCCTCTGGTTTTATCCCCTGATACGCTGTGAATGCACTAACTTTACCTTTATATCTTATATCGTGGAGTAATTGTTGACCTGCGGCATGGATGGAATTGAATTTTTTGTACATGAGTACAGGTTGTGGCCTGACTAGACATCTAGTATATAGGTCGCCCTTCATCACTCAGCAGTGAAGAATGAAAATCAACAGAGCTTTCCCCAGCCTGCTGCTTAAGCAGCTGCTAACAGGCTGAGACTGCCCAGCCTCATTAACCCATTAGATACTGCCTTTGCCCGGGAGTCATCCTTAATGAGGCTGCTGCCATTGTAGGGAAGCCACACATGCACCAAAATACTGGGGCATTAAAGGAAGGACCTTAACTTTGGGGCCTGTAATGGAGTTGTTATCATATCAGAAGCTGATACATCAGAGAGCACTCTTAAGGCGGGTAAAGCAAATGATGCCGTTACCATCTGTGAATCTACATTGCTTTAAAAATATTGGAAATTTTGAATTTCAGGAGGAACTTGGAAGCTTTCCATTTTCCCAAACATCTTGTCCCCCTAATTAGCAACTCTGTTCTCTAGAATAGGCAACAGTGTACAGTATGAACCCTTAGATTTAATGCAACAGTTGAAAGCAGGCTTGATCCCTGTAAACTTCATGGTTCATAATTTTCTCTGAGCAGAAAGATAATGATTGTATGCAAAACACCCCATCTCTTTATAGCCCAGAGGCAATAAAGATTCTGTTTGTGTCAACAGAGAATTTTTAGAGCTATGACTGTAAGACCTTTGAAGCAGACTTTGTCATGTCACGGCAACACAGACACCCTGGCTACGGAGTGGATTTTTAAGGTTGAGATGACTGTGTACTTGTGGGTGAGCTTTTGATAAAGCTGCTAAGGTCCAGGGTTATCATTTCTTCACCCCTAAAATTTTAGCAAGTACTTTTTACCCCAACACTCCTTTTATTGGAAAAAATAATGATATTCGAACTCTCCTTCCACTGCTTTCGTTTACCTTCTTCTGTGTTTCTGTTCCGATCAGGTCTCTACAAATATCTGAATTTTAAAGAAATTAGAAAGCTCTGCCATTCTTTATTGTCACATTATATTAAAGGAAGAAAGTCATGCTTTTACATTTTCCCTGTTCAAGAAGATGCTGAATAAGATTTGCCATCCATTCCCAGAAGCAGAAACTCTATTAAAATTTTAGATTGTAATCTAATAAAATTTCATCTTATCCTATTGCTTTTCTTAACCACCCCCCAGCAATCAAGCACATAGTCTTAGTATCTAAGGCTAAGGAGAAAGGAGTTCATATATTGCATAAGTGTTTTCCAATAAATTTTTTAAAACTTGGAGGAGATTGGTGGGGGGTGCCTCGTGTAATTTTATAGGACCTCTGAGGCCCAGAGTTTTTAAGTAATCTTTTTTGATGTTTTTAGACACACCATTAAGCTGAGGATAAAAGTCCCTATGTTCAATATCTGGATACATTAAGCAGTAGGTTTAAAATTTACAGCTTTCATTTTGACAAGGAAAATGACACGTTTGGTCTCAAGTGCTACCTTGAACTGTTTTTCAACACTGAGACAGGTTGTCAGGCTGAGGGTGGAGGTCTGGGCATTTAGTCCCTGCAGAGCCTCCATGAGGTAAACTCTTCCAGCTCGTCAGGAGAAGCCAGCCGGACCTTGGGCTGTGGGCTGAGGTCCAGTCAAAGGAGCAGTAGGATGCCATCTGGAGGCTTGTACCGCCAAACACTGAGGTCTGATCGAATGCCTTCCAAGGAGCATGTAGTTCCTTCAGAGGAGAAAAAGAGCATCCCGTAGAGAATGCCTGCATAAATGGGTGGACCTCAGACACTTCCATTTTGATTCTGCCCATAAGGAATTTCTCAGTGGAGCCTCTTCTTCTGACATGTTCTATGGCGTCTGGGGACCTGGTCTTTAGGAGTAGCCTAAGCAAAGTGAAGGGCAGGAGTAGGAATGGAGGGAAAAGGAGGACAGCCATAGGAACAATGAATGGAGCGGGTAGGTACAGAGGAGATATGGTGCCATCCAGTTGGTCCAGCTGGTGTCAGGACTAGTACAAGTTCCCTGCCGCCTCCCATGTCGATGCAAGCAATGAGGCTGGAGATGTGGGGATGGAGAGCCTGGAACAAGCTTTACAAGCTAGGATAAGGCGTGTGGATTTTATCTCCAAGGCAGTGGATGGAGACGACGAGATCAGTGATTTTTTGGAAAATCACTTCTAGGTGAGGAAAGGCCTGGGGTGGTAGAGCCCTCCTAGAGCCTACAGCCTGGGTGGGAGCTGACTGCAGTAATCCAGGGCTGCGGTGGTGAGTTGGGGACAGAACTGCTCTGTGCTACAGAGAACCAGACTGTGACCACTAAGGTGGGTGGGAGGGGCAGCAGGAGCAGCCCTCCCCAGGGGGTTGGTAGGATTTGGTGCTGGCTGTGGAGGGTGAGGGAAAGGAGGGCCATATGGTTTCCTTCCTTTTGTCAATTCCCGGAAGACTGGGGGAAAGTCAGCAAAGACTCTCACCCTCACATTCATGGAATGGAAACTCCCTGTTTTTTCTCTTCCCTTTTCACATCCTTCCTCCCCATACTACCCTCTGCCCTCCCTTTTCCTCATCCTTCTGGTGAAGTCCCTGAAGGGATAGAACACTTGCATCTATTGGACTTCTAACTCTGCCTGTTTTTCTTTTGTTTTGTTTCTGCTGCAATGACACCACTTATATTTATAATGTTTTTGTCCTTTATAAAGTGCTGTACTATATACACTCAGAACTTGGTACCTATTTCTTCTCTTTCTACTTTCTCTTGTCTCTCTTTCTCCCTGTTTACTCCTCTTCATTTAGATACACTTAATGGATGGGAGACTCAGATCCTGTGAATTCCTTCTGTGTGAGGAGCATGTGTCAGTGGCCAATAGTGTGGTTATGCAAAACATACATATTTAATTCCACATGATTCCTGGCATTGTGGTCTTAAACAAATGTGGCATAAAGAAAATAATCCATGGACAGCACAATAAATCTTAGTTGATTTTGACCCCATGTGGTATTGTGTCTGTCGTGTCCAGAATGGCCAGACTCTACAGCTGATCTAACTGTAATCAACTCAGGGATTTAAAGGACACTTACTGTGTTAGTCTGTGTCTATGTGTGTGAAGAGGGGCTCACCAAGGAATACATTCATTTAAAACTTAAACAGCAAGGCTTTGTTTTAGCATTAGATTTCAAGGTTTGTGTTTATAAAGAGGGGCTTACCTTCAACTGCACTTATTTGTAGAAATGATGGAAAATTTCAGTTCTTTCCAAATCAGAGTGCATCCCACTACATCTTACCACTCTTCTACAAGAGAACAATGAACAAAGTGACAAAGTACAGAAAAGCAAACTAACTATGAGTTAAGAAATTCTCTGTGGCATTTTCTGCACACTTATTAATATTAATACAAAAATAATGAATAGCCTCAGGCCAACTAATTTTTCTAATAAATGGGAAAGAGAAATATTGTCCAAATCCAGAACATTTAAAAAATTTTAGAAACACGTCCATTCTGTCTAGCATCAACAAGGCCATGACACAAGATCAGTTTGCTAAAAAAAAAAAAAAAAAGTCCACCACACAACTGGGCAGGTACTTTGAAGCTCTTTATTTCTGTTTTTATTTCCTTTCAATAGTGCATGAAAAGGTTACATTGAATTAAAACATGAAGGTCGTACACTTGCATTTTTTAAAATCTGTGGAATGTTCAATATCTGTTCTGCATAAGCACATTGGGCTGTTGTCTCTGAGCCTTCACCCAGAAAAACTGGAGCTTGCCTGGCATTACAAATGCTGTTCAGATATTTTCCAGAGACATAAAAGAGAAAATATCATCACAAGTAATGAAAATGAATAAGAAAAAAACCACAGGAGTATGGCATTTGGACAGACCAAGTGAGAACAGGGAGGGGAAGAGAGGGAGGACAAGGCGAGGAGGGGAGAAACATCTTAAACACACACCTGGCTGAGTGATCACATCGTCTCTTCTGAGCTTAGTTTTCATATTATGGTTTGAGTCTGTTTTGTCATTTGGTTCTAGCTATCCCGGGACCTGTGAACCTGCTTTTGTCTTACAGATGTTTAGAAATAACTTATGGGGGGCCTGGATGACTCAGTCACTTAAGCATCTGACTCTTGGTTTTGGCTCAGGTCATGAACTGACCTGAGTTCGGCTCAGGGTCATGAGATCGAGTCCCACTTTGGGCTCTCTGCTTGGCGTCAGTCGGCTCAAGATTCTCTCCCTCTCCCTCTCCCCTATTTGTGCACTCCCTCTAAATAGATAAATAAATAAAATCTTTTAGAAAAAAAATAAATAATTTATAGAGAATGAAAAGTATTACAAAATTTGAAAATTGAATTTCATAAAATATCTTGAGAACCTGAGAAGTAGAAAGGCCTACTCAATTAAAATCCATTTTGGAAAGACTTACTCAGGAAAGGGCATCACATGCCAGAAGCTTGAGATAACCTCTAACCCAATTTACAGAAGTCATATATGGTACAGATATAGTTGCCAAAACACACACATTTGACACAAAATATATACACGTATACACACACACACACATACACACACGCACACACTCCAGGATTATAAATATCCAGAATAATAGATCTATCTTATTTAAGTCGATGAAAGGCAATATTTTAATATATTAAATGCTACATAAGTATGTATGTTGCAATTTCAGGGTAATTGCTACCTTCTATCTCACAACAAAGACGTTTTTCAAATTATTGGGTCTGTGTTCAAAATAATCAGAAAAAAAATACTCAGCCATGTGCTACCCCAATTTGCCATTTGAAAGAAAATTCCCAGGTACTTATCCACTTAAATTATGCTAAGTCCTGAATTTAGAAAAGTGTCAGTGGTGACATTCTTTGAGGTGGCAGTCCAGCCCATGACCCTCCTTTGAGAAATGATCCCCTTCCTGCCTGTGCGCATGGAGATGGCCCCTGGCAACCATGCTTGTATTTTGATACCACATCTCAAGCTATAGCTGACCAGAGTAACTTAACCTAAACCACTGTAGAAACTCACACACACACACTGAGATAACACTTTAGTAAGTACCATTATACTTTCTGCCTTGGAATCCTTACATACTTAGAATTTTTTAAAAAATTAATTTGAGCTCTTTATAGTGGCATTCTGTTACTTGTAACCAAAAGCCCGAGTTAGATAGGCAAAATGGAGAGAGAGGAAGAGAGAGCTACTGGTGGCGGAAAGCTCTCCTGTGGTGACCACACACTATATCCATTTACGTCAAGAAGATGGGGAAATTTTATATTTATGATCCTCCAGGACTCCTACAGCGAGGAGTCCCAGAAACCTATCCCTCCCTGTTCTTCCCTTTTGCCTCAACACTGAAGACTTGTCTGCACTATCTCCTTTGAATCCAGACAGAATTTATGTCCTCTAGCCAAGACTATGTCGGCTACCACAAAATGCCCAGACTTCCAAGTCCTTCTCCTCACCTACACTTTAAGCCCATGTGAATCTGCTTTTATTTCCAAGATTCTCAAATTTTATTGCATATCAGAATCACCTGGAAGGTTTCCTAAAACACAGACTGCTAGGCCTGAATTAGTTTTTGACTCAGCAGGCATGGAATTAGGCCCGAGAATAAGAATTTCTAAATTCCTGGGTGATATGGATTCTTGTGGTCCAGTGGAAAACTACCCCCTTATTCCTTTCTCTCCCCAAGTCCTGAAACTCACTCATTATGCTCTTTGAATTCAGAGTCTGTTGATAGCAAAATCCCGTATATTTTCAGCCTCTCTTCTGTCTTGCTGTAAGGCAAACTTGACTCTTCTCTAAGGTCCCATTTTTTCTAGTAGCCTGTCAAGTGGGTGGCTGCTTTTTCCCCCAAGTCCCTGATCTGGTAGTGGGGGTATGTGTCCTCCTGGTTTCTCATTGCTACTTTCAGATGTTTCTCCCCATCTCTTTCCTAAAAACAAACAATCATGAATCTTATGCCATGAGAGGATATCAACCCTGTCTCTCTTTGTTCTCATTTATGGATTTCTGTGTTATTTCCCTTAATTCCTTGGTGACATAAGCAAGGAACACTCTCTTCACTAACCCTCCTGTCTCAATTATGGTAGATTTCAATAAATATATAGATAATTGTTCTAACACCTTGGTCTATCAGTTCCTTAGCCACCTCTGTTCCAATGGCCTTGTCTTCTACCTTATATTAGCCACTCTCATGTGGTCATACCTGGACTTCTTGATAACCTCAGTTTCAAACATTCTACTTTCTGGTTGCCATGTCGTATCTTTCCAGCCCACTCTCTATATTATTAGAGCCCCAGTCATTCTTTGATTCTAATGAGACCTATGAGCTTTTGATCCTACCTTCTTTTAAATTGGAGACCTATGAGCTTTTGATCCTACCTTCTTTTAAATTGGCATCCTTCCAGATTAAATTTTATAATAATTTTTAATCATTACAATAAATCCTCTATAAACAGCCTCCACTCCCTTGCACCTCTCTCTTGGTCTTACTCAATAAGAGCAGATCCATAACCTGGTTAAGTCCAACTCTCTCCCTACTCCATGACTACAACTCCAAAGCTAAAACTGTCTGAAGAAATACCCACAGCCACGCAGACATTAAAGAGAAGTAGACTCTTCATTCTGCAAGGCAATCATATTAGATGTTTTTTAAAAAATTGTTCTCTCGCTCTTGATGAGGATTGAAAATGTTTTTCTTACTTTTTAAAACTCAGTACCTTCTTCCCTACTGAGAAAACTGGAGCATTCACAAGAGAACTTACAGAGATTATCACCACTACTTCAATCCATCTGCCACCCTTTTGTTCTCTGACATCTTGCCTGTTACCACAGGTGAAATATCCGTGCTCTTATTTCAAGTCAGTCCTTGCACTGAGCCCTAGAACTCATCTCACACTGCATTGCTTGAGAAATTCCCCTTCTAATATATCATCCATCTTCCACACTGTATTGTCATACAAAAGTAATGTTGCTTCTCCCAAGCCAAAAACTTTCTCTTGATCCCTACTTCCCACCTGTGTATTGCCCCATTTTATGGTTCCTATTTCCAGCAAAACTACTTGAAGAAGTGACCCAGAGTCATCTCTCCAATTTATGTCTTCCTGTTCTCTCTCACCCACTGCCATCAGGCTTTTGTCCTCACCACTTCACCAAAACTGCTCCCCTGTAGCTTACCCAGGCACCATGTTCCATAGTCATATCTCTGCTTTAATGTTAGCCTATGAATAGCATTTGAATCACACATCATTCTTGATATATATTCTTCACTTATATTCCAGGGCACAACGCTTTCTTGGATTTCCTCCTACCTTACTGAAAGCTCTTTCTGTTTCCGTTTCGGTTTCTCTTCTTCATCTTCTAATACCAGAAAGCCTCAGATTTCAACCCTTGGACCTCCTTTCTTTTTTTTATCAACATTTTTTTGGTGATCTTATTCATCTCATGCTTTAAATATCATATCTATGTGTTTACAGTGCTGCAGAAAAATTTTATCCTCTCATTTTTGAGACTATTAGCCAAATGAATATAATGAATAATGAATATAATTTCTTTTGTGGCATCATCCAAAGAAACGTGGTAAGTATTAAACTAAGTCCATCAAATATAATTTATATACTAATTTATCAGTCATTTCTCTTTTCATTTAATTGAAGCAAATAACTGACAAAATAAATTGCAGTATATATAAGGTATACAGTGTGATGATCTGATATATGTGGACAGTGTAAAAGAATTCCCATCATAAAGTTAATTAACATCCCCTTGCATATTTACTTTTTTTTTAGTAGAACTTAAGTTCTACTATCTTAGCAAATTTCAGTTATACAATGCAATATTACGTCAACTACAGTCATTATACATTAGATCCTCAGATCTTATTCATCTTATAACTGAAAATTTGTACTTTTATTAATCTCTCTATTTTTCCTAAAACCCTCCTCCTGACAACCACCATTCTCCTTTATATCTCAATGAGTGTGATTTTTTTTTTTTTGATTCCACATATTAGTGATATTACACAGTATTTGTCTTTCTCTGTCTGGCTTATCTCACTTTAACATCATGCTTTCCAGGTTCATTCATGTTGTTGCAAATGGCAGAATGTCCTTATTAGAAGGCTCAGTAATATTCATCACACACACACACACACACACACACACACACACAACGGTACCTACATACCACATCTTATTTATCCATTCATCTGTTGGTGGACATTTAGATTGTTTTCATACCTTGACTATTGTGAATAGTGCTGCATTGAACATGGTGGTGCAGATACCTTTTCGGGATAATGGTTTTGTTTCCTTTAGATATGTATCCAGAATTGGGATTGCTGGATCATACGTTAGTTTTATTTTTAATTTCTTGGGGAACCTCCATGCTGGTTTCCATAGTGACTGAGTCAGTTTACATTCCCAACAACACCGTTCAAGGGTTCCCTTTTCTCCACATCCTCACTAGCACTTTCATCTTTTGTCTCCTTTGCTGTACAGAATCATTTTAGTTTGATATAGTCCTACTTGTTTATTTTTGCTTTTGTTGCTTTTGCTTTTGGTGTCAAATCCAAAAAATCATTGCCAAGATAAATATCAAGGAGCTTACCCTCTATGTTTTCTTTTATGAATTTTATGGTTTCAGATCTTATATTCAAGTCTTTAGCCCATTTTGAGTTGATTTTTGTGTATGGGGTAAGATAGTGGTCTATTTTTTTCTTTTGCACGTAGCTGTCCAATTTTCCCAACACCATTTATTGACGAGACTATCTTTTCCCCATCTTATATTCTTGGCTCCATTGTTATAAATTAGCTGACTATATGTGGATGGATTTATTTTTGGGCTCTGTACTGTATTCTGTTGATCTATGTGTCTGTTTTTGTGCCAATACCATGCTATTTTTATTATGATAGCTTTGTATTATATTTTGAAATTAGGAAGTGTGATGCCTGTAGCTTTGTTCTTCTTAAGATTGCTTTGGCTACTCAGGGTCTTTTGTGATTGCATAGCAATTTTAGGATTTTTTCTATTTCTATGAAAGATGGAATTTGATAGGGATTGTGTTGAACCTGTAAATAGCTTTGTGTAGTACAGACATTTTAATAATATTAATTATTCCAGTCTATGAATATGGAATATCTTTCCATTTATTTGTGTCTTTTTCAATTTCTTTCATTAGTGTTTTATAGTTTTCAGTGTATAGGTCTTTCACCTCCATGGTTAGATTTATTCCTATGTATTTTATTTGTTTAGGTGCTATTGTAAATGGGATTATTTTCTTAATTTCTCTTTCTGATGGTTCATTGTTAGTATGTAGAAATACAACTGATTTTTAAAAACTGATTTTGTATCCTCCAACTTTAGTGAGTTTGATAATTAGTTCTAACAGTGTCTTGGTGGAGTCTTCAGGGTTTCCTCTATTATATTATTATGTCATCTGAAAACAGAGACAATTTTACTTCTTCCTTTCTGAAATGAATGCCTCTGATTTCTTTTTCTTGCCCAGTTGTTCTGGTGGGAACTTCCAGTACTATGCTGAATAAAAGAAGTGTCATGTTCCTGATCTTAAGAGAATGAACTTTCAGCTTTTCACTGTTTAGTATGTTGTCAACTCTGGGCTTGAGATATATGCTCTTTTATGCTCTGCTACATTCCTTCTATACCCAATTTGTTGGGAGGTTTTTTTTTTTTTTAAATCATGAACAGATGTTGAATTTGTCAAATGCTTTTTCTGCATCCATTAAGATGATAATATAATTATTATCCTTCATTTCGTTAATGTGGTGTATCACACTGGTTTATTTACATGTGTTGAACCATCCTTGTATCCCAGAGATAAATCCCATTTGAAAATGATGTATATTCTTCTTAATGTACTGTTGAATTTGGCTTGCTAATATTTTTGTTTTGTTTTGTTTTGTTGAATAATCTTTCTTTATTATTATGTTCAATTAGCCAACATGTGGGACATCATTAGTGTTTGCTGTTATTTTATTGAGGACTTTGCATCTATGTTCATCAGGGATATTGACCTGTAATTTTCTTACAGTGTCCTTGCCTGGCTTTGGTATCAGGGTAATGCTGATCTCATAAAGTAAGTTTGGACGTATTCCCTCCTCTTCCATTTTTTGGAGGACATTGAGATAGAATGATATTAATTCTTTAAATATTTAGTAGAATTTGTTAGTGAAGCCATCTGGTCCTGGGCTTTTGTTTGTTAGGAGTTTTCTTTTTCTTCCTTTTACAAAAATTATTTTATTAACATATAATGTATTATTAGCCCCAGGGGTACAGGTCTGTGAATTGCCAGGTTTACACACTTCACAGCACTCACCATAGCACATACCTGCCCCAAAGTCCATAACAAAACCACCCTCTCCCTACCCCTCTACCCCCAGCAACCCTCAGTTTGTTTTGTGAGATTAAGAGTCTTATGGTTTGTCTCCCTCCCAATCCCATCTTGTTTCATTTATTCTTTTCCTAGCCTCCAAACCCCCCATTATGCCTCTCAATTCCTCATATCAGAGAGATCATATGATAATTGTCTATCTCTGATTGGCTTATTTCACTAAGCAAAATACCCTCTAGTTCCTTCCATGTTGTCGCAAATGGCAAGATTTCATTTCTTTTGATGGCTGCATAGTATTCCATTGTATATATATACCACCTCTTCTTTATCCATTCATCTGCTATAGACATCGAGGTTCTTTCCATAGTTTGGCTATTGGATATCGCTGCTATAAACATTCGGGTGCATGTGCCCCTTCGGATCACTACATTTGTATCTTTAGGGTAAATACCCAATAGTGCAATTGCTGGGTTGTAGGGTAGCTCTATTTTCAACTTTTTGAGGAACCTCCATGCTGTTTTCCACAGTGGCTGCACCAGCTTGCATTCCCACCAACAGTGTAGGAGAGTTCCCTTTCTCCACATCCTCACCAGCATCTGTTATTTCCTGACTTGTTAATTTTAGCCATTCTGACTGGTGTGAGGTGGTATCTCATTGTGGTTTTGATTTGTATTTCCCTGATGCCGAGTGATATGGAGCACTTTTTTATGTATCTGTTGGCCATCTGGATGTCTTCTTTGCAGAAATGTCTGTCATGTCCTCTGCCCATTTCTTGATTGGATTATTTTTCTTTGGGTGTTGAGTTTGATAAGTTCTTTATAGATTTTGGATACTATCCCTTTATCTGATATGTCATTTGCAAATATCTTCTCCCATTCTCTCAGTTGTCTTTTGGTTTTGTTGACTATTTCCTTTGCTGTGCAAAAGCTTTTGATCTTGATGAAGTCCCAAGAGTTCATTTTTGTCCTTGCTTCCCTTGCCGTTGGCGATGTTTCTAGGAAGAAGTGGCTGCGGCTGAGATCCAAGAGGTTGTTGCCTGTGTTCTCCTTAAGGATTTTGATGGATTCCTTTCTCACATTGAGGTCCTTCATCCATTTTGAGTCTCTTTTCGTGTGTGGCATAAGGAAATGGTCCAGTTTCATTCTTCAGCATGTGGCTGTCCAATTTTCCCAACACCATTTGTTGAAGAGACTGTCTTTTTTCCATTGGACTTTCTTTCCTGCTTTGTCGAAGATTAGTTGACCATAGAGTTGAGGGTCTATTTCTGGGCTCTCTATTCTGTTCCATTGATCTATGTATCTGTTTTTGTGTCAGTACCATACTGTCTTGATGGTGACAGCTTTGTAATAGAGCTTGAAGTCTGGAATTGTGATGCCACCAACTTTGGCTTTCTTTTTCAACATTCCTCTGGCAATTCGAGGTCTTTCCTGGTTCCATATAAATTTTAGGATTATTTGTTCCATTTCTTTGAAAAAAATGGATGGGATTTTGATAGGGATTTCATTAAATATGTAGATTGCTTTAGATAGCATAGACATTTTCACAATATTTGTTCTTCCAATCCATGAGCACAGAAGACTTTTCCATTTCTTTGTGTCTTCCTCAATTTCTTTCATGAGTACTTCATAGTTTCCTGAGTGCAGATTCTTTGCCTCTTTGGTTAGGTTTACTCCTAGGTATCTTAAGGTTTTGGGTATAATTGTAAATGGGATCAACTCCTTAATTTCTCTTTCTTCTGTCTTGTTGTTGGTGTATAGAAATGCAACTGATTTCTGTGAATTGATTTTATATCCTGACACTTTACTGAATTCCTGTACAAATTCTAGCAGATTTGGAGTGGAGTCTTTTGGGTTTTCCACATAAAGTATCATATCATCTGTAAAGAGTGACAGTTTTACTTCTTCTTAGCCGATTTGGATGCCTTTAATTTCTTTTTGTTTTCTGATTGCTGAGGCGAGGACTTCTAGTACTATGTTGATAATGGACATCCCTGCCGTGTTCCTGACCTTAGCGGAAAAGCTCTCAGTTTTTCGCCATTGAGAATGGTATTCGCTGTGGGTTTTTCCATAGATGGTTTTGATGCTCTTGAGGTATGTACCCTCTATTCTTACACTTTAAAGAGTTTTGATCAGGAAAGGATGCTGTACTTTGTCAAATGCTTTTTCAGCATCTATTGAGAGTATCATATGGTTCTTGTTCTTTCTTTTATTAATGTATTGTATCACACTGATTGATTTACAGATGTTGAACCAACCTTGCAGTCCTGGAATAAATCCCACTTGGTCGTGGTGAATAATCCTTTTAATGTACTGTCGGATACTATTGGCTTGTATTTTGGTGAGAATTTTCGCATCTGTGTTCACCAAGGATAGTGGTCTGTAATTCTCTTTTTTGATGGGATCTTTGTCTGGTTTTGGGATCAAGATAATGCTGGCCTCATAAAATAAGTTTGGAAGTTTTCCTTCCATTTCTATGTTTTGGAACAGTTTCAAGAGAATAGGAATGAATTCTTCTTTAAAGGTTTGGTAGAATTCCCCTGGGGAGCTGTCTGGCCCTGGGCTCTTGTTTGTTGGGAGATTTTTGATGACTGGTTCAATCTCCTTACTGGTTATGGGTCTCGTCAGGGTTTCTATTTCTTCCTGGTTCAGTTGTGGTAGTTTATATGTCTCTAGGAATGCATCCATTTCTTCCAGATTGTGAAATTTGCTGGTGTATAGTTGCTCATAATATGTTTGAAAAAAATAAAGAAAATTGATAAATCTTTAGCTAGGCTCACCAAGAAAGAAAAAAGATTCAAATAAATAAAATCAGAAATGAAGGAGGAGACATTACAACTGATAACAGAAATATTCCACAGATCATCACAGAAAAAATCCACACATTGATTCCACAGATCAATTATAAGTTGCTGTTATAATTGTATTTCTTTGGTGTTGGTTGTGATCTCTCCTCTTTCATTCATGATTTTATTTATTTGGGTCCTTTCTCTTTTCTTTTTGATAAGTCTGGCCAGACTTATCAATCTTATTATATTAATTATTTCAAAGAACCAGCTCCTAGTTTCATTGATTTGTTCTATTGTCTTTTTTTTTTAAATCTATTTCATTGATTTCTGCTCTGATCTTTATTATTTCTCTTCTCCTGGTGGGTTTAGGCTTTCTTTGTTGTTCTTTCTCCAGCTCCTTTAGGTGTACGGTTAGGTTGTATATTTGAGAGGAGTTTTCTTATCATTGTTTCAATCTCCTTGCTAGTAATTAGTCTACTTAGATTTTGTATTTCTTCTTGATTCAGTCTTGGTGGGTTTTATGTTCCTGAGAATGTATCCATTGTTTGTAGGTTATCTATTTGTTGGGATAGTAGTTTCTTATGATCTGTGGAATTTTTGTGTTATCAGTTGTAATGTCTCCTCTTTCATTTCTGATTTTATTTATTTGAATCTTTTTTCTTTCTTAGTGAATCTAGCTAAAGATTTATCAATTTTCTTTATTTTTTTTCAAAAAAAATAGCTCTGAAGGTTTCATTTATTTATTTTTTTTCTGTTGTCTTTCTAGTCTCTATTTCATTTGTAATCATCCTTTGTTATTTTCTTTCTTCTACTAACTTTGGGCTGAATTATCTCTTCATAAAAAAATTCTGTAAGGTATAAAGTTTGGTTGTTTGCAATCATTCTTTTTTCTTCATGTAGGCAGGTAACATTATAAACTTCTCTCTTAGAATTGCTTTTGCTGCATCCCATACATGCACAATGCCAAAACATTTTGTGTTTCCATTTTTATTTATTTCAAGATATTGTTTTACTTGCCTTGTGATTTCTTCTTTGGGCCATTGGTTGTTTAAGATTTTGTTGTTTATCTCCACATATTTGTAAATTTTTCAGTTTTTCTCTCGTAATTGATTTCTAGTTTCATACTATTGTGGTAGGAAAGGATGCTTCATACAATTTCAGTCTTCCTAAATTCATTAAGACTTGTTTTATGCTCTTACATGTGATCTATTCTAGAGAGTGTTCCATATGTACTTGAGAAGAATGTATGTTTTCCTCCTGTTCAATGTAATGTTCTGTATGTGTCTAGGTTCATCTGGTCTAACATGGAGTTGTAAGTCCAATATTTTTTTATTGATTTTCTGTCTAGATGATCTATGTATTATTGAAAGTGGGTTTTTGAAGTCCTCTACTATTCTTGTATTGTTCTTTATTTCTCCTTTCAGATCTATTTTTTAATTATAGTTTTTAGGTGCTCCTGTGGTGGGTGCATAAATATTTATACATGTTGTATCCTCCTTTTGGATTGACCCCTTTATCATTATATAATGACCATCCTTATCTCATGTTAGAGCTTTTGGCTTAAAGTCTATTTAGTCTGATGTAAGTATAGCTACCCTTGCCTTATATTGTTTTCAATTTGCATAGAATATCTTTTGCTATCTCTTCACTCTCTGTCTATGTATGTCCTTGAAGCTGAACTGAGTCTCTGGTAGGCAGCATATAGTTGGGTCTTGTTTTTTTTTTTAATCCACTCAGTCACTCCATGTCTTTAAAAAAAATTTTTTTTTAGTATAGTTGACACAAAATATTACATGAGTTTCAGGTATACAACATAGTGATTCAACTTCTTTGTTAGGCAAAGCCTATCCCAGTGTAGCTACCACCATCACTATATAACACTATTTTGATATCATTGACTGTATTCCCTATGCTGTGCCTTTTATTCCCATAACTTATTCATTTCATAACTAGAAGCCTGTATCTCCCACTGTCCTTCACCCATTTCTCTCATATCCCGTCTCCACTCCTCTTCTCTCTGGAAACCATCAGTTTATTCTCTGTATATATTTTTTAAAGATTTTATTTATTTGAGAGAGAGTATGAGAGAGACCATGAGAGGGGAGAAGGTCAGAGGAAGAAGCAGACTCCATGTGGAGCTGGGAACCCGATGCAGGACTTGATCCCAGGACTCCGGAATTATGACCTGAGCCGAAGGCAGTCGCTTAACCAGCTGAGTCACCCAGGTGCCCCGTTCTCTGTTTTTATAGGTCTCTTTCGTCTTTTCATTTGTTTGTTTATTAATTTGTTTTGTTTTTTAGATTCTACATATGAGTGAAGTCATATGGTATTTGTCTTTCTCTGTGTGATTTATTTCACTTAGCATAATATCCTCTGGATGTAATTACAGTATTATAAATGGCATGATCTCATCCTTTTTAATGGCCATGTAATATTCCATTATTATATATAGAACTGCTTTTATATGTAGATACATATACATATACACACAGCACTTCTTCCTTATCCATTAGTCTGTCAGTCGACCTGTTGCTTCCATATCTTGGCTATTGTAAATAATGCTTCAATAAAGATAGGACTGAATATATCTTTTTGAATTAGTGTTTTCATTTTCTTAGGGTAAATACCCACTGGAGGAATTATTGGATCATATGGTATTTCTATTTTTCATTTTTTGAGGAAAATCCATACTGTTTTCCACGGTGGCTACACTAATTTAGGTTTCCTCCAGCAGTGTACAAAGGTTCCTTTTACATCCACACCAACATTTGTCATTTCTTGTCTTTTGACAGGTGTCAGGTGATATCTCATTGTGGTTTTGATTTGCATTTCCTTGATAATTAGTGGTGTTGAGTATCCTTTCATGTGTCTGTTGCCCATCTGTATGTGTTTTCCAGAAAAATGTCTGTTCAGGTCCTCTGTCCATTTTAAAATCAAACTTTTAACTTTCAATTTTTTTTTTTTTTTTTTTTTTTTGGTGCTGAGTTGTGTAAATCCTTTATATATTTTGGATATTAACCCCTTATCAGATATATTCTCCCCTTTAGTAGGTTGACTTCTCATTTTGTTGATGGCTTCCTTTTTGTACAAAACTTTTTTATTTGGAGGTAGTCCCAATAGTTTATTTTTGTTTTTGTTTCCTTTACCTTAGGAGACATATCTAGAAAAATGTTGCTATGGCCAATGTTGGAGAAATTTCTGCCTGTGTTCTCTTCTAGGATATTAATGGTTTCAGGTCTCATAGTTAGGTACTTAATCCATTTTGAATTTATTTTTGTGTATGGTCTTAGAAAAGTGGTCCAGTTTCTTTCTTTTGCATATAGCTATCCAGTTTTCCCAGCACCATTTTTTGAAGAGATTGTCTTTTCTCCATTGTATATTCTTGCCTCATTTGTCATAGATTAATTGACTATATAAGCATAGATTTATTTATGGGCTCTCTATTTTATTTTATTGATCTACTTATCTATTTTTGTACCAATACCATATTGTTTCAATTACTGCAGCTTTGTAGTATATCTTGAAATCTGGAATTGTGATTCCTCCAGCTTTGTTTTTCTTTCTCAGGATTGTTTTGACTATTTGGGCTCTTTTGTGGTCCCATACAAACTGTACTATTATTTCATCTAGCTCTGTGAAAAATGCTGTTAGTATTTTGATACCAATTCCACTGAATATGTAGATTGCTTTGGGTAATTATGGACATTTTAACAATATTAATTATTGTAATCCACAAGTATGTAACATCTTTCCATTTGTATTGTCTTTGGTTTCTTTCATCAATGTTTTAGAGTTTTCTGAGTACAGGTCTTTACCTCCTTGCTTAAGTTTATTCCTAGGTATTTTATTCTTTTTGGTGCAATTATAAATGAAACTGTTTTCTTAATCTCTCTTTCTGCTATTTGTTATTGCTGTTTAGAAATGCAACAGATTTGTGTATATTAATTTTGTATCCTGCAACTTTACTGAATTCTTTTATCAGCTCTATTATTTTTTTTTGGAGGAATCCTTAGGGTTTTCTGTACATAGTATCATGTCATCTGTAAATGATGACAGTTTAACTTCTTTATCAGTGAGGATGCCCTTTCTTTTTCTTATCTGATTCCTGTGGTTAGGACTTCCAGTACTATATTGAATAAAAGTGGTAAGAGTGGACATCCTGTCTTATTCTTGATCTGAGAGGAAAATCTCTCAGGTTTTCATGATTGAGTATGATGTTAGCTGTGGGTTTTTCATATATGGCCTTTATTATGTCTGTCAACCTACCTTGTTGAGAGTTTTTATCATGTATAGATGTTGAACTTCCACTCTGTATCTTTTGAGTGGAGAATTTAGTCCATTACACTTAAAGCAATTATTGATAAGTATGAACTTACTCTTGCCATTTTGTTGTTTTCTGGCTGTTTTGTAGTTCCTTTGTCTCTGTCTTGCTCTCCTCTTTTGTGATTTGAAGATTTTCTGCAGTGGAATGCTTTGATTGCTTTCTCCTTCTCTGTTGTGTATATACATAAGTTTTTGCTCTGTGGTTACCATGAGGCTTACAGAAAACATTATAGTTATGATAGTCTAAAGTGATAACTTCAAATGCATATAAATCCTTTACATTTTACACTCCCCTCCCCTGTATTTTATGTTTTTGATATGATACTTTACACCTTTTAGTATTGTGCATATGCTACCAAATTATTATAGTTATAATCATTTTTAATACTTTGTCTTTTAACCTTTAATTAGTTCATTTTTGTAGTTACTTCTCTGATAGTGTTGGATAGTTTAGCATAATGGTTAAAAACATGGGTTTTAGAATAAGAAAGGTTATAGTTCAGGCCTATTTATTCTGTTAATTGAATAAACCAATTTACTAATCTCTCATAGATTTTCTATATCTATAAATGGGAAAAATAATACCCACCCCACTAGATTGTTATGATGATTAAATAAGCTATAGGTGTGTTTGGTTTGGGTTTCTCTCAAAGCAGAGTGTGAGACCAGATAGTTTATTTGGGAGGTACTTGTAGAAAGCAAGAGTGAGAGAATAGTTAGAGTGAGCCAGAGGAGGAAGAACAAATATGAGGGTATGTTATAATGGTTGCTGCTATAGGCATTTGTGGCTTAATCCTGTTGGGACTTCAGAGAAACAAACAGAATGCCCCCCCCCCCGCCCCCAGAATTGTTGTAAGGAAGGATGGGATGTTTTGTCTCCCATGCCCCATTACTGAGGTTTTTCCATCGAGCTGTTACCTTCTTTGAATTTCTAGAAGCCCCCAAAATGAGTTGAGCAGACCCTTAATGGTTTTGGGGAAGGCTCTGAAGGAGTCTGTGTCTGCTTACACCAGTAAATGACTGCAGATTCCTGGTCATCTCATGTTCCACTTGGAAATAAACCCTGAAGGGGTACTGGAATGTAAGGACCTAAGGAACAGTCTGGTCTCTATGCAGTAAATTTTGGACAATGGTCTCTTTATTGTTCTTTCTCAGTAGCTCATCTATGAAGTTGGGTGTTTTATTTTACCATGTACTAGAATGCCTGTCTCAGGGCACTGTCTCTCCCCAGCCCCCACCCATTCCTTTTACACATCCTTCCTCTTGTGGAGTTGTAGCCCAAAGTTAGGTGAGGTTGGGTAGGAACACTAATGAAAATGACTTTCAGGAGTTTATGCATATCCTGCTCTATGATTCAGCTAAAAAACTGTCCAGAAAGCTGCCTTATAGAGCTACCCAAAGGCAGGTTTACCTCGTAGTGCCAGGATTCATCCTTAGCTTCTTTGAAAACAAAAAGCCAGGGATTATTTTCAGATCTGTTTTGCTTAGTGACAACAGCTGACTGAAGTAGCATGTCAGTTATCAAGGATTATTTCTAAATCCTTCATATTAGAAAAGGACAGAGTTGTTAGGTAATCTTATCCAACTCCTAGATTCAGTGAGCTGCTTAGATCATCCCTTGGTTTGGCTGTGGTGAACTATTTTGGTTTGAATTGTTGATATTTCTTTATTGGAGTGTTTCATTTTTTGTTTTGTTTTGTTTTTGTTTTTGCTACAGTAATTCTTACTGCTAAAACATAAAACCACAATAGGAGTCAACTCAAACTTTCCTCTTATTAAAAACTTCTTCCCACTATTACAAATACTTTTTTATACCAAGATAAAAGTTTTATTTATTTTTGATTATTTAGTTTTTCCAGTTGTCACACTATCACCTCTTGGACCATATGCTCTGTTCATATTTATTTGCCGATCTTTGCCTCTAGATGTATACAGTGGTTCTCACCATAAAAACTTGCTGTAGGTGAACATAGGTTAAATTGTAATTCAAAAGGAGATCCTCTTGTGTACCAGATTTATACATTTCTGATATCAAATTTGAGAGAATTCATGTTGCTTACTCATGTGTCTTAGTCAAACATAGAAAGAGCCAGTGTTTTCTTATTAGCATACCAATTTCACTCTCGGTAAGTAGTTCCTTATAAGTGCATTTTTTCAAGTATTTAAACCATTTGCTGCTCTTTGGACATCTTTTACTTTTGGCTATCTTTGTGTGTGTCAGGGGTCTAAGAATGAGCAGACCACCACAATTTATCACAATGACACAAAGAGTTTCTTTGTTCTGTCCTTCTAAAGGGCCCTTTGTGTACCTACACATTGCTGAGTCATATTTCTGAAACTCCTTTTCCCTGGGGCAGAGGGTAAGATACTGAGATGTGGCAGAATGCAAACTTTCAACATTATGATTACTACAATAGAGCATTTTTAAAGATTTTTTAAGCAGTTACTTTTGGTCCTTTAGACTGCAAACTTTTTCAAACTGCAACTACAGAACAATAAAGTATCAGACATTTTTGACTAAGATCTATCATGAGAAACAGATTTTACTTCATGTGCAGAACACATACAACTACATACATGCAGAATGGAAATAAAATTTTCATGAAACAATACTTAATCTATATTCCTGGTGGTATACTCTGTTATTTTCTTTTTTTCTATCTTCTGAAATGTTGATTAAACTCTCCAAGTCAAATCTATGACCCTTTGCAGGGTTATCAACCAGACAGAAAAATACTTCATTAATTGAGAGAGAAAAGGGCTTTTAAATATATATTATACAAATATAATGCATAATATATGTGTTTCTATAAATATATTTGTATGTATATTCAAAGTGTATTTCTTACCATAAACCATTATGAATAATGTTTGCAAGCCACTGCTTTAAAGAATAAGAGAATTGAAACTTGCATTCAGAGGCAGGTGGGAGAACACAGTGGGGAGTGTGGAGAGGAGAGGTAGAGTGTAATGTAAGCGAGATTTATTTTTATTCATTTACTTTTATTTTTTAATTATTAGATGAACCTATAAGATGGCTTTCCTTCCTTAACTGTTTTTTCCCCTCAAGAGTTATATGTCAAATTATACAGAAATAAAAACTATGCTGAGTATTGATTACTGTTGATGGAGTCAACGTCTTGATCTTAAACATCATGAATAACATTCTGACATAATTCATGTACTTAATCTTTTAAGAATTTGGGAATTTAAAAATAATTCTTTGGGTGCTCCTCTTTTTTTTTTTTTTTTTTTTTTTTTAGCTTTGATGAGCAGGGTTAATACATATTCATGTGTAAAATGGATCCTCTGTAATTGTTCTGTATCACAGATCCCCAAGGCTATATTCATGACAGTTGAAGAGATAAATTTAAAAAGCTTTCATGAGGATTGGCATATTGTTCACCTAAGTCTAGGGACTCGTTGGCTCAGTGACTCAGAAATCTGCCCATCCCGATCAGGAGCAAAGACTCGGCCTGATCCAGCACCTGACCACATGTGACATTGCACGGGCCTCGCATCCTGGTGAACAGACTCGGTTTGCTGGAGCTTTGTACTCTAACATATCAAGTCTGAAATAATATTTTTTAACCTCAGGCGAAAGGAAAAAGTGGGAGATTTTGTCCGAGTGGCACTTTTCATTGGATAGTCACTTCTCCTTATATAAAAATTCTCCTATCTTCTCTTTCCTCTCATCTCTCTGACCTTCAATTCATCTGTTTTTGCTCCCTTCTCCTCCCACATCCTCCCCAGAAGCTCTCTCAGGTTGCTTTCAGTGCTACTGTGCTTAATGGAAATCCCCTATATCCCCCCTATCACACTTTTCTTTCCTTTCCCTGACTGTACCAGAATGGCACCATGATCGAGAACATGGGCCAGAGTTCCAAGCCCAGCACTTTTACTGGCCACTTGTGCAAAACTTGGACATCTTATTGCATGAAATGTAAAAAGTGTCATGATGTCTGAAATCTACTTACAAATAGTTCAACCAAAAAAGGGTATATGTATATATAAGATATAGGGTTTAAATATATATTATATTCTATTATATATACATACACATGCTAAAGGTTTATATACCTTAAAAAGTTTATACTTTGTTATATAGTGTATATTCTATACCATATATATTCTATATAGCATACAAAAGAAATACAGTATAGTATACATTCTATCCTATAGTGTATTAGTCTATATGTATATATATATATTTATATTTACAAATACATTTATATTTATGTTTGAACTTCTGGATTTAACTGTGGTGGTTATTCATTTTGAACACACTTTCCTTTCTAGAAATTTTAAAAAGATCAGAAACAGAATTTAACTCAGTCAAATTCAACAAGAATTCTTGAAAACATTCTGCATGCCCCTCATTATAATAGACACTGGGACTAGTTAATTTTGTACAAATTCAATAGCAAATTTTGTTTCTATCTACATAAATATATATATTGTATCTATCTCTCATCATCTACCTATCTATGAGTGAAATGTTAATAACAGGTTAGTGCAAGCCCTTTATATATATCCATTGTGCTATATTTTCAAGTGTTCTATAAACATGAATAAATTTCTTTTTTTAAAAAAAGATTTATTTATTTGGGAGAGAGAAAAAGAGAGTACGTGTGCATGCCCATGAGAACGGGGGAGAGGGGCAGAGGGAGACAATGAGAAGCAGACTCCCTGCTGAGCATGCAGGCCCACATGGGGCTCAAACTTACCACCCCGAGATGGGGACTTGAGATGAAATCAAGAGTTGGATGCTTAACAGACTGAGCCACCCAGGCACCCCTACAGCATGAAAAATTTCAAACTAAAAGTTGGGGAAAAAAAAACCAAAAGATCATTCCGTGGTACATAGTAAGTGCTCAATAAATGCTAACTATTTTTATTAATCCTGATGTTATATCAGTAGGCGCTGTAGCCCAGCCCATACCTAGGTATTACAAACATTCAGCCCTGGCCTTTTAGAGATAAAGCCATGATCCCCCCCTTGCCTGAACTTTATAAAAATGGATTGGGACTTTTGAAGATTTTATTTATTTATTTGACAGAGAGAGACATAGTGAGAGAGGACACAAGCAGTGTGAGTGGGAGAGAGAGAAGCAGGCTTCCTGCTGAGCAGGGAGCCTGATGCGGGGTTCAATCTCAGGACCCTGGGACCTGAGCCAAAGGCAGATGCTTAACAACTGAGCCACCCAGGCACCAGGTTGGGACTTTGGTATTGTGGCAGTCTACTGGTGTAGATTCTGCTGATATTCCTGGGTTATGCGGGTGATCACTTAATTTTCACAGGTACAGCCAGTTCTAATTTTTTTTTTAACCAGTTCTAATTTTAAGAGTTGGAAGTTCACTCACTCTGCACTAATTCTTTATTTCCTATAACCAAGATAATCTTCCTCCTGGCACTTCACTCACCAGCATAGTAAAGAAACACATGTACACCTCCCTTAACTGATCAATCAACCAAATCTTTAGCATGCTAAATAATTGAAAATTATTTTCTTCCAGTTTAAACAGTTTCTTTCACTGAACTCTTTGAACATTGAGTGTTCAATTCTTTAGAGACTAGTCATTATTCCCAAAGTGGTGTCTGGGTGTAAGGGAAAACTCAGGAGTCCTGACAATGAGAGCAAGGTGATTTGCTCATGTGCCATCTTTCTTTTTGAGGCAGGGTGGCTTGACTGGTCACCCCTCTGGACTGATATCCCCTGATATGATTCACTTAGGCATCCCTGAACTACCTAAGTTTTTATGATTGCTCTGAAAGAAATCCTTATTTCCTATAGCCACAGGATTGCTTGCTATTTCTGAAAACCCAACCCAATGTATGAGGAGCAAGCGCTAAGACGTCTCCAGGTATTTCTACCTCCTAGTATTCATGCTATGGTGTAATGTCCTCCCTTTGACTCTGATTGGGACTTGGGACTTGCTGCTAACCAATAGAATATGGCAAAGGTAATAGGAAGCCATTTCCTTAGACATATGAGATTATAACATCCATATTATGGGTAGATTTTCTGATGTTGACTCTCTCCCTTGCTGGTTTTGATAAAGTAAGCCACCAGACAGAGAGGCCTATGTGGCAAGAAGCTGAGGACTGCATCTGGCTAGCAGCTTGCAAGGAGCTAAGAACTGGATTGTACAAACAGCCAAGTCAGTGTGGAAGGAGATTCTTCTCTTTAGCCAGCCTGAGAAGGGACGCCAGCTTAGGCTGACCCCTCATTGCAGTCTTGAGAGATCTTGAAGCAGGATACTCAGCTATACTGTGACTGGATTCCTGACCCATAGAAGCTGTGGAATAATAACTACGTGTTTATTTATGTTGCTAAATTTGTAGTAATTTTTTATGTAGCAATATATGACTAATACATAACTTTTGTCACAAATTTGGCAACCAAGGAGCTGATACAGCTATGAGTTCTCAAACTGCTGTGCTTGATCTATGACACTTAACTTACTCCGAACACACTTTTCTCTTTCAGAGATTTTAAAAGGCCAGAAATTGAATTTAATTCAATTTAGTTCAAGCAAGGTCTACTAAATATAATTTAATAAGTGCTCCTAAAAATGTTATTTCATTATCATAGACACTGGGAATAAAAAAGTAAATATAATGTAGTCCTCAATTTAAGAGGTATAGCTCTATTAGAGAAGACAGCTTTAATAGGACTCCGCTTTGGGGCATGGTATTTAGACTGAGTTTTTATATATATTTAAAGCACTGTGTGATGGTTACTTTTCTGTGTTAGTTGGGTCAGAGAGCCAGATATTTGGTCAAACATTACTCTGGATGTTTCTTGACTTTTTTTTCTTTTTTTTTTCTTGACAAGATTAATATTCAAATCAGTGAACTTTAAAAAAAAAAAAAGATTATTTATTTGAGAGAGAGAGAGAGAGCAAGTGCACACATGTGAGTGCGAGTGGGGGAAAGTGCAGGGGGTAAAGAGGGAAGGGGAAAGAATTCAAGAAGACTCTATGCTGAGCACAGAGCCAAACTGGGGCTTGATCTCTTGACCTTGAGATAATGAACTGAGCCAAAACCAAGAGTCAGCTGACTCTCAATTGACTGAGCCACCTAGATGCCACTGAATCAGTGAATTTTGAATAAAGCAGATTGTCCTCCATAATGAGGTGGAGGAGGACTCATCTAATAAGTTAAAGGCCTTAAAACAAAGACTAAACTCCCCCAGGCAAAAAGGAATTCTGCTAGTAGATGGTCTTGGGACTTGAGCTGCCAACATTGGCTTTTCCCTGGGTTCTCATAGTCACATGAACTAATTCCTTGAAATAAATCTCTCTCTATGTGTACACAGATATGTCTATGTGTATGTTTATGTACACATTTGGTTCTGTTTCTCTGGAAAGCACTGACTAATACCTACCCTCTACCATCACAGTAATGTTTTAAATTTTAAACTTTAAGTTGACTGTTTCATATTGAACCGTGAATCTCACTTATAAGATACTTTACATTTGTTATTTGGTTCCTTCTCTGGTAGCCTCACTGGACTGTAAGTTGCTTGAGGACCCTTGGATGTTTTTGCCTTTGTGTACTCTTAAACTAACATTGATTTGAGCCCTTTTTTAACTGTGTAACTTTGGGCAAATCACTTCATGTCATTAACCTTCAATTTCCTCATTTGTAAATGTGTATAGTAAACTACTACTTCATGGAATTTCTGTTAGGGTTTATTGAGATAAGACTACAGAGAATTTAGTACAGTACTTAAAACTACTATAATAACCACTTGATAAATCTTATTTTTTGTTATTATTATCTGTACCAGTAGAATAGTTAGTACTCAAGGAATACTTATTAAACACAAATTTGTTTATTTTTTTTAGTTAAACACAGATTTAAAATGATAGCATAGATAGAAGTTATGCTGAAGATGAAAATTAATAACACTATATGGAATATTAACATTTGAGAGATATGGGTACTTACAGAAACTACCTTCACTATTACAAAACATGATTTTCAGGTACATCTCATGTGCAAAATGAGCTGTATAATAAAAAATGTTCCCAGGTGTTACTAGTTATGTACCCTAAATTTAATTTTGCATAAATTCTTAAAGAGTTTGAATGCTGCTTTAGTTTGCTGTTATCAATTACAAATAATTTTCCTAAACTCTACATTTAGAAATAGATTCAGATATTCTGAACTGGAAATTATACAGAATAAAGAGGGAATGTGGTAAGATTAGGTGGTTATAGTTAAATCTTAACAGGCCAAGACTAGTTTTTCATAATTTTTCCTTTTGTGTTTTTATTAATGAGGGATAAATTCTGTAGTTCATTAGTGGAGGAAACAATGCAAAATTAAAGATTAGTCTTTGGATAATTGTCTTTTGTATTTAAAGGAAAAAAAGTAAGAAAGCAGTTTTATTCAAGCTTCTTATTAGTCTGAAAATTTCAGCTTGTCAGACAAAGTTATTTAAAGTAGCAAAGCCTGTATAATTTTCTATTTTTTAAAAATTTGCAAACTCAAAAATGATTGCAGGGAAAACAGTGGCCTAACCTCTCAATGAGGATTTAATAATAGTGCACTTTACTGGGGTCTCTTATTGGTAAGATTTAATTGCTTAAAAATAACAGTATGGTTCAGGACACCTACTAGAATACTAAAGATTTGATTAATTACAATTAGATAACACTGGATCAAGCATTTTATTTCTTTTAGTTTTTGGATTATTTTTATTATGCTTCATATCAACATCAGTGAGGCTGCCATGGTACAGTCCATCTATTTAAAAATAGAGAAGAGAAGCAGCTCTTTCTGCCCATCGGTCCTGTCCCCGTATTTTAATAAACCACCATTTTGCACCAAAGATGTCTCAAGAATTCTTTCTTGGTCCTCAGCTCCAGACTGCACCCCACTGGCCCTCACTTATATTCTAAAACTTCATCATTTGGTGCCTGACTGTAGGGTTTTGAGTCTTTACATTTGGACACTGAGCTTTGGTGCAAAATTGGTTGGATCCACTGTTTGCTTATTACTTCATGGCTTACCTTTTGAATTTGCCAGAGCACAACTTGAAGCAATCTCCCTAAGAAAGGGTTGTAAAAGAGGGTCTCCTCTGATTTGGTTAGTGTACATTTTTCTGGGGTCTATGCCACCCTTTGAGTATTTTATTCTCTCATTCATATATTCTTTTCTGGATAAAATGACAAGGTGGAAAAACTCAGCACAAAAAAAAGAACAAGAGACAGTACTGAAGGCTAGGGCCTAATCAATATGGACATTGGTAATATGTCAGATCTAGAGTTCAGAATGACAATTCTCAAGGTGCTAGCTGTGCTCAAAAAAGGCATGGAAGATATTAGAGAACTGCTGTCTGGAGAAATTAAAAGCCCTTTCTGGAGAAATAAAAGAACTAAAATCTAACCCAGAGGAAATCAAAAAAGCTATTAACAAGGTACAATAAAAAAATGGAGGCTCTTACTGCTAGGATAAATGAAGCAGAAGAGAGAATTAGTGATATAGAAGACCAAATGACAGAGAATAACGAAGCTGAGCAAAAGAGAGACAAACAACTACTAGACCACGAGGGGAGAATTTGAGAGATAAGTGATACCATAAGACAAAAAATATTAGAATAATTGGGATTCCAGAAAAAGAAGAAAGAGAGAGGGGGGCAGAAGGTATATTGGAGTGAATTATAGTAGAGAATTTCCCTAATATGGCAAAGAGAACAAGCATCAAAATCCAGGAGGCACAGAGAACCCTCCTCAAAATCAATAAAAATAGGTCCATACCCCATCATCTAATAGTAAAACTTACAAGTCTTAATGACAAAGAGAAAATCCTGAAAGCAGCTCCGGACAAGAATTCTGTAACATACAATGGTAAAAATATAAGATTGGCAGAAGACTTATCCACAGAGACCTGGCAGGCCAGAAGGAACTGGCATGATATATTCAGAGCACTAAATGAGAAAAACATGCAGCCAAGAATACAATATCCAGCTAGGCTATCATTGAAAATACGAGAGATAAAAGCTTCCAGGACAAACAAGAACTAAAAGAATTTGTAAACACCAAACCAGCCCTACAGGAAATATTGAAAGGGGTCCTCTAAGCAAAGAGAGAGCCTAAAAGTAGTAGACCCGAAAGGTACAGAGACAATATACAGTAACAGTCACCTTATAGGCAGCACAATGGCATTAAATTCATATCCTTCAATAGTTATCCTGAATATAAATGGGCTAAATGCCCCAATCAAAAGACACAGGGTATCAGAATGAATAAAAAAAAAAAAAAACCCATCAATATGCTGTCTACAAGAAACTCATTTTAGACCCAAAGACACCTCCAGATTTAAAGTGAGAAGGTGGAAAACAATTTACCATGCTGATGGACATTCAGAGAAAGCTGGGGTGGCAATCCTTATATCAGATCAATTAGATTTTTAAGCCAAAGACTATAATAAGAGATGAGGAAGGACACTATATCATACTCAAAGGGTCTGTCCAACAAGATCTAACAATTTTAAATATCTATGCCCCTAACATGGGAGCAGCCAACTATATAAACCAATTAATAACAAAATCAAAGAAACACATCAATAATAATGCAGTAATTGTAGGGAACTTTAACACCCCCCTCACTGAAATGGACAGATCATCCAAGCAAAAGATCAACAGGGAAATAAAGGCTTTAAATGATACATTGGACCAGATGGACATCACAGATATATTCAGAGCATTCCATTCCAAAGCAACAGAATACACATTCTTCTCTAGTGCACATGGAACATTCTCCAGAATAGATCACATCCTGGGTCACAAATGAGGTCTCAACTGGTACCACAAGATTAGGGTCATTCCCCACATATTTTCAGACCTGAAATGCTCTGAAGCTAGAACTTAATCACAAGAGGAAAGTTGGAAAGAACTCAAATACATGGAGGGTAAAGAGCATCCTTCTAAAGAATGAATGGGTCAACCAGGAAATTAAGAATTGAAAAACTAATGGAAACAAATGATGATGAAAACACAACAGTTCAAAATCTTTGGGACACAGCAAAGGCAGTCCTGAGAAGAAAGTATATAGCAATACAAACCTTTCTCAAGAAACAAGAAAGGTCTCAAGTACACAACCTAACCCTACACCTAAAGGAGCTAGAGAAAGAACAGCAAAGAAAGCCTAAACCCAGGAGGAGAAGAGTACTAATAAAGATCAGAGTAGAAATCAATGAAATAGAAACCAAAACAAAAAACAAAAAACATAAAACAAAAACAAAAACAAAACCCAGTAGAACAAATCAACAAAACTAGGAGCTGATTCTTTGAAAGAATTAATAAAACTGATAAACCCCCTGACCAGACTTATCAAAAAGAAAAGAGAAAGAGCCAAAATAAATAAAATCATGAATGAAAGAGGAGAGATCACAAGCAATACCAAAGAAATAGAAACAATTATAAGAACATATTATGAGCAGCTATATGCTAGCAAATTTCACAATCTGGAAGAAATGGATGAATTCCTAGAGACATATAAACTACCATAACTGAACCAGGAAGAAATAGAAAACCTGAACAGACCCATAACCAGTAAGGAGATTGAACCAGTCATCAAAAAATCTCCCAACAAACAAGAGCCCAGGCCCAGAAGGCTTCTACCAAACATTTAAAGAGGAATTATTGTCTATTCTCCTGAAACTTCCAAAAAATAGAAATGGAGAAAAAACTTCCAAACTCATTTTATGAGGCCAGCATTACCTTGATCCCAAAACCAGACAAAGAGAATTACAGACCAATATCCTTGGTGAAGACAGATGCGAAAATTTTCACCAAAACATGAGCCAATAGGATCCGACAGTACATGAAAAGGATTATTCACCACGACCAAGTGGGTTTTATTCCAGGGCTGCAAGGTTGGTTCAACATCTGCAAATTAATGTGATACAATGCATTAATAAAAGAAAGAACAAGAACCATATGATACTCTCAATAGATGCTGATAAAGCATTTGACAAAGTACAGCATCCTTTCCTGATCAAAACTCTTCAAAGTGTAGGAATAGAGGGTACATACCTCAATATCATCAAAGCCATCTATGAAAAACCCACAGCGAATATTATTCTTAATGGCGAAAAACTGAGAGCTTTTCCGCTAAGGTCAGGAACACGGCAGGGATGTCCATTATCACTGCTATTCAACATAGTACTTGAAGTCCTCGCCTCAGCAATCAGACAACAAAAAGAAATTAAAGGCATCCAAATCGGCTAAGAAGAAGTAAAACTGTCGCTCTTTACAGATGATATGATGCTTTATGTGGAAAACCCAAAAGACTCCACTCCAAATCTGCTAGAATATGTACAGGAATTCAGTAAAGTGTCAGGATATAAAATCAATTCACAGAAATCAGTTGCATTTCTATACACCAACAACAAGACAGAAGAAAGAGAAATTAAGGAGTCGATCCCATTTACAATTGTACCCAAAACTGTAAGATACCTAGGAATAAACCTAACCAAAGAGGCAAAGAATCTGTATTCAGAAAACTATAAAGCACTCATGAAAGAAATTGAGGAAGACACAAAGAAATGGAAAAATCTTCTGTGCTCATGGATTGGAAGAGCAAATATTGTGAAAATATCTATGCTACCCAAAGCAGTCTACATGTTTAATGCAATCCCCATCAAAATACCATCATTTTTTTTAAGAAATGGAACAAATAATCCTGAAATTTTATGTGGAACCAGGAAAGACCTCGAATTGCCAGAGGAATGTTGAAAAAGAAAGCCAAAGTTGGTGGCATCACAATTCCAGACTTCAAGCTCTATTACAAAGCTGTCACCATCAAGACAGTATGGTACTGACACAAAAACAGATACATAGATCAATGGAACAGAATAGAGAGCCCAGAAATAGACCCTCAACTCTATGGTCAACTAATCTTCGACAAAGCAGGAAAGAAAGTCCAATGGAAAAAAGACAGTCTCTTCAACAAATGGTGTTGGGAAAATTGGACAGCCACATGCTGAAGAATGAAACTGGACCATTTCCTTACGCCACACACGAAAAGAGACTCAAAATGGATGAAGGACCTCAATGTGAGAAAGGAATCCATCAAAATCCTTAAGGAGAACACAGGCAACAACCTCTTGGATCTCAGCCGCAGCCACTTCTTCCTAGAAACATCGCCAACGGCAAGGGAAGCAAGGACAAAAATGAACTCTTGGGACTTCATCAAGATCAAAAGCTTTTGCACAGCAAAGGAAATAGTCAACAAAACCAAAAGACAACTGAGAGAATGGGAGAAGATATTTGCAAACGACATATCAGATAAAGGGATAGTATCCAAAATCTATAAAGAACTTATCAAACTCAACACCCAAAGAACAAATAATCCAATCAAGAAATGGGCAGAGGACATGACAGACATTTCTGCAAAGAAGACATCCAGATGGCCAACAGACACATAAAAAGTGTTCCACATCACTCGGCATCAGGGAAATACAAATCAAAACCACAATGACATACCACCTCACACCAGTCAGAATGTCTAAAATTAACAAGTCAGGAAATAACAGATGCTGGTGAGGATGTGGAGAAAGGGGAACCCTCCTACACTGTTGGTGGGAATGCAAGCTGGTGCAGCCACTGTGGAAAACAGCATGGATGTTCCTCAAAAAGTTGAAAATAGAGCTACCCTACAACCCAGCAATCGCACTACTGGGTATTTACCCTAAAGATACAAATGTAGTGATCCGAAGGGGCACATGCACCCAAATGTTTATAGCAGCGATGTCCAATAGCCAAACTATGGAAAGAACCTCGATGTCTATCAGCAGATGAATGGATAAAAAGATGTGGTGTATACACACACACACACACACACACACACACACACACACAAACACACATACACACACAATGGAATACTATGCAGCCATCAAAAGAAATGAAATCTTGCCATTTGCGATGACATGGAAGGAACTAAAGGGTATTATGCTGAGTGAAATAAGTCAATCAGAGATAGACAATTATCATATGATCTCCCTAATATGAGGAATTTGAGAGGCACAGTTGGGGGTTTGGGGGCATAGGGAAGGAAAATATGAAACAAGTTGGGAGCAGGAGGGGGACAAACTAATTCAGGTCAGAAAGATTTTTTTTACAAAATTTTTTAAGATTTTATTTATTTATTTGACAGACAGAGATCACAAATAGGCAGAGAAGCGGGCAGAGAGAGAGAGAGAGAGAGAGGAGGAAGCAGGCTCCCTGCTGAGCAGAGAGCCCCATGCGGGGCTCGATCCCAGGACCCTGGGATCATGACCTGAGCTGAAGGCAGAGGTTTCAACCCACTGAGCCACCCAGGTGCCCCAAGATTTTTTTTACAATCTTTTAATTTAAAAGGTCAGAAAGATTTATTATGTTTTCTTTAAGAATTTTATAGTTTTACATGTTATATTTAGGTCTGTGATCTATTTGTAGTCAATTTTTGTGTATGTTGTGAGATAAAGATCCAACTTCATTCTTTTGCATGTAGATTCTCTTGTCTCAGTACCATTTGTTGAAAAGACTATTCTTTCCCCATTGAGTTGTCTTGGTACCCTTGTCAAAAATCAATTGACCATAAATATGAGGGTTGATTTCTGGATTCTCAATTCTCTACCATTGAACTGTGTATCTCTCCTTGTGTCAGTATCACACTATCTTGATTACTATGGCTTTCTATTAAGTTTTTCAAAATGTGGAGTCTTCCATTTTTATTGTTCTTTGTCAAGATGTTTTAATTATTTGAAGAGTATTGCTATCTTAACAGTAATAAGTCTTCAAACCTACAAACATGGCATATTGACTCACTTATTTAAGTCTTCAGTTTCTTTCAACAATGATTTGTAGTTTCCAGGTATAGAACTTGCATTTTGTTAGATTTATTTCTAAGAATTTTATTCCTTTTGATGCTATCATCAATTAACCATTTTCTTCATTTTTGAAGTGTTCATTGCTACTGTATAAAAACAATTAATTTTTGGATATTTATCATGTATCCTGTAACCTTGAATTCACTATTTATTAGGTCAAATAGCTATGTGGGGAGTCTTTAGGATTGTTTATGTACAAGATCATGTCATCTGCAAATACAGTTTATTTCTTTTCCAATCTGGATACATTGTATTTCTTTTTATTGTCCAATTTCCCTTTCTAGAGACTACAGTATAGTGTTAAGTAAAAGTGTGAAGAAGAGACAGCCTCTTCCTATTTGTGATCTTAAGGGGAAAACATTCAGTCATTCACCATTAATTCTGATATTGATTATGGGTGTTTCATAGATGGGCTTGGTCAAAGTTTCCTCCTGTTTCTGATTTGTTGAGTGTTTTATCATGAAAGGTTGCTGGATTTTGTCATGGTTTTTCTGTATCTTTTGCCATGATCATATGTTTTTTCCCCCTTTATTCTCTTAAGATGATAAATCATATACTTTATTATTGTATGTTAAATGAACCTTGCATTCTTTGGATAAGTCCAAGTTGGTCCTGGTGTATCATCTTTTTTATATGTTTCTGGATTTTGTTTGCTAGCATTTTGTAGAGGATTTTTGTATTGTATTCATTCATAAGGATTATTGGTCTAGTTTTCTTGTGATGTTTTTTGTGGTTTTAGTACCAGGGTAATGTAAGGGCCTATTTAGCCAGAGAGATTCCATCTGGTTAAACAATGACCTTGTTGTTTATACAGTAAAATTTAGCTGTCCCTGCCCCCCCCTTCCACCAGGGGACTTACTTAAAACAAGTCCCGGAAACCAGTCCCAGGTAACAAAGCCCAAATACAAGGGTGGGTCAGGCCAGGTGGAGACATCCAATCAGTGGGGCTGCATACTCTCTCCCTATCTACCAAGGAGTATAGGCCCCGCCCTTTGGGAGCCTTTTGGGTGCCAATTCTGACCAAGGTGATAGGCTAGTTCAAATATCTACTATAGGGTAAATTGTAATTCAATTGGTCACTTACGTGTGACCTAGCAGGACTGTGCAGCTTTCTCTGTGTTAAAATCTCATGGGCCACTGGTGCATGGCCAGGCCCAACCACATGGCCTTTGCCCTTAAAAGCTAGTCTATAAGGCAGAGAGAGGTCGCCTCTTTGCAAGAGATGGCCCTGGCGGGTCAGTTTGATTCCCGATGCTTGTCGTGAAATAAAGCTTTGCTTGACCTTCGCTTTGTATCAGTCTCACTCCTTTGACCATGGACCCAACAGGTAACACTATCTTCATAGAATAAATTGGGAAGTGTTTCTACATTTATATATTTTAGAAGAGTTTCTGAAGAATTGGTATTAAGTTTTCTTTAAACATTTGGTGATATTTGCCATTGAAGCCATCTGTATGCTCTACTTTGAAGGAAGTTTTTGGTTATGAATTTATTACCTTCTTATAGGTCTATCCATATTTTCTGTTTCTCTTTGGGTCAGATTTGGCAGTTTGTATCTTTACAGAAATTTGTCCATTTCATCTAGGGTGTCTAATTTGTTAGTACTCAATTGTTCCTAGTATTCTCTTATAATCATTTTAATTTCTGTCAGGGTTAGTGATGCACCCTTTTCTTTCCTAATTTTAGTAATTTAAATCATCTCTGTTTTTATCTTGTCCAGTTCAATTAAAGATTTGTGAATGCTTTTATTTTCTCCAAGCACCAACTTCATTTTGTTAATTATTTTCTAGTACTTTTCTATTCTCTGTTTCCACTCTAGACTTTATTATTTCCTTTCTTCTGCTTGCTTTGGGTTTAGTTTGCTGTTTTGTTTTGTTTTAGTTTTTTTTTTTTTTAAGGTGGATAGTTAAGCTATTGATTTGTATTCTCTTTTTTTAATATTTTTAAATTATTTTATTTATTTATTTGAGAGACTGAGAGAGCACAATATGGGGGAAAGGGGCAGAAAGACAAGCAGACTTCCCACTGAGTGTGGAGCAGAGCTTAGTACCAGGTCACTGAGATTATGACCTGAGCTAAGTCAGATGCCTAACCAACTGAGCCACCCAGGAGCCCCAGTATTCTTTTATTTTTTAATATAGGTACTATTAGCTATAAATTTTGCTTTAGGTACTGTTTTAGCTGCATCCCCTAAATATTGATTTGTTGTCTTTGGTACATGTGTTCTCCTTATTGTATTTTCTAATTTCCCTTGTGATTTCTGTTCTCATCCATATTTTTATTGAAAAGTGTATTAATATCACATATTTATGAATTCCTAAAATTTCCTTCTTTTAGTGATTTCTAATTTAATTCCATTGTGGTTAGAACATACTTTGTATACTTTCAATCCTTTAAATTTACTAACACTTTTTTTTTTTAGCCTACTATGATCAATTTTGGAAACTGTTCCATATGCACTTGGAAGTGTATGTAACCTGCTAATAATAAGTGTTGTATGGATTTTTTTTGGGGGGGGGGGTTCTATTGGTTGATAGTGTTTTCAAGTTATCTGTTTCCTTGTTGGTCTTCTTCTTGGTTGTTCTATCTGATATTGCATGATGGATATTGAATTCTCTAACTTTTATTGTCAAATTGTCCATTTCTGGGGCACCTGGGTGGCTCAGTGGGTTAAAGACTCTGCCTTTGGCTCAGGTCATGATCCTAGGGTCCTGGGATCGTGCCCCGCATCTCTGCTCATCGGGGAGCCTGCTTCCTCCTCTCTCTCTCTCTCTCTCTCTCTGCCTGCCTCTTTACCTACTTATGATCTCTGTCAAATAAATCAATAAAATCTTTTTAAAAAATTGTCCATTTCTTATTCCAGTTTTGTCAGTTTTGCTTCATGTAGTTTTGGGGCTCTGTTGTTAGGTACATTTATGCCTATGAGTACCTTATCATCTTGAAGGATAGACCACTTTATCATTAAACCATGTCCTTTGCTTCTAGTACAACTTTTGCTTTAAAATTGATTTTCTTATATTAATAAAGCCACTCCAGCTGTCTTTGGTTATTATTTTTATGATGTAACTTTTTGCAACCTTTTGCTTTCATGTCTATTAGAGATAGTTGCAGTTGGACCTTCTAAAATTCATTCTGCCCCACTCTGGAGAACAGTGTGGTGGTTCCTCAAAAAGTTAAAAATAGAGCCACCCTATGCCCCAGCAATTGCACAACCAGATATTTACCCAAAGGATAAAAACATACTGATTCAAAGGGAAACAGGTACCCTGCTTTTACATTGCATTTAGCAGCAATGGAAAGAACTCAAATGTCCATCAACTGATGAATGGATAAAGAAGTGTACACACACAGACAGGAATATTACTCAGCCATAAAAAAGAATTAAATCTTGCCATATGAAATGACATGGATAGAGCTAAAGAGTATTATTCTAAGCAAAATAAGTCAATGAGAGAAAGACAAATCCTACATGATTTCACGCATATGTGGAATTTAAGAAATAAAGCAGATGAACATAGAGGTGGAAAGAGAGAGAGAAACCGTAAAACAGCCTCTGAACTATAGAAAACAAACTGAAGGTTACTGGAGGGGAGGTGGGCAGCGAGGTGGGTTAAATGGGTGATATAATACCCATCAGGAGGGCACTTGTGATGAGCAGTGGGTGTTTTATGGAAGTGATGAATCGCTAAGTCCCACAACTGAAACTAATACACTGTGTGTTAACTCACTGGATCTTAAGGAAAAACTTGGAAGAGAAATAAAAAATAAAAATAAAAAATACAATGACACAGACTCAGATGGATACAAGTAAAATTAGGGAAATCTTGAGACCAGTGGATTATACCAGTATCAAATTCCTGATTACAATGTATTCTATGATTTTTTAAGATATTTACATTAAGGGAAGCTGGATAAAGCATATTCAGGATCTTTCTGTGTAATTTCTTAAAAATGAATGTGAATGTACAATTATATAATTAATTTTGGTTAAAAAACAAAAATAATAAAAATAAATTTAAACTTATGATGTTCCCACAAGTATACCTAAGATATCATTATCTTTTATTATAAATTCAAAGAAAAAATAAATTTATAAGGATCAAGATTTGCAACAACTGTCCACTACAAACTGTTGCTTTTGGTTTTCAAGTTAATGTTTTCTGATATTAAGTAACACCTTTGTCCCATGGAGATAGTGTATGTGGGAGGCTTGCTTATAGAAAACAAAATAGAAAAATGCTTAGGAAAGTCACCAAAAAAAGTTACTGCCTTCTGAAAACTTAAGAGATAAACTGAAACCTTACTAATTCATTAAATGACAAACAATAATTTGTATATATGAATAAACAAACCATCATTGTTAATAATATTAATAAAATTTATACTGACTCTGAACCAATTTTAATGCAAAAGCTGATAACTGGCTCCACTGGCTGCTCTGAAAAGCCATCTTTGCACAGATCTTGTGTTCAGCCTCCTGTTTGCTGCAACCACCTCCGCCACGTGCCTCCTCTGCCACTGCGGATTCGGGCAGCTTTCTCGCCAGAATCCTCCAACTCTTCCTTTCTTTCTAATCCGCTGCATTGGATCACCCGGGTGCCCCATCATGTCAGAAGCAGCCGTGGACACCAGCTCCGAGATCACCACCAAGAACTTAAAGGAGAAGAAGGAAGCTGTGGAGGAGGCAGAGAATGGAAGAGACACACCTGCTAATGGGAACGCTAATGAGGAAAATGGGGAACAGGAGGCCGACAATGAGGTAGATGAAGAGGAGGAAGAAGGTCATGATGAGGAAGAGGATGGAGATGAAGATGAGGAGGCAGGGGCAGCTGAAGATGATGAGGAGGACGATGTGGACTCCAAGAAGCAGAAGACTGATGAGGATGACTAGACAGCAAAAAAGGAAAAGTTAAACATAACAAAAAAATGGGCCACCGTGACCTATTCACCTTCCACTTCCCGTCTAATAATCTCAAAGTGGCCACCTTCAAGTAGAGAGTCCCGCCCTTCTACCCAGTGCTGGCAGCGCCACCCGCAGGTGACACACGTTCTCCTCCACCCAACAAAAACCACAATGTAAATTTGCAACAGGGGAGGAAAAAAAGAACCAAAACTTCCAAGGCCCTGCTTTTTTTTCTTAAAAGTACTTTAAAAAGGAAAATTTGTATTTTTTATTTATATTTTACATTTTTGTACATATTGTAAGAGGTCAGCCATTTTTTAATGATCTCGGATGACCAAACCATCCTTTGAAGTGTTCTCTGTCCTGCTTCTGACTTTACTTGTGGTGTGACCGTGTTCATTGTAATCTCAAAGGAGGAAAAAAAACTTGTTAAAAAAAGCAAAAACAACAACAAAAAATCTTATTCCGAGCATTCCAGTAACATTTTTTGTGTATGTACTTAGCTGTACTATAAGTAGTTGGTTTGTATGAGGTGGTTAAAGAGGCCAAAGATAAAGGGTTTCTTTGTCTATGAAGTTGCTGTTTGTTTATTTATTTATGGCCTGTTTGATGTATGTATGAAACAATGTCCAACAATAAACTGGAATTTTATTTTGCTGAGTTGTTCTAACAACAAGGACAAAAAGTTGATAACCAAACAGAATATTTTAAACATGGTCATGTGCCAACTCATATTAATCTTTGGAGCCTGTGAAAAATGCAGAATCCCAGTAAAGACTCAAAATTTCTGAATTGGAATCTCTCAGGATGGGGCTGGGTAATCTACATTTATATAAAATTTCTATGTACTATTGCCATACAAGAGAGACTTTAGAACCACTCATGTAACTATTTGAATTATCTCTGTTGGCTATCACAGTTTATGAAATTAATCCAACTCAAACATATTTCACATTTAAAATGGTGAAATCCATTCCCCTTTAACCTGATAGGTTATTTTGTGTCTAACTGGGCACAGATAAGTACCTATGTGTAGGCCACACGAGACCATAAAAGCTTCCGTGATGTTTAGATCCTAGGTGAGCTTAAGAAAAATTCTAGGGACAATAAGGCTTGAAAAAAATAAAAATTTGTGAATTGCTTTTCATCTTTCTGAAAAAACAAAAACAAAAATAAAACTTTGTTTCATTTATATTAGTACAAAATAACTTATGCATGTAAAAAGAATTGTTGTTATGTATGAGATAGAGGACTCATCATTTTGTTCTTAGCAATGTCTGGCTCATGGTAAAGTTCTATTATCTATCTATCTATCTATCTATCTATCATCTATCATCTATCTATCATCCGTCTAACAGAAAAATTCATTCTGCCAATCTCTGAATTTTTTTTTTGGAGTGTTTAGTCCACTTACAATTAAAGTAATTATTAATAAGGTAGGATCCCTTGTATACTATAAATACTAGCCTTTTGCCAGATTTTGACTTTGCAAATATTTACCCCCAGTCTGTCATTTGTCTGCTAACTTTGTTTATGATATTCTTAATTGAACAGAAATCTTTAATATTCATGTAGTCAAATCCATTGAATTTGAACCTTATGATTTGTGCTTTTTAAAGTTTTTTTTGTCTGCCTAATTTACAATAGTATTCTCCTAGGTCATTATGACAGGTAAAATGATGACCCTCCAAAGATGCCCATGTCCTAATCCCTGGATCATGGGAATATGTTACCATGTGATGGAAAAGACTTTGCATATATAATTAAGACTTAGGATCTTGAAATGGGGGAGATTATTCTGATTTACCCAGATGGGTATAATCTATTCATGTGAATCCTTTAAAGTGGAGAGATTTTCTTGACTATAATTTGTTAGCGAGAAAGATGTGAAAACAAATGCAGGGTTTGGAAGATGCTGCATTGCTGGCTTTGAAAATAGAGGACAGGTGCCACAAGTCAAGGAAGCTGGGTTGCCTCTGGGAAAGGGGAAAAAAAAAAAAAGATTCTTTTGTAGAGTTTCCAGAAAGGTATGTAACCCTGCCAAAACCTCAACATAAGGTAAGACCTGTTGGACAACTAAGCCATAGAGCCATAAGAATATAAATACCTATTGTTTAAATCATTAAGTTTGTAGTTATTCATTACAGCAGGAATAGGAAACTAATAAATGCATCATAGAGATATTTTCCTACACTTTATTCTGTTGGCTTCTTACTTTTACTTGCTCATTTAGATATTTAATTCACTTGGAGTTCTGTTTTCATGTGATGCAATGTAGGAGTTTAGTTTTATTTTTCTCTGTATGTTAAACCTGTTTTTCCAACATCATCTACAACCTAGATTTTCTCATCAATTGATATTATCACCTTAATTATTCATATTTCAAATTTCCATATATTCCTTGTATCTATTTCTATGTTTTGTGGTTTTTTAATTTTCTATTTCTGCTGTAGATGACCATATTATTTTTGTTGTTTTGGATTTGTGGGCATATCTGTTTTAATATCTGGTAGGGAAATTTTCAACATCTTATTCTATTTTTTAAATTGATTCAGCAATTCATAAAATTTTAAGCCATATTTTTAAATATAGAGTTTGTTGAATTCTTATGCAATAGAATGTCTATTAAAAAAATAAAACTATAAGAATGGTTTTGGGTAGATTTCCTTCAAGAGAATTGAAAATTTTACTGCCGTTAAGTCATTTAATCCATGAACATGGTATATCTTTTCATTTATTTAAGTCATTTGTGAAATTTAGTAGCTCTTTGTGTAGAAGTATTTGACAAATTTTTCTCTTTATGCCAGTTCACTTGTGTGCTGTGATGTCTTTGATCTCCCATCTTAATTTGTCATATTATGTTTTAATTTGAATTTAGCAGGAGATATCATTGAACCATCTTTGATCTCACTCCCTTCCCTTTTGAGGAAAAACTCAGTTATTTGTTGTCATATATAAAAAAATAAATTCCAACTACAAAAATATTGACTAGTAGTATCAGATTTACATGTTTCATAGATGGGCAGAGACAGAGGTCCACATGTTATTATTAAGAAATTTATTAACATTGCCTATTAGACATTTCTGTTCAGCTCAATTTTCTTTTCTGCCCTTGGCTGATTGATCTCTTTCTCCTTCAACATAGTCTCTCTATATATACAAGTTCTTGCTTCTTGGAACAATGTTGTTGTCTTAGCTTCTCCTACAGTGAATTTCCTATACATGTCACTATATCTTCACTATTTAGAATGGCCATTTTATGAAAAATGACTTATATTTGAGCAAACCATAAACCCTCTTAAGGATCCAATTTCATTAGAAGGGTGAGAATCCTGTAAATAATAAATAATTAGAGTTTTTATCTTGCCCCCTTGTGATTTAAGCTGCCAACTGTTGAATGAGCTTTCTTTTTTCAAAACCTCCTTTTTTACATTCCCTTCTGTCTAAGCCTGATCGTACTTCTCCATTGGGCTATATAATTTAATAGGAAATGCTATAGGTTGTGGCATAAAATAAATCATGTTTGAAGCCTGACTCTGACAGTTGCTAGTTATGAGCCACAAGACCATGTTCATACCCTTGCATCCTCTCAGTTTTCTTCTTTTATAAAGTAGGGTTGGTAAAAGAACATGCTTTATAGTGTTCTTTAGATAATTAAATAATGCTTATAAAGCTCTCAATATATTTGTAGTATTTGATAAATCCTCAACAATTTTTTATTGATTATATTACTATTACTTATCATCTTCAGGTATGTTCTGACCTCTTTATTTTGTTCTAGGTAGAAGAGCTTTATCTAACAACCAGATTCACTTAGAATTCTAAGTAAAGAGGCTGTGACAAATGTACACAGAATTTCTTGTTTCTTTTTCTTTTTTAAAGGCATTTTAAAAATTATTTTTATTAACATATAATATATTATTTGCTCCAGGGGTACAGGTCTGTGAATCGTCAGGCTTATACACTTCACAGCACTCACCATAGCAAATACCCTCCCCAATGTCCATAACCCCACCACCCTCTCCCTCCCCCTCTCCCCCCGGCAACCCTCAGTTTGTTTTGTGACATTAAGAGTCTCTTACAGTTTGTCTCCCTCCGGATCCCATCTTGTTTCATTTATTCTTTTCCTACCCTCTAAACCCCCCATGTTGCTTCTCAACTTCCTCATATCAGGGAGATCATATGATAGTTATATTTCTCTGATTGACTTATTTCACTCAGCATAATACCCTCTAGTTCCACCCGCGTCATTGCAAATGGCAAGATTTCATTTCTTTTGATGGCTGCATAGTATTGCATTATATGTGTGTGTATATATATATATGTGTGTGTGTGTGTGTGTGTGTGTGTGTGTGTGTATGTATATATATGTGTATATATATACACATATATATACATACACACACACACACACACACACACACACACACACCCCACATCTTCTTTATCCATTCATCTGCTGATGGACATCTAGGTTCTTCCCATAGTTTGGCTATTGTGGACATTGCTGCTATAGACATTGGGGAGGAGGTTCCCCTTCAGATCACTACATTTGTATCTTTAGGGTAAATACCTAGTAGTGTGATTGCTGGGTTGTAGGGTAGCTCTATTTTCAACTTTTTGAGGAACATCCATGCTGTTTTCCACAGTGGCTGCACCAGCTTGCATTCCCACCAATAGTGTAGGAGGGTTCCCCTTTCTCCGCATCCTCACCAGCATCTGTCATTTCCTAACTTGTTAATTTCAGCCATTCTGACTGGTATGAGGTGGTATCTCATTGTGGTTTTGATTTGTATTTCCCTGATGCTGAGTGATATGGAGCACTTTTTATGTGTCTGTTGGCCATCTGGATGTCTTCTTTGCAGAAATGTCTGTTCATGTCCTCTGCCCATTTCTCAATTGGATTATTTGTTCTTTTTGAAGGTATTTTTAAAAAGATTTTATTTATTTGAGAAAGAAAGCAAGTGCAAGCAAGCAGAGGGCCAGAGGAAGATGGAGAAACAGACTCACTGCTGAGCAGGGAGCCTGACATGGGGCTCGATCCCAGGACCCTGAGATTATGACCTGAGCCAAAGGTAGTCACTTAACTGACTGAGCCATCCAGGTGCTCCCAGAATTGCCCTTTTCTAATATTGGAGCATCTAGGAATGCTCCAATGCTAGGGAGAGTAGGGACTCATTAAATTCTTATGGAGGCTCATCTAACCACCTCTCCCCAATCTGGTGAGAAATTAAAAACTTCATGACTTCTTTGGAGGTAGCAGCAAAGTTGCTGCAGTGGGGTTTCCCAACTAATAGTCATATCCAGTACCTTGAGAAAAGCCTAAGAAACTATGCCCAGTAGATGGTTCAGTTATTAGTGAGAGAGGAAGAGACACATGTAAATCTAAAGCCAGAAGAGATCTTTTACTAATAACAAGTAGGTTGTCATTTATCCAAATTTGCACATAGCATTTGTTGCAGTATAAATGTTCTGGTCCCCTGACTTCTAATCTGGTGCTGTTCCACTCAATCATGCTTTTTTTCCCCATCCCCCACTTATAATGGATCTCACAGGAATAAACATCAATTAGCTCTCTCACTACAGAAATATTTTTGGAAGATTTATTTGGGACCAAACAATGAAATGATGAGGTTGGCTCTGGTGGGTTACAGATAACTATGGGGGTTCAGTATTGGGAGCCAGCATCATTACCTGATAAAAAGGGACAGATTTGAATCTCAGGAAACTCATGTATGTGAAAAATATCACCTCTTAATCTAACACAACTTAACCGAGGAAGTTGATACTCTATCCTCTAGAGTAGACAGGATATTTTGTCTTAGCCATTTCTTAAGCCCTCTACCTTTCCTGTTTTTTTTAAAAGATTTTATTTTATTTATTTACTTCAGAGAGAGAGAGAGAGAGAGAGGAGGAGAGAGAAAGCACAAGTGGTGGAGAGGAGCAGAAGCAGGGTCCCTGCAGGGCTTGATCCCAGGATCCTGGGATCATGACCTGAGTCAAAGGCAGCTGCTTAACTGCCTGAGCCACCTAGTCACCCCCTTTCCTCTCCTCTTTTCTTACCATCTCTTCCCCTTCTTTATTCTAGAATTGCATCAGAATTCAGAAGGCTTATGTAGTACCTAGAACCCAGAAAGTTATCTGATTTCCCATCTCTCAGAGTAGCTGCAGGATTCTCATTGTTCAAATGGGTAGTGTCTCTTACATTTGGAGAACTGTCTGCTTCTACAGCTTTGCAGGTGGGTGAAATTTTGCCTAAGCTGGAAACCTTGGTATATGTGTCCTATTTCTCTAGGTAAAGCATGCTGTTATCCGCTCTGAGGACTGGCTGTTTACAAGGGGCACTGTGATTCTTAATTCCCTTCCAGCTGAGGAATTTCTTTTCCCTACCTCCCTTACCTTAAACTGTTGTCTCTTCTGATCTTTCACAATCAATTGTTAATACCCATTAAACATATGTCCAAATCATTAGCAACCAAAAAACTACCTCTTTTCAAGGGCAGGGAAGTGAGAAGAAATATTTAATTCATCCTTCTATTGTAGCTAAGAAAGTGAAAACAAGCAAAACCATTAAAATTATACATTAAAATAGTCTGAACATGCATTCCTTCCTGTAAAAATGAAGTGGGTTAAGTGCAACTTTGAAATATAAACCACATACCAGAAAGTTCTTTTATGTTGGTCAGTGAGAAGTGCTAATTAGCACTGATTTTTTTTAGATCATTACAATTAAATTTATTTGCAGTAATAATAAACTCATCTGTTACATGAAGACCTTTTTATGTGAAAGATTTAGAGCAATTAGTTTTCATGTCTACTAAGGGTGAAATAAGAGCTCATGGTCTTAATGGGAACCAGCACGGGTTTTGCTTTAATATAATTAAGTAGTCCCAAAGACAGGTCTGGGGGTGTCATCATGACAAAAAGGAGGAGGAACATCGTGTGGTGGTCATCCAGAGGAATCTAAATTTTCTTAGGGTGTGACTCAAGCTTGGCACAGTTCCATAGTCCACTGATGTCAGTCTGGTTAAAAACAATTATTCAAAATCTGGAAATAAGGCAAAAGGATGGTTGTGCGTCCTTTCAATGTCACACTGAAGCATTGCCTCATAGGCTCAGACAAGAAGATATACTTTTGTTTTACTTACCAATTACTATTGATTAGGACACAGACACTGTGAAGTTGCTGGTTAACTTTACAGATTTTAGTTGCTTTAGAAACAAATGATTTCTGCCAGGGAAAGGATGCACCAAAGGTTATGGTTTTATTCCTGGCATGATACTTGCCCTTAACTCAGCAAATTCATTATAATGCTCCTTAATTCTATTTTTATTTTTAATTTTTAAATTATTTTTTAATTTTTATTTTTAAAGGATTTGTTTGTTTATTTATTTATATATTTATTTAGAGAGCAAGTGGGGTTAAGAGTAGAGGGACAGGCAGAGAGGATCTCAAACAGACTCCCTGCTCAATGGGGAACCTGATGTGGGGCTCCATGTCATGACCCTGAAATCATGACCTGACTTAAAACCAAGAGTCAGATGTTCAACCAACTGAGTCACCAGCCACTCCTTTAATTCTATTTTTAAAGCAGCTTTACCATCTTGCTGGTTCTCTTATTAATGAATTAAACAAATCTTTGATATGTTCTAAGGTTGTATGAAAGTCCTGTTCTTAATTTTTTGGAAAATATATTTAACACTGGGGTATCAAGAGCAATGATTTTCTGGTAAACAGAATGTGTGTATGTGTGTGTGTGTGTTCTGTGGTAGGAAGAGAGAAAAAGATGTCTTCCTTTTTGTATGTATGTATGTTTATATTATATGATTATGAGAAGTAGAAATGCACAAAACAGGAGTGTGTGTGTGTGTGTTTGTGTATGTATATGTGTTGAACTGGAAGCCCTCAGAAAAGAGAGGGAGAGCATACATAGTAGGAGGCAAACAGCAACAAAAAGCAGTTAAAAAAAAAAGAAAGCAAAAAGGGAACAGAAAAGCAAAACTGCTTTAAAAACTTGCCAATACATGTGATTTTACTCTTTAATATAAAATTATGTATTTATGTATATACATGAATTTTAAAAAATATATGGATATGTAAACACATATTTGTAGGGCTGCCTATGTATACTGTCAAATAAAGAAAAGCAGAGAAAGGAAATATACAAAATGTATATTACAAAATATACAAATATATGAAGAAATATACAAAGTGTATATATTATGATTCAATATTGGGAAAAAGAGTATACAAATATTTTGCATATGTATATTTCTGAGTATGGATATCTGAAGGAGATGGAATGGAGAGTAGAATGAAGTAGGGAGAAGATATAGTTTTTAAACATCTTCATATTGTTAATCCCATTAGAAAAAGGTGAAACTGGTTGGAAAATATAAAAAAAAGTTTAACCATCATATATATATATGATGGTTAAACTTTATGTTTGTATATGTGTATGTGTAATATATATACATATATACTATATGTATGTATATATATATAAATAAATTTTCTAAAAATAAAATAGAAAAAACTTAGCTCTCTCTGATTCTTCAGTTACAAAATGATGGAGAGGGAATATTTAAAAATTAAAGCACTAATGATTGCCAGGGTGGCCCAGTTGTTAGAGCATGCAGCCCTTGATCTTGAGATTACGAGTTCAAGCCCTATGTGGGGAGTGGAGATTACTTAAAAATCAATCAATCAATCAATCAATCAACTAAAGCATTGAAATTCTACAATTGGTTAGAAACTATTCCTTGAAATTAAAAAAAAACCTATAAAATTGACTTTAAAAATGTCAAAACATAGAAACAAGAAAAAATATTGAAATGAAGAAAGAAGAAACAGAGAAGGGAAGGAGGGAGGGAAGGGTGAAGAAAGAAAGGAAGCATCACTTAGAAAATCTTGATCTGATGTTTCTGTTGTTTTGCCAGTTTGGACCCAGTAGCTGGAGCATCTTCTACTTTGTTCAGTTGTCTGTATGGTGTAAGACCTATTGCCACAAAAGTTTCTTTTTTCATGCAGAAGATTCACTAGGATTCAGTAGAATACAAATTAACTGGTTGAGCGTCCATGGGTAAGACTTCTTTTTACTATTAAGGGAAATCAACATTTTTCACTAATGGTAAGTGAAATTTCATAACTGACATGCACCTTGAGTATTCTCTCACAATTGTTTTGTAAATTTCTCCCCATTTTTGCTTGAGGTGGTTTGTCTGGTTTAATTATGCTAAATATTTTTAGGTTTTAAGAAATTTAGGTAATCTAATTTCTACATAGCCTATTGGGCATTGACTGACTCAAATCTCTAAGTTACTTAGCTTTTCCTAGCTGTTAATTACTTGAGTAAAAACAGAAATAGAAAACTTAGCTTTTATATTTGATACTTCCATAAATCATCATAATAAATTTTATAGAAAATGAAAGCATTTATTAATCATATTTTAATTAGTGACTAGGAATAGAACCTAGAACTAAAATTAGACAATTACTGTAGCATTATTTTATACTTGCATATTAAATGGAACATGTCATATTTTCATCTATTTTACCCAGATATCCGTAATATGATATAGTTTTCTTTTGATTTAAGGGGCAAAACTAAGGATGAACAAATGCTACTGGAAATTTCAGTACCTACACCCAAAGTTCCAGATGTCTCCTCTCATCTGCAAGACAAAATTAAACAGATTTTGCTAAAACACACAAGTCATTCTTTAACTTACTAGCATTTCTAGTTCTCATTGATCAGTTCTCCCACTTTTTAATCCACTTTTAACTAATCATCCACTTACATAGTGGCACTTTTTCTTGATCCAGTAACTGAACCCCCAATAGTTAATCCAAGATCTGAACACTTAGAGCTAGAGGGGTTTTTGTTGTTGTTGTTTTTATGTTTTACTAATTCTTAGTAAAGTCTTCCAATTCACTTCCCATTTTCCTGGTGGGGAAAGAGAAACCAATTCTCTGCCAAAAGCATTCCACATTGGATACTAAATGAAGTCCAGTAGCAGCTGTCCAATCTAAACTTTGGTGGGTAATTAACAGATCCAATATCCACGAGAAAGAGGTAATTGTTGTGATTCATGAATCTGTTGCCAGGGCAGATACTTACAGCTCCCTTATCTTTCCCTAAAGAGTGAAACGACCTAGAGCTTTAAATAGTAAAATGCTGTTTTCTCCCTATTTCAAGAGAATGACTGTTTACTTTGGGGTGTGTTTTGGCATTCGGCTATTTATTTTCTTCCTCTTTTTTCTTCATTTTTTTTTCTTGGTGATGTTCAGAACAACTATGAAGTATGAAAATTTCACTCAGGCAGGAACATAGAGAAATTCTGCCTGAGCAGAAATGCAGCAACGCCTGCCTTGTGCTAAATCCTAGCAGGTGATGTATATGTAGCGATAATCTGGTATTGATAACATTTTGAAGCTTGCAAACCACTTTCTCTTGTTTGTACTTCACAGTAAATCTTGAGGTATATAATCTGTAATCTTGAGGAGTAGTCTGAGGTTCAGTGAATCCCTTGGTAGCACCCAATGAGAATGAAGCAAAGATGGGACTGGAATGCATTTCTACTGTGTTCTTTCCATTAAACTGTGAATGATTTCCAGGGAAGTAAGATGTCGCCATGACCCCAAGTTCTAGCCCACCAATTTGACAGGAATTCTGTTTGTCCTTGCTTTGAATCATCAGAGTCCGGGAGAACAGTTTGGACATATAATTGTGCAATGTGCAAAGAATACTCACTAACACATTGGGACACCATAGTATGAAGTAAAAATATTTTGCTCATTTGACGTCTCTTTAAAGAGTTTGTTTTCATATTTATATTTACCCCATTGCACACCCTTCTCTTCCTAATCCTGGGTTTCTCATACATGCTAATTCTCTTGACATGTTCTTCCTTCTCTCCCCATGCTCCCTTCTCCCTTTCCTACTCCTCCCAAGCTGCAGTACTACTGCTTCCTTTAAGTCCCTCTTCTGCCTTTTCTACTAGGATAAATTAACCTGTGTGTGTATACCATTAGAAAGAAATACCCCATTGGCAATTTTAATGTTTCCTGGTCAACCCATGAGAAGATTCTATACATTTTTAAGACTGCCTGCAAAAGAAAGTTGAGGTCCAAGATTGAAGGTATTTCTTTCACCCAAAGATGGAACCCCTTCTTTCTTTAGCCATTGCTTTTAAAGCTCTAGATAGTTTCCTCCTGAGTCCTATATCCTCCTCTCTAGATGGTCCTATTTTTTTTCAAAAGACTTTACTTATTTATTAGAGAAAGAGAGAGAGAGAGTTCATGAGTAGATGAGCAAGAATGAATGGAGAGGAAGTGCACTGGGAGAAGCAGACTATGTGCTGAGTATGTAGCCTGACTCAGGACTCAGGACTCCAACCCAGGATGCTGGGATCATGACCTGAAAAGAAGGTGGCAGGCGTTTAACTGACTGAACAACCCAGATGCCCCTAGAGGGGTCTAGTGTTGTTTGAAGTTCAAATCAAGTGAGGAAATAGTTTCTGCTCTGTTTTCACTTTTGCCTTCTCATACTGGCATAATTTTTTAATGTCTTGATAAATGGAGATAAAATAAAATCTCTGAAGGAGAATGGGGAATGGAGAAGGGGCAGGTGTGGTGAGATGAGTGATTTGAAACTAGTGAAAGATGGAAAAAGGGGTTTTCTACAATTTGGTCTTTGTCTCCATTGAACAGATATTTAAAAAACTCTAGTCTTACTTTATGGTACTAGACTCCAAATGATGAACCAATTTCAAAATTATCTGCCAAAATGAAAAAATTACCATACCCAACAGCATCTAATCAAAAGATACTCTAAATCAAATTGAAAACTTAGTTGTGTGATTACCAGAAGTGTAATGCATTTGCTTTTCTTCATGTTTAAAGAAACTCCTGGTAGAAAATTTGATACTCTTAAATAAGAACAACAACAATGCAGCATTTAAGATGTATTAAGTGCTTACTATGTGCAAGGCATTATTATTCTCCTAATATTTTATTTAGAAAAAAAATTAAATCTATAAGGAAGTTGAAAGGAAACTTCCAAATATGCTAAGGTGAAAAAGTCTTAGCAACTAGCACTAGCATTCCTCTTAAGAACATAACTTTTTAGCCTGTGTTTGTTGGGAGGAAGGTACAGAAGATAATTCCCTGAGGGTGTGGTCAGTGCCAGAAAAAGCCAAACAGAAGGGTGAGAAGGAAAGAGAGAGTGGGAGAGACAATAGATTTATATGAAATAGTCAACAGGGATGTGACGATAAAGGAACAGCCAACAGAGATAAGGGGGCACAGAGAGAAAAAAAAGAAGAGATGACTAAGTCACAAAGTAGGGTGAACTTTAAAAATAGGATGTCTAGGGGTACCTGGGTGGCTCAGTGGGTTCAGCCTCTCCCTTCGGCTCAGGTCATGATCTCAGGGTCCTGGGATTGAGCCCCGCATCCGGCTCTCTGTTCAGCAGGGAGCCTGCTTCCCCCTCTCTCTCTGCCTGCCTCTCTGCCTACTTGTGATCTCTCTCTGTCAAATAAATAAAGAAAATCTTAAAAAAAAAAAAAATAGGATATCTAATATTAAATTTTAAGTTGTTTGAATGTAACAGGTATTTGTGTTGGTATTCTAACAGACAGGCCAAGATCAGCAAATTTCCTCAGTGTAGTGAAATAATGCATACTTAAAAGTTGGGCTCCAGTTCTGCACTCTGGTCCTTGCTCACTTTCTTAGCCATCATGTCGCCATGATCAGGATGCTTACATTCAATGAGTTTGCTTCTTCATCTTCCATTTCTTCATCTCTATAAATGGAGTCACCTCTCACAGTAATTTTAATAAGTGATATAAAGTGACACCCACCATATGGTGGGTGTCCAGAGAGTGTTATTTTCCTTTCTATTCTATTGAATTCTCTATGGCTCAAGTGCACAGGGGCCCAGTGAAGCATTTAGTTAGTTTATCCTTCAGGTATGGAGTCAGGTAAAGTATTAGAGAAGTCTATGAATTCAGTTCTTTAGAAGCTTTGGTCTTTTATTATTATTATTATTATTATTGTTACTATTTTAATTGAAATGTAGTTGACACACAGTGTGACATTAGTTTCAGGTGTACAATATAGTAAGTCAACAAGTCTATATATTATGTTATGCTCACCACAGTGGAGCTATCATCTGTCACCGTACAATGGTATTATAATGTCATTGACTATATTTCCTATGCTGTACCTTTTATCCCCATGGTTTACTCATTTCATAACTGGAAGCCTGTACCTCCCACTCCCCTTCACCCATTTTGCCCATTCACTCCCACACTCCCCTCTGGCAGCCATTAGTTCTCTGTATTTATGGGTCTGTTTCTGTTTTTTGTTTGTTTGTTTATTCATTTGTTTTTTAGATTCTGAATATAAGTGAAGTCCTATAGTATTTGTTTTTCTCTGATTTATTTCTCTTAGTTTAATACCTCCTAAGTCCATCCACATTGTTGCAAATGGCAAGATCTCATTCTTTTCTGTGGCTGAATAATATTCCATTATATACCACATATTTTTTATCCATTCATCTATTGATGGACACTTGGGTCCATCATATCTTGACTATTGCAAATAATTTTTGCTATTGTAAATAATGATTCAATAAACAAAAGCATGCATATAACTTTTCAGGGGTTTGGTCTTTTAAAAGTATAAAAAACAAAGGTCATCAAGATTTGGTACATAAGGAATAGCATGAAGGACATTAGGAGAAGGAAGGGAAACATGAAGGGGGTAGAAATCAGAGGGAAAGATGAACCATGAGAGACTATGGACTCCAAGAAACAAACAGGGTTTTAGAGGGGAGAAGGGTGGGGGGCTGGGTTAGGCTGGTGATGGGTATTAAGGAGGGCATGTATTGCATGGAGCACTGGGTGTTTGCAAACAATGAATCATGGAACACTACATCAAAAATTAATTATGTACTATATGGTGACTAACATAACACAATAAAAAAAAGAATTTAAAAAAAAGAGCACCACATCAGGAAAAAAATTTGGTGCCAGAATCAGTTTTATAAATGATCAATTAATCAATAACCAGTAGTATTATTAATATAGATCATATAATATATTACCATATTATTATTTGTCTAACTTATTATTTTGAAAAAACTTGACAGAGAAGTTCAAAGAAAAGTACCTTCATTTACATACCCTTATATATATTTCTCTAGATTAGTGGCTCTCAGTTGGGAGAGATTTTGCCCCCAGGGGTATTTGGCAATATCTTGAGACATTGTTGGTTGCACAGTTGAGAGTGTTATTGGCATCTGGTAGAAAGAGGCCAGATATGCTGCTAAGTATCCTACAATTCACAGATCAGCCTTCTACAATAAAGAATTAAAACAATATCAGTAGTCCCAATGTTGAGAAACCCAATTTAGATTCAGTCATATGCTCTTAGTATAATTGGTTGAACCATATATACAATAATGGTTGAACCATTATTGGTGTTCAACCATTTTAGATCTACAACAATGTCAATTTCAAATAAAACACTTTACATATTTGCCATACTTTGTGTGTATGTTTATTTTTTTGGAACTATTTTCAAGTAAGTTTTAGCATCATGACACTTCACTCTTAAGTACTTTAGAATTTATCTCCTAAGAACAAAGATATTTTCCTACATGAGTACAACATAATTATCCCATCAAGAAATTTAAGATTGATATAATAAAATTACTTAGTAGACAGTCTACTAACATTAAAAAGGTTACAACTGTCCCCCAAAGTAATTTTATAGTTTTCTCCTCCTCTATCCAGGCTCCAATCAGTTTGCCTCTTTATTAGTAGGGCAATTGTTAGTGAAAATCTTTCCTGGGATTCCAAAGTCATGAAGTTTTCATGTTTACAAAAATTGTAAAACTAGAAGAGCCAAGCAGATGGAGACAGATGACAGGGAGATCTTACAGGGCTGTTGAAGTGGGTCTACAAAAGACAGATGAATTTTAATTCAGACGAGGGTGAGATAATACTCTTAGAGATTATTTTGCATTTTGCTTTCAAAATCTAAAGTTCTTATTTTTATTTTTTTTTCTTTTTAACTGAGAGTTTTGTACCAAGGCTACTTAGTGAACAGGCACAAAAGAAGTCTTTAGAAGATCACGAATTCTTCTTCCCACTTCTGTTTGTTCAGCGAATTCATATGAGAAAAGGAAGTTGTGAGAGGGTGGGAGCTTGTGCCTCTTTTAGCTGATTTGTGGCTTTTGAAGGATTTGGATTTTGATAGCTAATATTACAAACCTGTAGAGTTTTCGTGGGTTCAGTGGTAAGTGAGTGGATCAGTAGGGATACACTTCAGGAGCACCAGAGGAGTATAATCAGTGATTCTGATCCATTTGGGTTGGCTCAGTTGAGTGCAGCTTGACATAGGAAGTGATAGATCTTGGTCTATCAACTCTAGCTGTTAAACTCTTACCAAAGATGGGAGTCTTGTCTTGACTCCCACATTTATTTATGGGTCTTCCATTTTCTCTGTAGTCTAGTCCTCTCACTTTGACAAAAGAATTTTCTTTTAGGATTTCAGGCCATTTTTCAGTAGCTTTTCTATTCATCCAAACCACAGGAAATAACATTTCTAGCCAATACTCTTCCATTACTGTCTTAGTTTACATAGTATGTTTCTATATAGGTATTTCCTATATTAAAACATTTAGCATAAAACATTCAACATAATAGCACATATGTATTTGTTAAAATTTTTCTATTTTTATAGTTGGCCTATATAACAAGACATGTGCATAAACAAAATATTTTTTTTATTGACTTTAACTTTACCATTACATAGTATTATAGAAAAGTCCAGTGCAATTTAATGGGGAAAGAAAAGTCTTCCCCAAAAACAGTTCTGGTGGAAATTGAATATCCAAATGCAGAATAATGAATTTGGAACCCTGCCTCACACCCTACTGAAAAATTAATTCCAAAATGGTCATAGACCTAAATGTAAGAGCTAAAGTGATAAAACTCTTAGACAAAACACAGTAGTAAATCTTCATAATCTTAAATTAGGTAATAATTTATTAGATAATGACACCAAAAGCACAAGTGATATAAGAGAAGATTGATAAATGGACTTCATCAAAGTCAAAAACCTTTGTGCTTCAAAGAATGTCATCAAGAAAATGAGAAGACATTAACAAATAGAAGAAAGAAAATAGAAGAAAATATTTGCAAATCATATATCTGATAGGACTTTTATTCAGAATATATAAAGAACTCTTAGAACTTAAAAAGAGTAATAAAGTTAAAAATGAGCAAATGATGTGAATAGACATTTCTCCAAAGAGGTGCAAGTGACTAAGAAGCTCATAAAATGATGCTTAATAATCATTAATCATTTGGGAAATGCAGATTTCAAAATCACAGTGAGATACCATTTTGGATCCACTAGAATGCTTATAATAAAAAAGATGGAAAGTATCAAATGTTGGCAAGTAGGTGGAGAAATTGAAACCCTTGTATATTGCTGTTGGTCATGTAAAATGGTACACTTACCTTGATAAACAGTTGCAAATTCCTCAAAATGCTAAATATAGAGTTACTATATGACCCAAACATTCTGCTAGATATCTATCCAAGGGAAATAAAAACAAATGTCTACACAAAAACTTGTGTATGAATGTTCATAGCAGCATTGTTTATAATATCCAAAAAGTAGAAACAACTCAAATGCTTATGAATTGATGAATATATAAACAAAATGTGGTATATCCACCCAGGCAATAGAATATTATTTAGTCATAAAAAGGAATGGAATACTAACATGCTATGACATGGATGAACATTGAAACATTATGTTAAATGAAGGCATCCTGTCATAAAAGGCCACATGTTGTGTGATCCTATTTATATGAAATGTTCAGATAGGCAAATCCATAGAGACAGAAATTAGATTTCTGGTTGCCTAGGATGGGAGAAAGAGAGCTGGGAGCGAATGTTTATATGTAGAAGACTTCTCTTAGAAATGATAAATATGTTCTGGAATTAGTGGCGTTTGCTGCATAATTCTATAAATACTTCAGACTGGTGAACTTCAGGGTATATTAATGTGATATAGGTAGAAAAAGGTTTGTTGAATATAGATATGAAAAGGAGTTCTGTGATGAGGCAGGTATTTCCTTTCAAGCCTCTTTTTATCACAGAAAGAAATAATAGTAAATATGCATATAGAATTGAGGGATAGATATTTCTCAACAGTAGAGTGGAATAAATCTATTGTGATGTAGACATACAATCAGAGTGATGTTCAAACTGTTACGGTTTTGGCGCTAACTAATCCTGGCCCAATCAGAATGACATTGACTGAAGATGCCTGCAATGGGAAGGCATGTTCTTGATTATCAGCCTGTATAGAGGAGAATATCATGTAATAATGTCAGTGAATGAACAACGGCCATTGGGAGCAACCTATATACACATTTAGTAAGAAAAGCAAGACATAAAACCATATCATATGGTTCCATGTATGCAAATTTCAAAAACGGGCAAAAATTAATTATGCTGTTTAGGGATGCATTCAATGTTGATGAAACTGTAAAGAAATAAAATTATTAATACAGGAATCAAGGTGGTGGTTACCTATGGAGAGAAAAGTGATCACTGGAGGGGCACATGCTGGCAGTATTCTGTTTTTTGATCTGGCTCACAGTGTCATGACATTTTTCTATAGTTATTTAGCAGGTTGTTCATGTTTCCTTTATGCAATAAAGAAAAGAGAAGTAAGTGAAGAGACCAGAAGAAGACCTAGTTTAACATTACAAATCTACCTCTTCTCAGCTGTGTAGTTTTGGTCAATTTACTTTGCCTCTGAGAGCTTCAGTTTCCTTGACTATAAAATGAGGATGGCAAAATATGCCTGACAGTGATGTTTCTGGATTAACAGAGATACCGTGTGTGGAAGTACCTAGTACAGGGCTGTGGGGTGTGTGCGTGCGTGTGTGTGTGTGTATGTGCGTATGTGCAGTATTCTGGAGGGACAGTAGATTGCTTATAGGATGTGAAGACCTAGTGCAATGTGAGCAAGTTCCCAACTCTGTAAAATGAGAATTGTGTCAAATGATACAGCTAATAAGAGGGAGGTCATAAGATTAAACTGTATATTTAATTTCTGAGTACCATAACTAGAAAAGTGTTGTAAAAGGGCAACTAAACGAGAAGATAGATGCTGTGTAGAGACATTAAAAACACTTTTTTTTTTTTTTTTTTAAATCTTGGAGAGTTGAAGGTTTGTAAGAGACATGGTTTAAATTGATAAATTCTGGAAAGGGATTATAAGGTAAAAAAAAAATGACTTGTTTTTCAAAACATTATAAAAGTAAACAAATAAGAATCAGAATTACTACTCAGAGAAAAAACAACCTTTTAAATATGTGACTCACCAAGAGATGGTAGTGGACTCCAATAGGGTGTGCGTGCTTTTCCCAATGACAGAGGTTCCTTGGAGAAGCTGGGAGCAGTCTGCCCTTTCAGGGTGACCTCAAATAGCACATCCAAGCTCTTTCAGGCTTGTCCCAGGGATTGTTATCAAACTCACAGTCCTGGACGGCATGAACCATGAGTACCATCCTTTGGGGCTATTCTTCTGAACTAAAGATATGAAAGCAGGGCCTTATTTTAGAAGCAGGTTTTTTTTTTTTTCCCCCCTTCTTCTTTTTCTTGTAGATACCGATTTGTCTTCTAAAATAATCTTGATCCTTTAAAAAATAAAATAGATATATTTGTCAGGAACTGCCTCATGCATAGCAGTTGGAGGTGTTTTTACTCTAATCAAAGGTGAATTGCTGAAACAGATTCTTTAAAGTCACTTTTTGTGACATTCCTCTCACCTTCTTGTCTGTAGCCCGGTTTCTCTTTTCCTAACAGAGTTCTGCTCAAACTTGCGTTCCCTGCGCTTTCTTAGTTTTGCTAACACCACTTAAAACAATGTAGATGAAGGAACAATGCAGACTTCCTCCGTTGCTCAAGTCTTTGAACGCTGGGATCCCTCGATGTCTTAGCTCCCCACCTGGGGCTAGAGCTTCCTCCCATGGGGCTCGGGAGCCTCACCGGCTAACCAGGTGGAGAACCCCACTGGTCAAGGTCTGGAAGGAGTGTGGGGCCTCAGTAGGAATTGCAATGAACATTTCAAAATTACTTTTCACCTCTGGCTATAATGAAGGGTTTCAGGATTTGAGCTTCTCTTTAAGAAAGATCAGTGTTTGCACAGAAGAGAGAACCTGGTGGACTGGTGAAGGTAGGGAGAGGCCAGGTCTTTTCAAAGGAAGCTTCAAAGCCTGTCCAGGCTCATTCGCTTTGTGTATTCCAAAATGAATTCCACTCACAGCTGGAATGTTTAGTATCAGCAGGCCCAATAGATTTTATCCACTACCCCTAGCCCTAGCATCCACATTCCCATTAAACACATCTAATTCAAAAACCGAGGGAGGCATGTACATCTCGAGCCTGACTCTCTGCTTAATTCCCTCTGTCTTTTTAAAAGCTGCTCTTCCAGAATGAATTATAAATCAACCACGGCTAATTTTCACATTGAACTGTTTATGTGTTTTTAAAGAGAGCTTCTGGGAAGAAGCAGAAAGAAGATTTAATAAACAGAGAAACCACAAGGCTTCCAAAACACATAAGTAAAATTAAGAGACAGCATGTGACTCCAGATATCAGGAAAATAGATACAGGGCAATGACGGGTAACTTCTTGTGATGAGCGGAGCCTCTTTTCAGCCTCCTGGCAGGGACTGATGGCGGGGTCCTCATTCTACAGAGCCTTGAGCAGCGCTCCCCTGTGCTGAGCCAGGGGGGCCCTGTGGCTTTCTGGTGGGAACCAGACACAGTGGCCACCCAGGCACTTTCAGTTGCCACCTGTCCCCTGCCCCTGCAATTGCCATTATGAGCACTCTTCTCTTTACTCATCTAGGATTTATGCTTTGTTCCTGCTCCCCTTAGCTCCTCGCAGAAGTTTGACTATTTTGATGTCACATGACTAGATTTTGTGTATCGTTCTGTTTAAACAAGTTCCTACCTGCCTTTATCTTCTGTGTCCCCACATCCTCCAACTTGAAAGCTATATTTCTGTTGCCAGTACCCAGGCTTTTATCAGGAACGGGGACCCATAATTTTTACCTTTGGAAAGCCATTCCTTGGAAGCGATGTCTGCCAAGTGGAAAGATGTCTTTCAGGTGAACTCCTTTGTGACCAGTCTGTGTGGGGTAAGCCAGTGCTATTCAGAGTGGTCCACAAACCAGTGCCCACCTTTGAACTCCGTGTTCCTGGGCTGAGATAAGATCAGCAGAGAAATCAAGAGTAAGCATTTCACAGTCTTACGGCAGTCATGTATTGCTGCAGCATCTAAGTGCATAAATGTTTTTCTAATAATTCATTTTCAATTTATTTTACTAAGGCATCAGTCTGTGATGGATTGCAAATTGGAAAAAAAAAAAAAAGTGTTCCCTGCTGTAAGGACACTTCCAGCTTGGTTCTTGCAGTTCAGCATGTGTGGACACACTGGACTGTGGCTCTCTGGGCTTATTTCCACACTTCGACCCCTCACTACTAGTCATGCACAATGAAGTTATCATTTTTGTACTCCTCCTCTGTAAATACATTTAGTCTTCAAATTTTAGCTCTCACTGGAACATGGACAGTCTTTGGTATTTTAGCTGACCTCACAACGGGGCCCTTACTTCCCTAGTGTTATTCTTCTCTCTTCCCTTTTCTTCATCCTCCTAATGTACCTAGTCAACTCTATACCTTTCAAAGCCAGGAGAGCCTTGCCCTCTCCATCAGGCCTCCACACCCTGTTGGTTTTCATCTATGGTTATGGGGGAACCCTGAGTTTGCCTCCATACTCCCACTCTTTCTATTCTCAGGGGATCACAGCATCTCTAAACAGGTGTGAAAGGGTTGGATGGCACCCCTTCAGTTGCTAGACTTAATTCTAGGGATGTCACATTTTCCCCAGGCTGTAGTTCTCTATGACTGTTAGTAAAAAGTTAAAATCCACTCATTTGAGAGTAACTCTATTTTGCAAATGCAGAGTGACTTGACGGAAAAAATAAAAGCACCATTCAGAGCCTCTCTACCCCAACTATTTAGTGAAAGCTGTCACAAGAGGGATGAGTGACATATTTGAACAAGTTCTTGGGGTTTTCTCTGCACGGGGCAAACCCAGGATTCAGCAGGAGGCAAACCAGCTGCAGCTTGTCATATATTAGTCAATTATCCTAATGATTTTTTCCCCACTAAAAAGCACGAATTCAGGTTGCTCTTATATTTTATGAAGATTTTACTTTGTCTACTCACAAATATTAATTGGATTCTTTCCATGTTGATTCCAGCCTCTGGGGTTTGGGGGTCACTGCAGGTGCATGAGGGCCGGTGGAGGGGGAGTGGAGACTAGCAGGAAGTGCCTTCCTTCCCCGCGTCTCTGTCTCTTGCTTTTGCGAGGACAGCATTTGATTAGTCCTTTACAACCTGTTTCTCCTCAGATACAAGGAAAATACCGGAAACCACTGTGCCAATTCTGGCTGTCGCTCCTTTGAACACTGTGGGATCTGCTAGAGGAATGTGAAATAAATCCAAAAAAGGCTGCTTTATGGATCTTTGAATGTGGAGTCACAGAAGGAAACTGTCTTAGAAATCATAGCTAAAATTGGATAGTTTGTTAATTTTGTGGAAATTTTTTTGTATTAGAATTAATCTTTAACCTAGTAGTCTTTTCTAGCCAATGCCCTCCACTCGGTATAAAATGACAGTGTTACTGAGATATAATTGAAATCTAAGATCTACACTCTGACCTCTCTCAGTGGCCTGTCTTCTTTCTGTGGTCCAGGCAACCATCAGTGGTCAGGTAGTAATTGCCTCAGGGTTCTGAACAAATGTTGATGGGAAGAACTGTGTTTTTTATTTTCTTTTAATTCCCCCCAATCCTAAATACATATTATTTTTATTCTCTTTCTAACTTGTCTTCGCTCAGAAACTTGCTTCATGCCACATTGGTGATTGGTCACATCCATCAAACCATTATGTTAAAGGGGTAATATTGTCAGTTTATACCTTAAACTGCGCCCCTTAACTCTTCCATGCCATCGCCTTTGATAAGGTGGAAAAGAATGCTAAGGCAAGGCAAATTTGACACCACTCATAAAAATGTAGCTTCATGCACTTGTCCTCATAAAATGTTTCTGGAACATTATTTTCACATATTAAGGATGTTCATCTATGTACTTTAGTGTTTTATTATTGGATCAAGAGCGTTTCAGAAATAGTGTAAACTTTGGTCACTCTCTTCTTTAAAAGAGTTTTTATGTTCTTTGTCCTTCTTTGGAGCAATAAGGGCAGTGCAGTAGTTCTGTCTAAGCGGGGAGGTGCAGTGAATAGTCACGGCATGATTTGGTGAGCAGGGCAACAGAATAGGATTCTGCAGAGCTCACTCTGGTTTGATCTCTCCTGCTGAGAAACAGGACCATGCGTCAGCCACTTGACTACTCTGTCCCGTGTTCTCAGTTTTCAGAAGGGGAATGAGCACTGCCTTAGACTGTTCACAGGATTTCAGGTCAAAATCAAATAAAGAAGTAAATGTGGGGGCGCCTGGGTGGCTCAGTGGGTTAAGCAGCTGCCTTCAGCTCAGGTCATGATCCTGGGGTCCTGGGATCTAGCTCCCTCCAGCTTCCTGCTGCTCTGCCTACTTGTGCTCTCTCTCCCCCTGTCAAAATAAATAAATAAAATCTTTAAAAAAAAAAAAAAAGGAGAAGAAGAAGAAGAAGTAAATGGGAAAGCTGCAGCTTGGGCCCCTGAAAGGGAAAATTAAATTGGCCAGTTTAAGAATGGTCTCACAAGGATGAAATTTTAATGATCTACACCATGCACATGAAACAAGACATGTCTGTGGGCTGAATTTGTCTGTGAGCAGCTAGTCTGTGGCTTCTGCTGCATCTTCCTTCCTAGAGCAGCATGGTTTCTGTGTTGTTTTGAGTAGCAGGCCCTTATTCCTCATTCTATGCCTGAGTGGGGACAAGTGGCTTGAGGATGGGGGCCAAGTTGGATTATATCAAACATGCTGCTGGTGGCTCCGGATTTGTTGGTTGGTTTGTTCTGCCATTAAACAGTTGTTTTACTGCCTTGAATGTCCTTTCCCAGGTTAATAGCCAGAGAAATAACTGTTATACCTATAAAAATAAAGGCACTCACTCTGTATATTATTTCTTGATGGATCTAGTGCTATAATCTCTAAAGAGACCAACTAAACCCATCAGAGAATAGTTCAAGAATAAAATAGTGTTAACTCTCTTACTCCAAATATTTTTCAAATATGCTATACCACGTATTTCTTACAGGCCCCTGTTTTCCTTCGCTGATTGAATGATGTGATAAAAAATGTATCATTTAAAAATTATACAATTTCATCCACATTATGGTTGGACATTTTAGCCATGTGACTTAGATGAAGTTGACTTCTTCCCTGTTCCAGAAGTGACCCTAATTAAGCTAAGCCACTTAGAATGAACTCTCTCCTGCCTCTATGGTTCTGGGAAAGGTGCTAGGTTTGTCAGGATGCACAGAGATACAGGTCACCAAAACCCTAATTCCAACAAGTTTAAAATAAGGAAATTCGTAAGTTTCCATAGTTCAAAGTCCAGAGAGGAAGAATGGGCTGAAGGCATGGTATGATCAAGCTTCCAAGTCTGTTTCTATATTATTCTCCATGTGTCTGTGCTTATCTCCAGTTGGCTGCCATGGGTCACAAGGTGGCTATAAGTAGAAGTAGGAGTACATGTTTCCTTGTTCATGTCCAGAGAGAGAGAGAGAGAGAGAGAGAGGCAGAAAGGCAGAGATGTTCCTTTGATACCAAGTTCACCCCAGGCCACAGGGAATGCCATGAGTTTATAAACTCATTGGCTTAGGTTTGGGCTACTAAATAAATTACTGGCAGTGTAGGGGATTATCAACAGCCCTGTTTTTTTTTTTTTTTTCTCCATATCATGACACACACTTGAAATAAAAATATTTGATGGTCTCCTAGGGCAAGAATGTGGCTAGAAGGCTTGAAGCTGGAAGTGACTGATCCTGGGGGCTGTGACTGACTCAGGTCACCTAGCCACTGTGACTGCTGAGGAGGTCAGTGACTCAGCGCTCCAAGTTTTCATTTCTGCAGCACATTAATGAGATCCTTCAGCTGGGACTGACTTTGATCTATCCCAGACCTGGAGATGGGGTCAGTTTTCCCTGATGCAATGTTGTGGGCTCCCTTCAAGAGGGACAGATGGTTGAGATAAATTTAGGTTTGTTTAGGAAAGATGAAAGAGCTGTAGGACACCGTGTCCACTCTAGTTTACAGCTCAGGCCTGTGCCCTTTTGTGCATGGCGTCTGTCTGACCCAGGGAAGGCTTATGACTAGAATGGCTCATTCAGAATGACACTCAGGATTTTGGCTGGTGAACGTGGGAAGAGGGCCTCTCTTCTCTTCTGGATGATAGTAGAGTAGGAAATCCTTTCGGTTGTAGGAAACTTATTTTTTATCTCCACCATCAAACTGTAAGCCCAGGAGACCGGTTTCACCATCTATACCACTGTCATCTTTGTCTGGGCCACTAGCATCTTTTGCCTGGATGCCATGAGAGCTGCTATTAGTTTCCTAGTGCTGCTATAACAAAGTACTACACATTTTGTGGCTTAAAATAGCAATTTTTTTTTTCTTAATTCTGGAGGCCAGGAAGCTGGAATCAGGTATTGACAGGGCCATGTTCCCTCCAAACTCTCTAGTGGAGACTCCTTCCTTACCTCGTCCAGCTTTGGGTGGCCCCAAGTAATCCTTGGCTTATGGCAGCATAACTCCATTCTCTGCCTCAGACTCTATGTAGCCTTCTTCTTTCTGTCTCTGTGTGTCCTGTCTCCCTCTGTTCTTCTCTTGGAAGATACCTGCTACTGGATTCAGGGCCCACTCCAAGTCCAGGATGATCTCATGTTGAGATCCTTAACTTAATTACAACTGCAAAGACCCCTTTTCCAAATAAGGTCCCATTCACAGGTTGCAGGGGAAAGGAGTTGGATGTATCTTTGGGGGCCACTATCCATTCCCTTACTTGTACTTCCTGCTTCTGCTCATTCACCCCTATTGACTATTCTGCACATCCTTTTAAAGCATATCAAACGCTTCCCTGCTCAAACCCCCTGGTGCTTTCCTGTCACCTTTGAACTAATATTCCACATCTGCACTCTGCCTACCAAGTCTCTCCCATCATGTCTTGGCTTCTTACCTCTCCTCATTTCACGCTGCTTTTCTTCTTGCTCAGAGTACCCCAACTGCACTGCCCCCCTTGCTATTCCTCCAGCATGCCACACAAACTCCTCTTCTTGGGGCTTTACAGTGGATGCTCCTGCTGCCTGACACACTTTGCCCAGGTCTTATCATGGCCAGTGTCTCACCTTAGTTAGGACCCAGGTGAAATGCTTCTTCCTCGGAAAGGACTTCCTTGCTCACTATTGCTAATGTAGCATTCCCATCACTCTCTTTTGCTTCAGTTTATTTTTTCCAGAGGACTTTTGAAACAAACACCATATTTTATGTCTTGTCTTGTGTGTTTATTATATCTCTCTCATACCAGAGTGTATGCTTTATCTTACACGATAAACCCTCAGAGAAACCAAGCCTCAACTATGTTGATGTTATGGTCCAGCGGGGAGCCTGCACGGTCACCGCTGTTTCAGTCACATGAAAAATAAATTTTTGTAGGCTTTAAGCCAGTTTGAGATGGAGATCTCCCTGTTATACCTTAATGAGCGCTAACCAAGTCACTCTGTCCTGAGTTTGTACATCTCTGTGAACTTAGAACAAGTGCCAGTCTTCTTATTTCTGTTCCATTGATAATGAAGTAGGTGGAAGTTTCAATGTAATTCCTTTACCTTCCAAATTTGAAGAGCAGCAATCTCATTCTGAGTATTGACAGCAGGATCTAGTGTGAGCAAGTATACATTTTGGAGTGTAAATTATCTCCTAGCGATGTGGCTTGGAATGCAAAGAATTTTATGCCTAATCCTTATCAGCATTTAGTTGTTGACTTGAATTCAACGTTTTGTGACATGCCTGCCCTTCTTCTTGGCCATCCCTGTCTGTTAAGGACTTTTTTGAGCAAGGTGGTATTTTAGATATGCAACATAGTGAATTGTCTAGGAAGAGGTGGTAATAATGTTGCAGAATAACACTTTCGAGAGGGCTGTTTTTATTTTCCTAGAAATCACCTTTTGCCCTCTCCCCCTTTTCCCTGGCTAACCCTCTCCATGCTTCCTTAAGGTAGGATCCTCTGGGCCTCTTTCCTCAGGGAGGTTCATGACAGGTTGGAAAGAAGAGAAAAGTTCTCCTCCTAGCTTCCCCTTCTCAGGATAATGGAGACAACTTTGGGCTTGGGGCATGGATAGAATGTTGACAAGGAGCACCTTGAAGGAGAGCAGGATTCCTTTACCCACAAGCAGAAGACATTCTCTTAGACTATTGGGGAGAGGAGAAAGGAGTAGGGAAGGAGAAATGAGCAGAACAGTTACACAGTGTCCCAAAGATGGTGGCCCTGTGGCCTGTTTTCTGGGTTCGGGTTCTGGAGAAGAGAACAAATCTTTGGATTAGATGGTGTCACAGTCAGTGGCACTGGGCTTCAGCAGAGTGGTTCTTTCTGTGCCTTCCAGAGTGCCATGGAAGCAACACATGGCTGGGTCTGCAAGAGCTGTGTGGACCAGTATGACAGATTCCTCCGCACTACAGCATGCCCTGATAAGCCAGCTTCGATCTGCTGGGACTCTGGAGTCTTAGAAGATGCACGTGAGGACAAGTAATACTGAGGGTCAATTACCACCTCTTAATGCCTAACTGTTGTCTGAGACCCCCAGAATTCAGACACAACTCCAAGCTGACTTTGGAGAATAGGAGCCCAAACCAGAAATTAAATAATTATGGAGTAATAAAGATGCATTTTGTACACCTGTACTTATGGCCTGCATTTCATTCCTTGCATAAAATATATATATATACTTTTCCTTATGACTGAATTCCCTTGGAGTTACAAGAGGACATTACTTTTAGGTGGATAAAGATTCTTTGTAGTTATAATGGCAGCCCACAAAATTTTCATTGTTGGATAAGCAGGCTTCACCCTTCCTGGCCATTAAGTAAATGCTACAAATCTGGGCCAAGGCCAGATTTTCTGAACTGAGATGTGGAGAGGCCATTTTGCCATTATGAAAGAGGCTTGACTGGAAAAACAAACTACTCTATCAGCATTAGACCTGCTAATATTTGTTATTTCTATATCCAGTGGAAAAGTATGCAGATAGAACAATGTGTTAGTGAACTTTCTGGTCAGAAGAAAATCCTACCCTAGCTGGTGCAAATGAATTTGGTTAGTGTATTTTACTTAATAAATAACTTTTGTGCCTCTTGTTGATGCCACAAAGATTAATTCTTCTAAGATTATCCTTACACTAATGTGTGCTACATTTTTGTGTTACATATTTGGGACTGGTAGAGATCTTAACACCATTGCTTTATAGCCCAGAGTTTCATTAATACACTTGATGGACATAAAATAATATCAAACTACATTTGTTTGGTGATTATCACAGGAAGTTGGCAAATCCTTCACTCCCTAAGCCACTATGACTGATCTGGCTGGTTCTGTGATTCCCTCTGACACCAGCTGGATGTCCAACAATTTGATTCAATTTTGACACTATTTACTTGGAATTAGTGTTAGATCCCTCAGTCCTCTAAGACTGCCCCCACTTTAGATCCCAGCTGCAAGTTCTGGGCTACTAATACTTCTGACCAACCAGCTATGCACTGGAGCTTTGTTTGATAATTTGCTACAACAACTTATGGAACTCATGAAAATAATTTTTTTATATTTACTGGTTTAATTTAAAGGAGGCAACTCAGGAACAACCAAATGGAAGAGAGGCTTAGGGCAAGATATGAGGGTGAAGCAGGGTGGCATTTCCATGCTCTCTTTGGGTGACCCACCTTCCCAGCACATCAGTGTGTTCAACAACCTGGATGCTCTCCAAACCCCATCATTTATGGGTTTTTATGGAGGTTTCATTATGTAGATACAGTTGATTAAGTCATTGGCCATTGGTGATTGAACTCAATTCCTTTTTTTTTTTTTTTAAAGATTTCATTTATTTATTTGACACACACACAGAGATCCCAAGTAGGCAGAGAGGCAGGCAGAGAGAGAGGGGGACGCAGGCTTCCTGCTGAGCAGAGAGCCCGATGTGGGGCTTGATCCCAGGACCCTGGGATTATGACCTGAGCCGAAGGCACAGGCTTTAACCCACTGAGCCACCCAGGTGCCCCTGAACTCAATTTCTAACTCCTTCCTTCCCTGCAGCAATGGGTGGAGGGGTGAGTGGACTTAAAGTTCTTAACTCTTAAACTCTTAAAGTTCTTAAACTTTCTAATGATGGTTTGGTGTTTTTGGTGACCAGCTGCCACCATGAAGCTAACTAAAGGCCCAGCCAGGAGTCATCTTATTAGCAAACAAAGACACTTTTATCATCCAGGAGACACCAAGGGTTTTAGAAGCTCTTTTCCAGGAATCAGGGACATTATTCTATCATGCTGGTTTCTTTACCTAGTTTACAATGGCCAGTGCTTATTCTTCAGCCTCAAGGGAGGTCCCTATTGATTCTTGCATTGCTCTTCATCCTTCTATAATTTGTAAACTGCTCTTAGTATCTGGTCAGAGTCTTCGTGTTTTGCTTTAATTGGAAACCCTTGGATCATCTGCTGAGAGTAAGATTGTCTTGATCAGAAGACCCAATTGCCTTTTGGGAGAGACGTTGTTATCTCTCTCCACACTCTTGCACGTCTCCCACTGTACTGCTCCTCACCTCCATCTCCTTCCCTTCCCACTAAAGGCACTCAGTGTTCTGTGTTTGATATATAAGTGCATAAATTGAGGCGGATAGAAGCTCCCGGGCATCAGGCCCTTCCTGACCGCTGCTCTCCATTGCTCCTGCTGAGGCAGAAGAAAAGACCACATGGTCGCCCGGTTTGGCTAAGAAAAGAAAACAAGTTCCCCGGATGACTGAGAGCTCCCCGGAAACACTTTCGTATAGATTATTCTTCCGCATAAAGGGGGTCAATGGGCCCTGAGAAACCGGGAAAAACGTCCTGTTACCATCCCCCATCACCCATAACCATAAAAACTCACCCCTAACCCTGCCGGGTGCTCAGTCTTTGGGGAACGATCCCACTGAGCCCACTGGCAAAAATAAAGCTGTGTTCTCCCAGATTTCCATGTGCCACTTGAGTTTCCTCAGTTGCTTCAGATTTTACCCCACAAAATGACATATGCATTTAACTACGTATACATCCTGAGACTACATAATATTTATTTTTGTGACTGTGTGTTGTAAAATTTGCTTAAGTACTATTGCACTTGTAGACACAGTTTTCTTTCTTATTTCTTTCAACAGTCTATTTTTGTTATCAGGTCATGTTACTGTATGTATTTGTCACTTCTTGGTATTCATTCACCACGTATTACTTATCCACATTGCTGGAGATGGACATGATAGGGATATCCGACAACCCACTTCCACAGAGAGGCTGCCTTGAGGATTCTTGTGCATGTACCTCTTGTACATGTAGAACTGTGCCTGGGTTTCTTTGAGGGTATATGTATTCAGCAGTGGGATTGCTGGATATTTGTTTACACATGTTTAATTTCAGAAAGCCTTACCAAATTCCTTTCCAGAATAGTGATGGAAAGAAAAACAAATGTTCTCTGTATTTCAAGGTTCTTTTGGCTGGTCTAAGAATTAAATTGACGTGAGACAGATTAACAGGAGAAAATCTGTTTTGATTGCGTATGTGTGGGGGCTCCAAAAATTTTGAGGCTCATAGGCAGTCAGGTAATTGAGGCCCATGTGCCTTCCAGAGCTAAGGAGGGGGGATAAGGTCTGGGTCTTCAAAGGGAAGGAATACAATTCACATGTTTGCCAAACCATACAAAAACAATGGGACAGAGGGATTTTTGCAAACAGACTGCTAAATTTCTCCTTTTTTACCACTGCTAGTTCCTATTAATCTGTTGTTATCTATGGTGATAGCTCCCTTCCTGGAGCAAGCCCTCCACCTAAATTCTTTTAGGCAGTTGGCTGGGAGATTGAAGTTTCCTCCTGAGCCTTCTGTTTCTTAAAAATACTCAGCTTAAAATAATCCACATGCCAAAGAGACACATTTTGGGGTTGCAGATTTTGTTCTCTGTAATAACTTCACCAATCTACCTCCCTCCCAACATCCAACCCCAGTAACAGCACACAAGGGTCCCCATTTCCCCACATGTGTGTCCATATTTGGCAATTATGACTTTCTCTTTTGTTTTTCTTTTTAACCATCTCAGGAGTGTAAAGTGTTGTGACGGAAAAAATTGTTTTCATTTGTGTTTTTCTTATTCCTAGTAAGGTCAAGCATTGTGAGCCATTTGATTTTTCTTCTGTAAATTACCAACAATTCATTTCCTCTGCCCATTTTTCTACTGGGTTTCTTGTCTTTTTCTTGCTGTTTCGTTCTAGTTCCTGGTGTTTTCTAAATAGCATTGCCACATTGATTTTGACATTGCAAATGTCTTAATCTATCACAATCTCTGTTTAGTGTTGTGTAAAGTAAGCTTCTTTGAACTTTAAGTCAAGGTTTCTGTAGTTCTAGTGCCACTTTGGCATTTCATAATTTCCCAGCAATTACCTATTTCATCTGGGTTTTCTCAATTCATTATCGTATTAATTCTAAGGTTGAATTTTTCAAAATAATCTCTTGTGTCTGAGTTATTTCCCCCATTCATTCTACATTTTGCTTATTTTCTTCTCTTTTTCCTAGTTTTATCAGAACTTTATTGATCTTATTAATCTTTTCAAAGAATCAGCTTTTGATTTTATTAAACTTCACTATTTGTTTTTTTAATGATCTATGTCATTGATTTTGTCCTTATCTTTGTTATTTCCTTTCTACCTGACTCCTTGTGTTTACTTACAGCTCTTTTTCTGATTTTATTTTGAGTTAAATCCTTTGCTCACTTGCTTTCATGCTTTCTTGGTTTTCAACAAATATATTTAAGGTTACAACTTTCCTTTTAAGCACTTATTTAGCTGCATGCCAAATTTTTAATGTTTTTTTACTGTTTAATTCAAATATTTTATAATTGTCCTTATAATTTCCTTTTAAATATAATGATTGTTTAGTAAATATGATTTTTTTTGGGGGGGGCGTGTGAGATTTAAAAGCCTACCCTTTTGGATTCATTTTAAATTTTATTTTATCATGATTAGACAACAGTCTCCATGATGTTGATCCTGTGGAATTTATTGAAACTTCCTTTGTGACTGAGTACATAGTTAATTTTATAAATATCCACATGTGTTTTAAAAGAATGTGTATTATTTTGGTGATGTAAATTTTTATGTGTCAATAAATGCAGAATGAACAATGTGTTATTTAGCTCTTCCATGCAGTTGGTCATTTTGGAGTCTGATCTATCAGTTTCTGAGAGGAGCATCTTAAATCATAAAGTACGAAGATTGAGATTACTTCTCAGACTTCTGATTGGCTTATTGTATTTTGTGGACATATTGCTAGATTGATATGTATTCATGATGATTATTTCTTTTTGATCTATTTTTTTCTCAAGAGTATTTTGTGTCTGCTCTGCTATCAGACCCGTTTCATCTTAATTGTTACATTTTACATATCTAGTGTGTTCAACTGGTTCTTCTTTGTCTTCTTGTCTCAGCTTCTGGCTTGCAATATCCTTCCTTATCTTCCTAAGCCTCCTTAATGAGGTCATTTAAAATTATTCTTTGGTCTTGTCTATTCATTGTGCTTTCTTGTTGTCTACTTTGTTTGTTTGTTTTTCCTTTGAGCTCTCATTCTTCTAAGATGGATCCATAATTTTATTTGGAGCTTCTATTTCTTGTAGGGATTGACCTTTTATAGTGATGTATCAGGCCAAGGGCTCAAGACTAACTTTAGTTTGTGTACATATGCCTGTGGGTTGGGGGCAGAATAACCTCAAAATCCAGAGCCTGTGCCCAGGCTTTCTTAGGAAATATCTTGGTCAGTTGTAGTCACGTGGGCCTCTGGTTGAGGGGGGTAGGCTGTGCAGGAGAAAGCCTCCAGGCCTGGCAAATCTATTGATCATTGCTCTTACCTTGTTGCTTGAATGATCAATGCTACTTCACAGTCCCTGCCTGCTGCTTACTGCTGGTCTGGCTGCTATTTTAATCCTTTCAGTAGTGACTGGGCAGGCAGTGGCCCATTTAAGTTCTTGCAGGGAAAGCAATGGGCAACTCCTAAAAGCTTCCCTCCTACCCTCCAATCTGCTGGTTAGCAGTACTAAACTCTCTTCCTTTTTGCTGGAGAAGAGGATTTGTTGCTTCTTTTCTAACCTCAACCTGGCCACTTTGTCATTGCATTAATTTACCAAAGATGTTGCCCTCCCTCTTACTTCTGTACAGTCTCCACAGTAGGTTTGGGGAGGGGATAGTTAGAAAGAAATCTGGCTAGTTACTTGTGCTGGTTGTGTTTCACTGAAAGGAAGCAGAATATGCCACCCCAAAATATGTCCGTAGAAGTTTAGGACTTGCTACTTCAAAATATGCCACTTTGATATACTGATAATTTTGAGCAGTAGACAATTGAAAAGCAGCAAATGCAGGGAGACATTTTCTCTAAGCTCCTCTTATCTGGGGAAAGACAGGTCCTCCAAAAGAAACCCAGATGTCATAGATCCCCTTCTGGGGCTTTGTTAACCAGGGAGGATTGATTCCTGTCACAAGGGAGAAGATTAGAAGTCAACACCACAGCCAAACAAACTGGGTCACAAACTACCAGCCTTCCATTTACTCTTCTCTGGGCCTCACTCATTCTTTCTAAAAACCATTTACTCTCCTCTAAGAGGACTATCACCGCCCTCAGCTTTCTCTATTAAGATGGTATTTAACCCTGAACTCTACACAACCTTGGGGAGTTACTCATTTTTCCAGGGGTATCGCCAATGTATGTGTGGAATATACATGTTAATCAACTGCTGTTTGTTTTTCTCTTGTTAATCTGTCTTTTATTACAGGGGTCTCAGCTAAGAACCCAGAAGGTTAGAAGGAAAATAATTTTCTCCCTTATATCCCATGAAAAAAGACATTTCCAAGGTCTAATAACTTTACACCATTTCTTTTAAGATTCTTCTTATAATGAAACAACTCCCTGTAGTGTTTCTCTTTACATAGTTTTCCTGCAAATATATAAATTGTTTAACACAGTTCCTGGCCCAAAAGTACCTATAAAATACAGTTAGTCTGTTATCATGTTAATGTTACTATTTATTTAAAGGCATTCTAGGGTATTAACTTATAGACCCTTAGACATAGTAACTGCAACATTTGCAATTGACTCTGTGATTTGGGAGGTAAAAGGAATAAACATACATATGAAAGTTTGCTTCTGGATGTTTACATATGATTTGTTTTTACATAAAAATGACTCAGCAGGACATGGAATTTTAGTATTTTTATAACAGTAATGTTGACATATTATTACCAATTCCATATATATTAAAATGTAACCTGTATTATATCAGTGATGACTATGTAAGAGCATGAACTTCAGTCTATTAGCAGAATCAAAGACTCTTGGCTTAGATGTAGATTGAAGTCTTAACTTAGTTATCAATATTATTGTAGGGTGATTTAAGAATTTCTAAATGTTGTGGTCTTTGTATGGTTTCTTTACTTTTTTTATTTAATTTCTCTCTTTCCTCTTAAAATGGGAAGGAGAGTAGAGGAAGAGCGTTACTATTTCATGGAATTCTTACCTGGTGCCTAGTACTCTGCTTGGCCTTTTCCATATATGCTCTTAATTGTCACAAGAAACATATCATTTCCATTTTTAAAATGAGGCAATTGGAACTTCAAAGGGTTACATAATTTGCTCATTCACAAAACTAAGTGCCAGAGCTATGATTTCAATGTAGGTCTACAGTGCCTTTTATGTTTATGCTCTTACACCAGTGCTTCTCAAACTTTATGTGTGTATGAGTCACTTCCTCAGGATCTTGTTAAAATGCAGATACTTATTTCATAGTCTGAGGGGTCCTGGGAGTCTACATTTCTAACATGCTCCCAAGTAATGCTGAGACTGCTGATCTATGGGACACACTTAAAATTTTTTTTGAATAATGATTTCATACTAGCCATTTGGATAGTTGGATGAGGCTGCAATACCAGTGTTGGGGGTAGCCAGGATTCCAGCTGCACTGAGGAGCTATAGATGAAGTTGCATCACAAACCCTGGGAAGTGGTTTTATCTTTTTATTACTCTTCCTAGTTCCTAGTAGTTAATGCTCAAGAGGCCTTTTTTTTTTTTTTTAAGATTTTATTTATTTATTTGTCAGAGAGAGAGAATGCAAGCTCAAGCAAGGGGAGCAGCAGACAGAGGGAGAAGCAGGCTCCCCACTGAGCAAGGAGCTTGATGCAGGACTTGATCCCAGGACCCTGAGATCATGACGTGAGCCAAAGGCAGACTCCTAACCAACTAAGCCACCCAGGAATATCAAGAGTCATTTTCTAATAAGCTTTCTCTCCTGGCCGCTTGTCTACTCACTAGTGCCTAGTGTTTTGTTAAAAAATAGTCCACGTATGGGGCTAAAACATGATTATGTATAGGTTTGGTTCTATTTTATGTATGCATACATTAAGAGAAGCTGAAGCTTCTTTGACTGTCTTGTATACTGTTCCATGGAACCTAGTTGTTGGTATACTGGCCACTGATAGTTTTATTTTACCAGCTTCAGGTCTAGTGGGAAACCTCTTATGTTTCATGTACATTATAATCACATATCAAAAAAGGGTTATTTGCTTGTTGATTGAGTAGCCATTTAGTTCCTATCTATTCACATTTTCCTGGGATTGTAGGAAATGTCACTTCATAAAGAACAGAGTGAGTGTCTTGGAGATATGCTGCTTATGACTTGGTACAGCTGCTCTGCTCTTCAATTAACATTTGAAAACATTTAAAGAATCAGAAAGCTTTCTAGGGCCATGTTCACAAATGAAAGCGAAAATGTAGAATTTTTTGATGTATTTTCTAAGAAGGAGACTGATCAGAGCATGGCCAGGGATGACCAAATTTCAGAATGCTATGCTATGCAAGGAAAAGCTGCCATCAGGAGCATTGAAACCTTTAGAAACAGCTCAAGTTTGGACTCAAGCGTCACTGTCTCTCTAAGGAGATGTCAAGCTGGATTGTATGTTGCCCTAGGAAAAACAAAAACAAAAACAAAAACAACTTTTATTAAATGGAAAATAAGGGAAACTGATTGTTAAGGAAAAAGGAGATATAGCCACAATAGCTTTTTTGGAACACTTAGGAGCACAATAGTTGTTTTCTGTTAATAGTCAAAAATGTTTTGTTAAGAATGGTGAAAGAAAATGTATCTTTTTAATCTTTATTGGAGTTGTTAAAATTAATTAATATACATGTTTATAACAAACAATTCAGAGATATATAAAGAAAATATATATTTCCTCCTACTCTAGGTCTTTTCTGCACCTCATCTACTATGGGAAGTAAATATTTTATTTTATTTTAGAAAAAAATTTTGAATATGAGATATAAAAAATTATATGGTAAAAAATTCAAAAGGGACAAAGGGGATTAAATGAATCGCCTTTTCCTCTCTATTCCTGAGACACCCACTTCCCTTCCTGAAGGGCAGTGAATGTTGGTACTTACTGGTGTATCTTTACAGATTTGTTTTATTCATGTATAAGTACATACATATTTTTTATTTTTCTTCCTAACTTTTTAGACACATAGTAATATTTAACACTCACTGTCCTGCACCTTGCACATGTCACTTTACGGTAGATCTCAGAGTCTGTTCCATCTCTGTATATGAAGAGCTTGTCATTCCTTCTAGGGTGTGTGGCACTCCACTGCATGGCTGAACCATGATTTAGAAACAGTCTTCTACTGATGGGCCCTAATGATTCATGTCTTTGCCATTATAAGCAATACTGCAATACATATTTATAAATAGGTCATTTTGTACTTGTGTAAGTAAATCTGTAGGAAAATTCTTAGGAGGGGATTGCGTAGTCAGATAGTACATGAATTGTAAATTTGATGTTGCAAAATTGCGCTCCCTAAGAAATACAAATTTAAGCTCCCACCATTGATACATGAGAGTGATATCCCCTAAACTTGGCCAAAATTCTGTGGTTGAAATTGACTTTGTTGTTTGTTTTTAATTTACCTTTCTCTATGAGTGATGAGGAACATGTGTTCAAATATTTAAAAGCCATGTTTATTTCTTTTTTGGTGAATTTTCATACATGAAAGAGGTAAAGACTAGTAGAGTAGGAGTCTTTGGGATTATGGAACTGGATTTCTATTGGGATGACTTCTATAATTTTCCAGGGAGAGAAAGCTTTCCTGAGTTCTTGCTATATGTATCATTTATATTTTGTCCACCTTTTTTTTTTTTTTTTGGCTTACCAAAAGTGTTTTTGAGTTAGATCAAGAGTCCATGGGAAAGCAATGAATACCTTTATTCTAAGAGTGCTCCTGATTACACAACTGCTATTGTCACTTAGGATGGTAAAGGTTGTCAAGAGAGGTGGTTTGACATTCACAGGGAAATGGTTAAATGAAGTTCATGCTTTTCTTGTCTCTTTGGGCCTGGGTTGCAGGTAGCTTATCAGAGTCATTAGGAGTTAGTTATGAGTAATAAGCCAAATAGACAACTCCCACTAAAATTATTTTTAGCCAGATGTGTTAATTTTTGTTGCTTTTGTTGCTGTTATGTCCATGCTCATCATAAAGTTCATATAAATCTGACTGGAATTTGAATCCTGGGTCCTTCACTAATTTGCTGTGTGACCTTAAACAATTAGGGTCTTCAAGCTGATTTTACCTTTCCTATAAAATGAAGAGATTACTCTGTACTTGGCAGGGTTTTTTGTGAGGAGGAAGGGAGATGAAATACCAAGCCCTCAGTGTTACCTGGATACCTAAAGCCTGCTTTATGAGTATGTACTTAGGTACACAGACTTAAAAAGTTAGGCAGACCTGAATTCATACCCAAACCGTATCCCTTATAAGCTGCATGTCCATGGGGAATTTCCTCAGCCTCACAACACCTCAGTTTGCCCCTTATAAAATGGGGATAATAACGGTCCTTCATCAGGTTGATATGTAAAGTGTGTAGCCCAGAGCCAGACACACAAGTACTCAGTAAGTGGTAGCTATTTGTTTTTATTATTGTCATTATCATTCTCTTCAGCAATTTTCTTAAGCTTCCTTATCCTGAGCCCTTCTGCTGAAAATTGGCCGGCAGGCTCCCACTATTATTCTTTCTCTATAGTCATGCTGTGACATTTGAGTCACTGTATGATTGAATCTGCCAGGCACTTCTTTCGGATCTGTATGCGGAGATGCGGGGATCCCTGCTGACAGAAGCCCCCAGGGACAGTTCTTGGGCCTGGGCCAGCGCCCCTTTCTTTTCTTAAGATTTGCAAGGATTGGTTCACCCACTCTCTTCTGACTGCCACCACCTGTTCTTCCCTTTGCATTCATTTCTCTTCTGTCAGGTTCTGGAATGGGACAAAATAAACATCTAGTGGGTGCAGGGAGGAAGGAGGAAGAATGTAGATCGTGGAATTAGGAGATCTGGGTTTTAGACCTGGCTTTTGTCATGTATGTACTGGTGCTTCAGAATTTACTTGCGCAAAATGAGAGAGTCCTATTCAGTCTCAAAACTTCTACCAGCTCTACTGTTCTTTGACTCTCTCCTGTGTAGAGCTCGGAAGGCAGCATAGGATTGCATACGCTATGCCCCATGCTTCTAAGAAGCGGTGGAGCTGAGTGGAAAGAGCACTCGCTGAGCATAAGTGTCCTGATGGTATGGCCCCAGGCAGGTTATTTAAATCTTCTGAGCTCCAGCTTCATAATCTGTGAAATGGCCATTGGATTTTTCGGAGGTTTCAGAGTGAGATGGTCGAAAGTTAAGATCCTGGCTCTACCACTCTCAGGCTGCATGATTTTGGCAAGTTATATAACCTCTCGAAGCTTCAGTTTTTCCATCAAGGTAACCAGGGCATAATAGAACTTCAGTGGGTAGCTACTAGCAGCTGTGAGGAGGAGGAGAATGAAAGTGATGATGATGCTGCTGATTGTAACATTGCAACTTCCCCCTTTTCCTTATAGTCAGTCCTGTTTCCATTTAGTCAGCAGCAGTAAATCCTTCAGAAAGTTTGAAAAGAGCCATGAAGGTATAGAACAGAATCTGAAACTTGGGACTACATGGTTTCAAAGCCTATGTTCTGTTCTGTTCTTTTCTTTTCTTTTCTTTTCTTTTCTTTTCTCTTTCTTTTCTTTTCTTTTCTACCTTTTCCTTTCTATTCTTTTCTCTTTCCTTTTTTTAAAAAAAATATTTATTTATTTATTTATTTTGGAGAGAGAGAGAGAGAGAGAGAGAGAAAGAGAGTGAGTGAGTGCACATGGTGGAAGAGGGACAGAGGAAGGGGGAGAGACTCTCAAGCAGACTCCCCACTGGGCATGGAGCCTGATGCAGGGCTCTATCTCACAACCCTGAGATCATGACCTAAGCCAAAACCAAGAGTCAAACGCTTAACTTACTGAGACATTCAGGCGCCCCTCAAAGCCCATGTTCTTAACCACTCTGATATACAGCCCATTAAGTCAAGAATTAGGTTTGACTCTTGGGATTAATATTCTATAAAATAAGTGAGAGTTCTACATGTAAGATTTTCCTCCTAATCAACCCTTCATCTGCCTGGAATGGGAATGGGTACAGGATAGATGGGAGCAAATGGGGTAAGTTATGGGAGCAAAAGGAGAAAGAGCTGAAATTCAGCTTCTGAAATTCAAAATAGGATTTTGCATTAAGATAATGCACTTGAAATGGGCTCTGTTGGGGGAAAAAGAAAGGATTTCCTTTGACTTTAAGTAAATATATAAACATCTAGGTCAAGTGGGCCAAGTTTCAGCATTATTACAGGAATTTAAGGAACATAACCCTTTCCCTTTAATGTTGAAGACACAAACATTGCTGTTATCTGACAGAAATAGGATATGACATAGGAAGTTAGGAAGAAAAAGCAATTGCTTCTGGTTTTAGGGGATCGTAAGAACAGAAAGAGAGAAGTGGAAAGTAAAGGTAAAGTTGAGTATTTCCTCCTAGACCTTGAGAGAGGAAGAAAAATGTATTAGGTGAGTGGGAGGACATTTCAATGATAGAAGCCATTTGACTCATTCAATGTTTGGGACTTTTTAGGAGATCCTATACAACATGGGGTGGATAGCATAGTTAAGATGGTGGAATAGCATGATAACACAGTAGCATCATGAAACATGCTAGGTCTGTCTGTCCAGCTGAGCTTCCTTGAGTTTTCTGATGACATGGAGATTAAGTTGAGGTTCATGGGGCCTGCTGTGGGGCAGGGCTTGACCAGCAAACTGGAATAGAGAACTTGGCAGAGACTCAGCAGGTAATATAGTCAGCAAGAGCTGAGAGGGGCCATTCAGTCCTGATGAAGCCAATTAAGAATGACTTGTAAGTCATTGGCACAGTTGTCAGCAGAACCCTACCCCCAGGACTTGGTCAATAGGACCCAGAATCTGTGTTATGACATACCAGCCTTCTGCAAGTGGGGCCAGGAAGGGATGCCCCTCAGATCTAAAGACTCTTTTGCTTATGGGTCAGGAGACCATGTGAGCTCTTTCTTTTCCACATATCCAAATGCCACCATGTACAAGAAAAAAAGAATGGATAGAAATAGAGGAACTTTCAATTATCTTTAAAAATATTAAGCCCACTTAAAGGAACAGTTTATATTATTGGATCAAACTAGTTAAAAATAACCAGAGCTGGAAGTGGATTTTTTCCTCACTCTCCATCAGTTAAGGACCTATGAGAAAAGACCATGTTATTAGTTACATACAAAATGAGGAAGCAATGTTTCCTGCATATGGCAGAATTATAGTATAAGTAAATTTTTGGCCCTTCTCAAATGGTTATGAAACCTAAACTTGATCTTTCTCAGTTATCTGTCTTGGTCCTTCTCTTAGTTCTAGAATTCTAATCCAATTACATGCACTTCTTTTATTTTCTTCTCTTAAGGGTTGATATTCCTGTCCTTTAAAAAATTTCTCCATTTATTTCCTTGAAACTTTGTGGAGAAGCACATTTCAAAGTTTCTATCAAAAGACCCTGGAAGCAGAGGAATATAAACCAGTGTCCATGTAGATGTGAGCTCACAGCCCAAAGCAGCACTAAGACCCTAGATGTATTAAGATTCAGACTGCCCTTTACATCCTTAAGGCATCATCATTTGTCAACGGCACTATTCCTTCTTTTCCCCTTACTTCATCTATCCTCCCTGGAGTCAAAGGGAATTTGATTTAGTAACACAGCACACACAGTGTCTGTGTATATGCAGTCATCTTCAATGACATCACACCTCTACAAATATTACATATAAATGAATGTACTTTGTCTTAATATTAAAGCATAACATATAAATACAGAAAAAATTTTACTGAAGCTCAATGATTTTTTGTATATACTGGTGTAATTATCACCCAAATTAAGATACACATTTCCATCACTGCATAATATCACCTCATATTTCCTCCCTATCTGTACCCTATTTCCCCAGAGGACACCTTGTTTTTTCTGTTCTAAGAATTCATATACAGTATTTCTTTTTTATCTAGGGTATTTTACAGAACATATTTACGAGTTTCATCCTTATTAGTACATATAGCATTAGTTTATTTTTGTTTATTACTGTATCATATGTCATTGTATGAATATGTTAAAATATATTTATCCATTCTATTGCTGATGGATATTGGATTATTTCTAGTTTTGGGATATTCAGAAGAGTGTTGCTAAGAACTTTTGTGCATGTGTTTTTGTAGGTATAAGCACTTATCTCTTCTAGAAATATACACAGGAATAGAATTGCTGGGTAATATGACAGGTGTATATTTGCCTTAGTGAAGCTGCCAAAGAGTTTTTCATAGTGGTTGTACCATTTTTTAAAAAAGATTTTATTTATTTATTTGACAGAGATCACAAGGAGGCAGAGAGAGAGGGGGAAGCAGGCTCCCTGCTGAGCAGAGAGCCTGATGTGGGGCTTGATCCCAGGACCCTGAGACCCCGACCTGAGCCGAAGGCAGAGGCTTAACCCACTGAGCCACTCAGGCACCCCCCATTTTATCCTCCTACTAGCAATGCATGGGAGTGCTAGTTGTTCTAGTTCCTCTCTAATATTTAGCATTTCAATCTTTACTGTTTTAGCCATTCTGATGTACACATAGGCACTTTGATGAAAAGGTTTCCTTCATTTTCTACAAAATGGCTTGCTCAGTCACAAATATAACTAGCCAGAATATCCCAGAAGTAAAATAAATTTTTATCAAAATCAGTAACTCCTCTGAAATTTGTTAGGAAATGCAAACAGGTGATACCTACCAGACAAGTTAAAACAGACTTCATTGCTCAAGGAAAAAGGGAAGATTTAAAAGATTATTAGGTCATATTTTGGAGTCATGTGTGAATCATTTAAATCTTTAGAACTCCATGTGTAGTACAGAGATCTATGAAAGGATACTGCCAAGTATGGGAAATCCACACAGAGGCATAAATAGTTCTGTTTGAACTATCTTTATTGTTGACTTATAGATATTAAATAAACCTTATGTGTATAATATGGGCTTATAGCTTTTAGACTCATAGAATCACCTTCTATAACTGTATTTACACATGACTGACCAATTGCCTGTTGATTTTTTAGAGGACAACACCAAAATCATAATATAAAATTATATTTAACTCACACTAATTTGAGATGTGGATAAAATAAAACTTACCTTAATGACATTTTTGTTTTATTTTGTTTTTCATACTGAGCATTAGGCTTACCTCCTCAGTTGATTTTGGAAATAGGGGGCATATATTTTATAAAGATCAGTAACCATGCAATTTGCTAAAAAAATTGCTAAACACTTCTTATGCATGTGTAACTTGAGCCATAATTGGCCTCTATGGCTTGTTTTATGTAGCTCTGTGTTTAGGGCATATATGGAACTAAAGCTACTCTATTCTGTAAACCATAGTTTGTACTTGCTTGTTTGTTGCTTGTTTGTTTAAACATTGCTTCCCCTAAGGAATAAAAGTTAGTTTTACCTTGGGTCAATGTTAGTAACTCAGTGTGGATAACTGGTCTTCCAAAGTAAAACATTTGAAAAGTGTATATTGTTTTTATAGCGCTTTTAATATTGTATACACTCTGTCAACTAATGGAAACAATGACCTCAGGGACATACTTATCTTGGTTTTAGCCCACTTAAAATACATTTAGCCTTTAGCTTCTCCTTAAGCCCAAACCACATCAAATGGGCCACACACAGACTCCTGAGGTCATTATCACTTTATGGTGATTTTGAAGAAGAAAAGGAAAGCAAACTGTCTCTTTACATTACTTTTTAGTCCTGGAATTCCCACAGGAAGAGTGAATATACTTGTTCATTTCGCTCTCTTTCCATGCTAGGTTACCTGCCAGTGCCATTTTTCTTAGAAGTAGATTCTTAAACCTACAAAATGAATCTTTAAAGTCAGTTTTATGTGTACTTCACTATGAGTAAGAAAAGCTTCAGAATCCAATATTATCTCACCAGAAAACCATATCCTCAGAAAATGCAGACTGTTCCATTGGCTGTTGTTCTTTTAACATTAAGGTTTCAAGTTAGCTCGTCAACTTATTTATTTTTGAGAACGTTTTACAAGTCAGTGTTCTGTAATCATCTCACACTAAATAACTATGTCTATGCATCACTTCACATTTCCAACCTGAAACACTAAATATTGCAGTAGCACTTGTGATGGTATACAGAGGCCCGAAAGTAGGAAATGAATTATATACTGCCTGAACCGAGCAGTGATGAATGAGATAGTAGGATAATTTCCATTTGGACAGCTTAGGTGATCAAGTGTTGTTTTCTTTTACCAAGAGAGTGCATTGTGTTTGCAAACACCATATGCCGAAACCCTCAGTTCTTACTTAGGAAGAGGTGCACTACCATTCTTCAAAGGCATCCAACAGCAACTCCTGGACCAACCTGCTTATTCTCCTGGATATCTCCCATTCAAAATGAATCTTTGCTTGCCTCTTTTCCAATTTAATGAATTCACAGCCTGAGATGATGAGCTGCAGGCCAGAATCATTTAAATACTGCCAATCCTACATCAGGCATCACAATAGAATCTTAAAAATACTTAACACAGTTTCAGTGTATGTATGGCATAGAGGCTGCATCACTGACTAACATGGTTTAGAACTTGAAAATTAAGTAATATAAGTTACATTAGAAAGGGCTTTAAAAATCATGAATAATTCTGCTAACTATATATTTTCAGTTTTTAGAATAGCATCATTTTAAAATTCAACTTGAAATTCCTTTTTTTCTTATGATTTTCCCATTGGCCTTTATATTAAAGTCAAATGATTCTGTTCCTGAGGACATTTTGTTTTTATTCTGACAACATTTTAGCCTTCCTCCACCCTACTTCCTTACCCTGTTGTCTAACCTAAGGAAAATAGTGAAATATCTAAACCAAAATTTATCTGAAGAGAAGAAAGAGGCTACTCATGGTGATACTGCTAATGACTTTCTTCTGTCTGTATTTCAAAGAGAAGTTTAAATGTTCATTGCATAAAGGTACAGAACATCAAAGGAAGATAATGAGGAAGAGAATGAACTTCTTACTATCAAAACCCATCACTGATAAAAATCTTTTCTATAGCTTAAAATAGAGAAAGTCAAAGTTTGATATGCTCTCAACAAAAAAACATAAACAGTGTTGGAGACAGATATAATTAGAGCAATTACTAGCTCAAGGGTTTGGATAGATGGAGGTAAGAGGGCATTCTAGTTGGTATTATCCCAGATGTATGTATACCATGCTTTGAGAAGCAATAAGAATGAAACAGATAAGCAGTATAAAACAATGTTTTGAGTCTCAGCTGCTCTACCATCCTCTACTTAATTGCTATATATTTTTGTGCAAATTACTTATCTCTTATACCTTACTTACCAGATTTATAAAATGGAATTAATAATTCAACCGTAGTTGGGTTATTATGAAGATCAAATGAGTTTAGATAACCAGCACAGTCTGGCCCATAGTATGTGTGCCATACATATTACCTATTATTGTAGTTATGTGGGGGTAAGATAAGGCAGGGAAAGTGTTAAAAAAGATTTAATACACATCTTAGCAGGTAGAAAAATAGACTTATTACTGTAGTTAGTCAGAAAAAGTGAAAGATTTTTGGTGGAGATGAGGGAAGGTGGCTTCCATGCCTTTTAGGCTCTTTGTTGTATCCCAAGTAGTTAGCACTAGGCCTGGTACTTAGTAGGCATTCAATAACTATTTGTTGAATGAATGAATGGAATAATTTTAAAAGAAAAAAAGAATAATTCCATAGTTATTTATCAAACAAAACTGTACTTTAAGCACTGTTCTGGTTTTATGATGTTTTGAAATGCCAACAGAATTTGGTCCCTTGCCCTCACCTCAGATCTAGTGGGTAAGATAGATATTTTTCAAATAACTCTTTCACTGTGCAAAATGGATAAAGTGCTGGGATAGAGATAAAAACAAAGTATAGTAACAGATGTGGTAAGGTAAAGAACAGATAATTGATTTCAACTGAGATGATAAAAAGATTTGATAGGTTAATTAGACCTTGAAACCCAAGCAGGATTCAACAGATCCAATAAGGTGATGCAAGGGGGGAGATAAAGAGAGTCTGATTTACAAAGAAGACAGCTTGAGCAAAGCCATTAGGATGGAAAAGAACTTTTGGTTCTAAGGAATACAGAATGGTTGCAAATGGGCAAAAAAATAGGCCTAGAAATGCCCCACTTATATTCCCATTCCCTTTAAATTCAGTTCATAACTGATGGCTTCCCTTGGCAGTCATTACAGCTCTTTGCGTAGGGCTTTCTCTGGTTACAGGAGGTCGGTGGGCAGGATGGCAATGGTGGGAAATTTATGCACTCTCCTTTTCTTCACGCAGCCCTCAAATAAGGAATGGCGGAACCCTTGCCTTTTGGGTAGGAATACTCTGAGGCATCTATTTTATACCATTATTTGGAGGTCCCCAGTGAGATTAAGCTATAATTGCCCACTGGCTTCCTTTTCTTCCTTGAATTACACCCCTACTCTACTGGGTTTTCCTAGGATCACTTCATCAATAAACTACTTGCACTAAATCCTTCTATCATGTCTGCTTCTCAGGGAACATCAACCAAGACAGTTTATACTGGGAGTGGGATTCTAGAATTGGATAATTGTTGACCAGATGGCAACAATAACCCACATTTCTGAGGGGAAGTGTGGTAATGACAGTACCTGTGATAGTGTAGCAATACAATTACTAAGACTTTCACCTGTGGTTGTCTTGGGAATAGCTGGAAGGCGATACACTGCTTATATGATTGCTCTAAGTAGGTAAGAGAAATGAAGGCAATAATAATCATTAAACTTATGAATCTGGTTGCTTATTGTTAAGTGCTGAAGAAAGAAAATAACTGGTCTATGTCAGTCACTATCAAGTGAGTGTACAATGTGAAAGCCAGAAGGCCAGGAGGCTGGTGTTTAAAGAGAACCTCACATTCTGAAATAGGAGGTTAGACAGTGCTAGAAACTAGGCACAGGACCTAATTGTGAGGTTAAAGGAGTTGGAAAGAAGGCAATATGTACGGTCCTGATAAAGTCTTCTCTAGTGACCCTTAGGGAAGGGATGAACCTAGAGAAATAAGATAGAAATATTTGGATGGATATACTTGGAAAACTTCAACCCCCAGGTACCCTGTCTGCCAACAGAATTGACCAGCTCACACACTCCCTATTTCTAGAAGACAGACACTTCTTTCTGCCTGGATACAATGCAAAGTCCTCATCTGAAGCAATAGTCCCATAACATACTACTTGTCCTCTTTGGATCTGCCCTTACATCTTATTATTTTAAACTAATAACTAAGGGAAGTCTTAGCATGGTCCAACTGGAAAATATTGTCTTTTTTAGGGCAAGGGAAGAGCTTAGTTATCGCCAAACCTGCAGGACCTGGTTAATACGTACCGGCAGAGAGCAAGGTAAAGTGCCTTAGAATGGAATTCAAATTGCCGCAGCTGAGGGGCAGAATATAAAGCTGAATAAGTGAGAGTACATTGATATGGTACACCCTTCCATGACTTAGGGCTTAATGTTCTCATGAGTAGACCTGGAACCAATCCTCATGCCCAGCTGGGATGATTTCTTGAAGCTTGGGGAAAAACCAGACTAAATTTTATGAAATTGAGGTGCTAGAACTATCTTGGCTGAGAACTGAAAAAGAGGTAAAAAGGCTAATAGGATTGGGTATACTGGTATTGATTAATTATATAAAACCAGAGAACCCATCAGTTGATTCTTTCCCAGGAGGGCCCCAAGGACGCAATCTTCATTAAAGTGAAAAGGAAACCAGTCATAGTGTTATGCTGGGTTTCATCTGTAGGGCAGAACTGATGCTGGATGCCACTCTGGGAGAAGAGTTAAGAATTATATGGATATTTTAAGACAAAATATATCATGAACCCATACTGACTCTTTCAACTCAACTATAGGACCAAGATTATTTCATTTACTCTTATATAGCTTCCACCTGTATTTAATGTCTTTCATGTTAAGAATCCTTGTTCTTAACAATATCAACATTATTACTTACTTGTTTAAACCGACGGTACACATGAAATGGTCTCAGAGTAACAATACCAACACTGGCAGCAAGAATATGATAACTGGCAAACAGTTTAATATGCTTTTGCAGTTCTTAATACCTTTGAAGAATTTCCCACTAGCTTTTAATTCTTGTGTTCTAAAATCACATTAAATAGTTACTCTTTGTATAGTTATGCCACAAAATCAATATGCAGTTAAGTTCATCTGCTATATTTAGCTTACTATTTTTAGAGATTACTTTCAAAAATTGTTTTATAATTATATAAAACATGTATAAAGTTCCTAAGTTAAATCTGAAAAACAAGTCATATATAGATGAGTCTAACTTTTATCTCAGACTCCACTACATTATTACTATGCCTAGAGGTAAATATTAGAAACAATTTTATAATTTCTCCTTCCTCTTTAAAATAGATGTATTAATATTCATATTTATGCTTCTTTTTGTTAATATGTTTTATACACTTTTTCTTCTAATGACACATACTGAAGATCATTTCGTAGGAGAATATAGAGATATTCCTCACAACTGTTTGCAGCTCCATATGACTCCTTTGGGTAGATGTACTATTTATCAATCCCCAGGGCACTGCAGCAATCTCCCAGGGGCACTGTGGGGTATTCTAAATTCTTGAGAGAAACACAGTAATATTTGATATTTGTCAGACTGCACAAACAACTAGCTTGAAGTAAATCATTATTTCAATATTAGATTGTGCTATATTCTTGTTTAGGTGATATCCTATGTTCACAAAGCTGACTTCTTGGTGGTTGCTGTTATAGAAAGCAAATACTGCATTAAAATCGATGTGGAATCAAAAATGAGGAAGGTGTTTAATATGATTTCAAGGTGTGAGAAGTTGTGCAGTGTCCAGTAGGTACACATATCCCTGGCTAAGCAACTGTGGATATTTGAGAAAAAAAGTTACCTTTTATTTCAATTGATGTCTATTATTCCTTTTTAAATGGCTATTAAGATATTAAAACATAAATATGTAGTTTGTGGGCCTAACTACTTAATACACAGAACTGTTTTGGTTTAGGCATTCCATTAAGAAAAGATTACTGACTCATTAAGGAAGTTGTAATCAAGAAAGTTTGGGTTTCTGGTTCCACATGTAAGGAGCTTGGAAGTTGATACTCCATCTAACAAGGAATAAGCTGAATAGACAGAAAGATCACTCTGGGATCTGTAAAAGTGGTTTACATACAGTGTAAACCACTGCCCCCAACATTGGAAAGACAGGTGAATATGGGGAGTCACGGCTTACTAAAGCAGAGACTGCCTCAGGAGCTACTACCAAGTTAAGAAAACTTGAGTCATAATTAATGAATTGCTAGAAGCTCAGTCTGGACAAGTGTGAGATAAAAACTCCAGGGAAATTTAGTCATCATTAGCACTCCCCCCCCCACATTTGTATGTTTTATATTCAGGATTTCAACCAAGGTTTCATGGTAAATATTAAAAGAAAATCCCCTGGGGGAGGAGTCAAGATGGCGGAGAAGTAGCAGCTGAGACTACTTCAGGTTGCGGGAGATCAGCTAGATAGCTTATCTAAAGATTGCAAACACCTACAAATCCAACGGGAGATCGAAGAGAAGAAGAACAGCAATTCTAGAAACAGAAAATCAACCACTTGCTGAAAGGTAGGACTGGCGGAGAAGTGAATCCAAAGGGACGGGAAGACAGACCCCGGGGGGAGGGGCCGGCTCCCGGCAAGCGGCGGAGCAACGGAGCACAAAATCGGGACTTTTAAAAGTCTGTTCCGCTGAGGGACATCGCTCCAGAGGCTTAACTGGGGTGAAGCCCACGCGGGGCCAGTGTGGCCTCAGGTCCCGCAGGGTCACAGAAGGATCGGGGTGTCTGAGTGTCGCAGAGCTCGCAGGTATTAGAACAGGGAAGCCGGCTACAGAGACGGAGCCGAGGAGTGAGCTCACAGCTCGGGCTTACCTTGAACCGGTCGCAGGCTCGGTGAGCTCGGAGCGCAGCCGGAGGCCAGGCAGACGGGAGTAATTGGACGCTGTTCCCTGAGGGCACACTGAGGAGTGGGACCCTGAGCTCTCGGCTCCTCCGGGCCGGAGACTGGAAGGCCGCCATCTTCCTTCCCGTCCTCCGGACTCTACAGAAAGCGCTCAGGGAACAAAAGCTCCCGAAAGCAAACCCGAGCGGATTACTCAGCCCGGGCCCTGGTAAGGGCGGTGTGACTCCGCCTGGGGCAAAGACACTTGAAAATCACTACAACAGGCCCCTCCCCCAGAAGATCAACAAGAAACCCAGCCAGGACCAAGTTCACTTACGAGGAGTGCGGTTTCAATACCAAGGAGAGCACAGGAATTCCAGAGGAGGAGAAAGCAAGGCACGGAACTCATGGCTTTCTCCCCATGATTCTTTAGCCTTGCAGTTAATTTAATTTTTTTTTCTTTTTCAATTTTTTTCTCTTCTTCTGCTAAATTTTTTTAAACTTTTACCCTTTTCTTTTTTAACGTTTTTTAACTAGTTTATCTAATATATATATATTTTTTCCTTTTTATATTTTTTTCATTATTGGTTTTCTTTTTTTTTATTTGTTTCTTTTTTCTTTTTTTTTTTTTTTTCTTTCTGAACCTCTTTTTATCCC